>NC_073746.1:82758942-83066399 GCF_029784135.1 Toxorhynchites rutilus septentrionalis
CGTTTAAATTAAGCATCATCGTATCGTATCCAGTGAGTGCACAGTGTGCGGAATACAGCGTCGATACGTATAGTTAATTGACAATGAATGGTGTGCTTTCGAGTGCTTTCGCCCGGTGAAGGACAGCGCTAACGGCATCATTTCGCCGAGAGCATCGAATCGTTGGCAGGCGTCTCACAATCGTATATTGGTAAGAGAAACCCCTTCTTTTCTTTCCTCTTTTTTACATCAAACAGGTGCGTGAAGAAAGTCTTGCTTGAAGCAAGCATCTAGGGTATTTCACATTCCCTAGATTCAACACCCTTGAAAATCTATTCAGAAATCACTTAGGATTCACGAAAAGGATGAATGTTTTCCCGGCATTAGTGAACTATGCCACGCCATTTCCACGAAGAGGGAAAAAACAAAAGTATATTTTTAGAACTTAATCAGCAGTACCAGTAAAAATATTTCTCCAAGTTATCAACAATTTCAGCCGACCATAAATAGCCCCGTTAAGGACCCGAGCGATCACCGTTCACCTCGGGCTGTTTCTAATTACGTTCCGAAAGGCATCAACGCGGGTGGGAAAGTTGTAAAAAGGATAATTACCAGCAGACACAACAAGAATGGACCCAAAGGGTTTAGCGGGAAATGAGTGGCGAAAGCGATGAGACAGAGCAAATCTACGAAGAATTTCAGCTTCAGCGATTCACTTTAATCAACTCGCTTTTGATCAACACAATTGGCTCATCATCCATTCAAGGAAAGCAAACAAGACGGTGGAAGAGTGGTACAATAGAAAAATAGTATTGTGCGTTCAACTAGATTCCAGCTTCCTCAGAGAGCGTTGAAGCCTGGCGTGGGTGATGTTGGAATTGCATAGTGCCGTTGGCTCCACGAAAGGACGCAAAATATTTACATTTCAGCTTTGGTGAAACTCTTATCGTGCGTTTTTATTAGGGGAAAGGGGGGCACTTTCGGACGGGGGCAATTTCAGACAACGCTTGTAAAAATTAAGTGGTGCAATTTTCAACCAAATTAAAAATATAAGTAAGTTAACAGCCCTCATATGGTTTGACATCTCCTGGTCGTTTATTACTTATGAAAACAACACAGTGCCCTTTTTCATACACGTTTCGAAACTTTTGAGCTTGAAGTTGTAAGTGTTTCCCTAATTCCTCTGTGAACGATTTAGAAATTTAAGTACACCACCTCAGTTAGTAACTAATTTGAAATGAAAAAAACCTGCATACAACTGGGAAATAAAGGTCTATTTATTAGATAAAATAATGATTTGTCTTCGGATGATGGTGGGGCACATTCGGACACTGTTTAATACTTCATATAATTTGTGTCTGATTGTTGTTTTCTAACAAACATCATCTTGTCTTCTTGAATGGAATGGTATGCATTCACTAGCGTCATTTATTAATACTTAATTCTTAAGCCAAATAACACGCCTTGAATGTATTCCGAGGGGCAAGCTCTAGAATACGCGTGACCACAGTGCAAGTCGATGGAAATTTCTCTGAGAAAAATCCCCCGGCCAGAACGGGAATCGAGCCCGAACACCCGGCATGATAATGTGAGATGCTAACCACTCGGCCACGGGTGCAACAAACATCAATTTAGTCAGATTCTCAGACTTAATGATGGTTCGAAACTACAAAAAGAAAACCGATAGAACCAGCATCAACGAAGATGAGATGGAAAGAGCTATCGAATAGAGCGTTTTCATGATTCCAGCTTCAGGACCAACTAGGTCCATTGTCTTTGCTAATCTCCCAACAAACGGTTATATAACGGAAAAACTGTTTCGCAATGTTCTGGAACTTTTGAAAAAGGTAGCAAAAAGCAACGTAAAAAGCAATTTCAAAAAATCAAAAACCAATCAAAAAGTCATTGCACTTTGGAAACAATTGAATATTGTCGAGAAAATTGCACAATTAGTGTATCTTTTCCACCTTATGTCACAAAACGCTTACAACCGCTGGATGTTTCAGTTATGGGCCCTTTCAAGCAAAAGTTCTCAGTTTCCCAGAAAGATTGGCTACTCAACCATCCTGGAAAAACTATTTCTATACACTACCTTTCAGGTATAGTTGCATCGGCTTCTAATGCTTCTTTCAATTTGAGTAATATCCTAACTGGATTCAAAATGACAGGTTGCTATCCATTCTCAAGAAAGGTTTTTTCGGACAAGGATTTTTAATGCTCAAATGATTTCACCTACGGGAGCGGAGGTAGCAACTGACTCATCGGGTAATACAACAATGCTGCAAAACATAGCGTCTACAGCACAGATAAATTTTACTTTGGCAACTTTGTCCCCGAAAAATGTTGAACCTTTTCCCAAAACTTCACCGCCGAAAACCACCAATTGAAAACGGAAGAAAGAAAAATCACGAATTTTTACTGACTCTCATAGCAAGCAGATTCCTTTCAGAATAATACTGATAAACAGAAAAAAGCAGAATATGCTGGAAATAAGAGGAAACGGAGATAATTGTTGATAAACATAAGATTTTAATTTCATCAACGCACACATCTAACACGCTCATATGATACATTGATGTCCAAATGACAACCAGGATGAATTCAGGATTTTTTTTAAGTTTACAAAAATTATTAAAAATCAAGGAAAAAAAAGTGTCCGGATGTGCCCCCCTCTGTTATAATCGAGCTGACGGTTATGTGCTTCTCTTGTCAGCACTGCTGGCAAAACGTAACCTGCGGAAATTGTACCAACCAATCAAATAATGATTCGATTAGGCGCTCGGGAAAACTCTCCGACATTTGTGATAATCAAAAAGTGAAGTTTCCCGCTTCGCTCTCAATCGATTCCATTCGTGGAACATTCGTCATTCAACACGCATATAATTCTGGCCATAATTCGATTAGCTTAATTGACCGGCAAATATAGAATATATTCTTTCATTCGTAGATAAACATTTCCACCTCGCCAACCAATCGGACTAATTGATTTCAATGAGCCCGAAGTTGAACATTGATGATTTATTGCGAAGAGGCAATGGATTAGCTTGTTTATGCGTTTTGTGTAGCTAATATCCAGAAAATTGTATCAAATAAAAAGAAATACTTTTCTTACTTATACAAGCAAACGAAATATTTTGATGGTTGTATTCATCTGCATTATAGAGTAACATCTCAACATTCCGTCAACAATTCATAAGAAAAAACCGTACCATACAATTAACACCAAAACAGAAGGTAACTTCAACTAGCGGATTGGAAGTGATAATCCCGGGTTAAAACACAACAACAAATGATTCGTTAATGAGTTCGTCTTGTTTCCGTCAAAGCTCTCGTTTTTGTTCCACAGAAGTACTACACTTTCACAATGGTTGTTGTTCAAAAGTTGCCCACTAGAGAGGCACACAAAGAAAAAGAAGCTCATTATTTTTCCCTGGTCGTTGCAATCTGATAAACAGAACATAACAGAACAGAAAACCCTTCTTCTCTTGAGCATTTTGTTGGCCAAGCCAAGGAAAAGTTTTTTGCTCGACATTACACCAGCCCGCCTTTCCCCCAAGCTTGGTTTAATTAAATGAATAATAATGAACAAGTTTTTAAGAGATGCATTGAGGGTGCAAACGTAGCTCGAGGACATAATCCTATCTATTCGTTATGTGTGCTAGAAATTTCACTTTACAATGGAAATTAGTTAAAATTTGTGCTACTGGAGGTTCCTGACTCCAGTTTCTATTTCGTAACAAGAAAACTCAGTTCTCAGTGTACTACCCTGGTTTAAAAAAAAAAAGGTAATTCATGCACATGTTTAATCTTAAAAATTAAAATTACCCTTGCCTTCTCTTTGCCATATTGCCTCCACAGTCTCAAAACGAGTTCTGTTGGAGATTGCCAACAGATCCACGGATCGCGATGTTCCAAAATAATAATACCGCAATAAAACAACCGAAAACTGAGGTTTTATGTTCTGCGAGGAATTATTGTTTTCCTGAAAATTGTGTGTTAAATTAGTTCATATTTTATAAGCTTAACTTACGTTTAGTCCCTTCTTGCATCTTATCAATGTCTTAAATTCAAAATATAGATGATTCTAGTTAGTTGCACTCGCAAACTATTTTGCTCTATTCGTACTTCCTGTTCGTATTATAAATTAGGGCAAGAGTATCTGTCCGTGCCAGGGCCCGAAATCTTCGAAGGTGAAAATTGAAGACCTACTCTACTCTCAGAAACTTCGCTTCGACTAGAACTGCTTCGGCAGTCGCCGCCAACAAAAAGTGACTTGACTAGAAAATGAATTGACTAGCGTTGACTAACGAGGATGACTGGTGAACTAGTCCAGTCAGTGGTTATTTTAACTGACGCGACTAATGAATACAAATTTGCATCTTCATTCAACTGACTTCAATCCACACTTCCATTTCCCCCTGCCACTAATTTTATACCCGTGTACGCAATCTTATTTTACGTTCATATAAAGATATATATGAATTCAAAAAAGTAGTTACCTCCTCAATGGACGGGTTATTGTCTACCCGTCGTGAACTCAAACCAACGAACTTAGACATTTATAAAGTATGCTATAAAGTATTAAAGTATAAAGTCCTTGCGTTAGTATCAGTAGATAGCGAGCAAAATAGCGCACACACATTGCACGCTATTTTATACGTGTGAGTAATTTTCGTGTACGATACAAAAAGCGTATGTCAAATCACGTTGAACTCAAATATCGATGCAAGCATAATGATACATGAGAGAGAGAGGAACGACTTCGTTTCGTTTTTCGTCACTTCAAAATTCAATGAAGACAATTTGACTGGGAAGAATGATATGATAGAGTCGAGTCGGTAGAGGGAAATAGCGACTAAACACCCGACTGACTGTTCAGTCGTTTTGGCGGAGAAACTGCGTGAAGAAGCCAAAAGTCATTTCCGACTGAATACGGATATAGTCAGTCAGATTGTCAGGTGACTATGACCATGCCGAGTCCTGGTCCGTACTATAGGTTATGCATGAGTATTTATAAATAATTATAAGTTTTACCAATTAAGGTTAGGTTCAAATACTGATAGTTCAAATAGTTTTTGTTAATTCCTAAGTAATGGAAATTAATAATAATAATTCAATGTTAGTCCTGTATAATTAATTTCCCAATTAATTTTAATTACTTTTCATATAGCACAATAGCGTAGTAAACAATCTGATTCGGTTTTAATTTCAACTCACGAGGCTTACTTGTTCGTACTTAAGCTTTTTGTGTTTTTTATAACTTGTAGAAAACCTATAGAAGAGTGACAAGTATTGTTTACTACGCTATTGTGCATGAGATGGTTGTGCTGGTGAAACCAACTGTCGAAACTAGATTCTTGTGGGCTGGGCGTAAACGAGCCACAATAGCAGCGCGTTGGCGTGAATACGCCAATAAGTTCCACATAATAGTTTTTTAGTTTATCGAATAGAAATAAGGTCTTTCGAATAAAATGTGTTTTATTATAAGCATGAAACTCACGGATAAGTTACACTTACACTTGATTCTTCAATAGGAATATGTCAATGTTACATTTGCAATATTTTAATTAAAAGGGAACACTTCGTCATTTCACAGCAAATTTGACGAAAACACGTTGTAAAAAGTGACTGCAACTGTCAATCTGTCAAACTTGGCATGACGAGGTTATCCTTCAAAACCCCTTCAAGTCTGGCGAATAAATATGACCCGTGTGGCAGTCGAACCCAATTATAATCAAAAGAGCAGCTATTGATAAGTATTTCAAAGAAATTCAAGAATAATGGGATTAAAAAGTTTGGAATAAAACTTAATTTTTACTTCATTTAAAGGAAAATTTTATACCATTTATGATTTGAATTAGATCTCAAGTTCATCGAAATATTCTAGTTTTTTGTACGCCAACATGTATCCTTGAATAGGTGTCACTATTTTTTATTTGATTTTTATATTGAACCCAGGACCCAACGAACTTTGTCCCGCCCAATGATTGCTTTAATATGAATTCTTTAGAACAAATTTCTAAACTTTTTCGCATCATAACATTGTTATATGGGCAGAATACAACAAATGCAACAAAATG
This sequence comes from Toxorhynchites rutilus septentrionalis, assembly GCF_029784135.1. Lineage (NCBI taxonomy): Eukaryota > Metazoa > Arthropoda > Insecta > Diptera > Culicidae > Toxorhynchites > Toxorhynchites rutilus. The sequence goes on from NC_073746.1 coordinate 82,765,002, forward strand.
AAGACGGCTCAAAAGAGATTTTTGCTTCTTCGGATTTTGCGTTTAGCAACACATTTGGCCTTCGTTTTTTATTTACATAGATAGGAATGCGTTATTCCGCCTGAAAATCCATTTCCACCTTCAAAAAACAAAGACCAATTTCGTTAGCACCAACATCGAATGGACTAACAACGCTTATCATGATGTAATTTTCGTATTCAATTCACCGAATTTTCCGAACTTGCTTCAGAGTTTTCCGAAAATTTTCAGATTTTTCTATCCGCTATATTGATCTACGGGCAAAGACGAATACATCAAAATAAAGATGGCTTAAATCGGGCGATTCCTTCTTGGGGTATCGCGCTTAGTAACACATTTCGCCTTACATTTTTATTTATATAGAAGAGTAAGTTCATAGAAAAAAATAGAAGTGATATAACACAGATATAACCGTAATATAACCGCAAGGTGAACATAGGATCAACGTTGACTTAGTAATCAATAAATAACAAGCATTTAACTCTTAGACATTTCATCGATTCCTTTTCGAAAATACCCAGCGCAAAGAATACCCCCTCCCCAGGCCCCCGACAATTGGAATCATCGGTCGGTAGCAGCATTCGTGAGCATTCGTTAATAGAATTGTTGCTTTCACTAAACAATGCGGCTCCGTTCAGTCCGTTTGCAGAGAAGAAATGAAATTAAGAGAGAAGAGCATAATACATAGACGTGTGAGCGGGACCATCCTTATCTCACATCGCAATAAAAACTAAATGGATTCAAATTTAAATTGTGTTGAATTAAACAGGTTTCAAACTCTTGAATTGAAGCGGCTCTAAAGTTCCGAGCGGGCACCAGTTTATATACAGATTTGTGTGATTTCAATAGCATGTATCCAAAGCAATTTTTTAAGCTATTGAAACAATTTTTTGAGTCATTAAGCATCAAGAATTTAACTCTTGGACATGTTATCTTTTGTTTAAAATGGTTATCATACCATATCATTAATCCGGAGAAGGGTTATTAACACATAAAGAAGGAATGCATTCCCCCTCGGAATTACTTAACACAAATAATACCTCCCTTCTCAACTATTGGAAACGACGATCGATTGCGGCGTTCGTAAACAAATGATTTTACAACGCTGCTTTCATCAATGTGATTTCTTTGATATGGTGAAATATCCACTACACTACATCAAACATTTCGTATTCTTCACTATCAAATTCATAGTCAATGGCACCCATTTGTATCAAATTATCCTCGATACTTTAATTTTCGCTAAATGCTCCGTACAGTATGGCTGCCGAAAAAAATCGAATTGGGAGAGAAGAGCATAATGCATGGGCGTGTGAGTGTTACCATCCTTATCTAACACCACAATAACAATTAAATGCATTTACGAGCGGGCGCCAGTTTATATACAGATTTGTGTGATTTCGATAGCCTGCTTTCAAAGCAATTTCAAAACAATTGAAACAAGTTTTCGGGTCAATAATTAACAATCATATAACTCTTGGAATTTTGTATGATTATCATACCACTCCATTCAGCCGGCAAAGAGGTATTAACAGTGTTTGGATTTCGATCAAAATCGAATGATACACAATGTGTCATGCAAGTAAACTCTCACGAACATATAACCAAATATGAGAGGATCATTCAGATACTTGTATGAATGTCAGTAATCACTTGTGTAATATTTAGTGATTAAACTGAGAGAGGAACGAAGACTGTTGATTGCATATCCGATCTGTATCAAACATCGCATACCATTTTCGAAGCCTGCATACAAGTTTGAACCGCATATATCGTCCCATTTTACTATAGCGAAACCCGCTGCACAGAAAAGTGCAAAGCAATAAATGATACAAGAAAAATTACGTCATCATTTAGTCACCATTTGCGGAGAGCAGCGAATGGGAAAAGAGATAAAACGCGAGAGTTTTTGCTTCTCACTGGAGCGGTGTTGCTAATAAAACTATGCGGTCTATATGAATATACATATTTCAAGAGATAGCGGCGTTAAAAATGGAAAATATAATCTGACTACCCTCCCTTAGCCTCTATCGAGCTAAATAATAATATAGTTTGCACTCTCTGAGACTTAAAAATCAGGATCTGCTACATTAGCTGAATATGAATCTTTCGCTTTGCGTGGTCCGTACGATCCTGCTGTTTCATGATGCATGAAGAGGTCGATATGCATATGTTAGAGGCAAAGAAGAAAATAAGCTTTCTGACTAAAAGCGTATATGATAGCTTTGCTTGCATGCTGGTGTGCAATAAAGTGCGAGCCGATGCAGAGTTGTCTCGTTCTCTTTTGTGTCGGGATTTTCAACACATAACAACAAAAGAATACCGCTGGGGGAAATGTTTCCTGAAAGATCATATTTGAACGAACGAAAGCGATTTTTTCAATGAGTGGATCATTTGGCAAACACTGGGTATTAACGTTCAAAACCATGCACTCCAAGCGTCACTCTCTCGTTTTCGAAACTTTGGACTTACACCCCGGTATAGAAACGTAGTCCTACGTCAAAAAATGTAAAGAGCGTCCATCAGTGGAAATTTATGATCATTTCGTCTGATCCTGATCCGAATATTTTTACTTACGGGTAACGCTGCTCCCAGTTTACCTACTATTTTGTCTCATGAGTACGAATGAATGTAGCAAATATGCACCCATATGCACCCTTCAAATGTCCATGTCCCAAACATTGTCGTAGAAATTTGTCAGTTTTTTTAACTCAGGACTACATTTTTGATTTCTATATAGAGGGATCACTCTACAAAATTGAAAATGAGGCTTGTAACGACTAATCAAGAGACTTCAAACACATACTACGCAAAATCGTTATCGTGGTAAATTGTATGTGCCATTAGACAGGAAATTTATCCAGTAATTTTTTTGCTCAAAACATGAAAAGTGCTTATAGTAAAAAAAGTAAACAATTTGACGATTTTCCCCCACAACGCATAGAACAAATTTGTTGCCTACAATTGGGCGTTAGCTAACAATGTGCGTTGATGCTAATTATGCATTATTTAATAAATAGAAGTAGAAGAAGTGTGGTAATGATTTTAATGCATTATGTACACATGTTTGAACATCGATATAAAAAAAAATAGTGTCAAGTCACTCGTGTCCAAGTTAGAATGTGGTTCCGGATTTCACCTCATCCTACCCGTTTTAATGATATAAGTTAATATAAGAAACTGTTTTTCCAAGACCTCCATTTAAAGTATCAAAATAGTAAAAATTACAGATTTCTGAACAATGGAAAAACTCAACTCAAATGCAATTATTACAAACAATTACAGTCCTACGTCAAGTTTCCGTCCGTGCCACTAGGCCCAGACCCATCTGCTTTTTTGCAATGTTGTTCACGACAAACAGTTCATCGTATTATGTAAGTCAAAATAAGTATCGAAAAAGAATCGAACTTGGAAAAAGTCCGTAAAATTTACCTGAAAATGTTAATCGAGTGAAACGGCTCAACGAAACTAAATTTCATCACTGTGTCTGTTGAATCGATAGTACGGGGATTTTTTCGTTCTCTAATGAAAAATCAAATTTACCCATCCAAGAAACTCAAATTTAGGGTTATTATAATAAAATATGATTTAGAAAGGTTTTTAATTTAGAACAGAAACAGAAAAATTGTAAGAAATATAACATTCATTATTGGGAGTTGTATCAATCCTTGCCTTTGTTTAAGATTATTTCATGTAAATGCTGTTCACAGCTACTTTTCTGGTGATCCATACGTGAAGCCCAACTTCGAGTTACTTTTCGGCTGGTATTCTAACGATAATAATTCGTGTGCTGTGTGGCATATGGCTTGTTGAAATCACCTGTCGACCCGATTTAGATCGTGTATTCTTTCACTAGCTGCCACAGAAACGCAAATCGTAAGAAACAGCTCACTGTAAAATTTTGAAACGTTTCTTAGAAAAAGAATTTCCTGATGAACTGTAACACTTCCAATGCAGTCTTATAATTGGCATCGTCCAGTATGATTGCTGCGGCCTTCAAATGTCCATGTCCGAAACATCGTCGTAGAAATTTGTCAGTTTGGAAATTAGTTGTCAGATACCGCTAACATGTGTCTTGCTTAAATTGATTTAAGGTGAAGGTGGAAGCTAGCCACAAATGGCTGCCACAATGGCGCTCATTTCTATCATCTCCCTCCCTCACCCCTCGCCCGAAAATCAATAGTTTTGCGAAACAGTGTGAAGAAAATGATCGTTTTCGCACACTTCCCATCAAGTAATATCAACCAAACTCTAATCGATTACTGACAAGATATTAAATTTTCTTCTGCTGTCGCACTGTATAGTGAAAAACGTCGGAAAACTCGAGCAAGTGCTCTGAAAGTTAAATTTTCATTTTTCAATCTTCGGCAATGGTTTTGTTTATATTGGTGAAAGCATCGTTATTTTTTCGACACTGATGCCAGACAACATCATCGAAACAGCTATAAAACCACTCAATAAAATGTTGTTCCTGAGTCATAGCGTTTCATGTCATGAAAATCAATAGAATAAAATTGTATTGATTGATATCAATTATTATTTTTACGTTTAATGGGTATATAATGTAAGTTTTAGCAACATTAACATTGGGTAAGAAAATTGTATTGCAGAGCTCGGAACACTGCCACGGCTGCCTATGCTTTCAAAAACAATAAACGGAAAAATATTACATTCAATCAAAATGCCTCGGCCAACGAAGAGAAGGGTTAAGGCTCTCCAACGTGAATATGTGAAAACAATACGATCAAGGAAGGAAAATATAGAGGAATTATCAACATCGAGTTACTATGCGGAAGAACTTGTTAATACCAAAAGAGCCCCCATTTCGCATGTGTTATAAATTTGCTCATGCTACACTCGCGTATAATCAGAATTTTACTTCATATGCAAATGCACCTTCTATATATATTTATATTTGCAATTGTTCATCAGAACATATCGTTCATACATTTTACTTTAGTATTGAATTGTATTTTTTTTTCAAATGTATTCAAAGACTCGTGTCAATGAAGCGCCACACAGTCTGATAAGTGAATTAATCTATTTACGTTTGCTTTGCTCTTCTCTCACAAACACTATTACCCCATTTTTACACGTGGGTTTACCTATACTACTACAATGGCTAGCTTCCACCTTCACCTTAATAGTGTAAAAATGGGGTAATAGTGTTTGTGAGAGAAGAGCAAAGCTCATGTAAATAGATCAATTCACTTATCAGACTGTGTGGCGCTTCATTGACACGAGTCTTTGAATACATTTGAAAAAAAAATAACAATTCAATACTGAAGTTAAATGTATGAACGATATGTTCCGATGAACCAAGCCAATTGCAAACATAAATATATAGAAGGGGTATTTTTGCATATGAAGTAAAATTCTGATTATACGCGAGCGTAACATGTGCAAATTTATAACACATGCGAATTGGGGCTCTTTTGATATTAACAAGTTCTACCGCATAGTAACTCGATGCTGATAATTCCTCAATATTTTCCTTCGTTGGTCGTATTGTTTTCACATATTCACTTTGGAGAACCTTGACCCTTCTCTTCGTTGGCTGAGACATTTTGATTGAATGTAATACATTTCCGTTTATTGTTTTTGAAAGCATAGGCAGCCGTGGCAGTGTTCCGAGCTCTGCAATACAATTTTCTTACCCAATATTAAAGTTGATAAAACTTACACTATAGACCCATTAAACGTAAAAATAATGATTGTATTGATATCAACACTATTTTATTCTATTGATTTTCATGACATGAAAGGCTATGACTCAGGAATAACATTTTATTGAGTGGTTTTGATAGCTGTTTCGATGATGTTGTCTGGCATCAGTGTCAAAAAAATAACGATGCTTTCACCAACACAAACAAAACCATTGCCGAAGATTGAAAAATGAAAATTTAACTTTCAGATGCACTTGCTCGAGTTTTCCGACGTTTTTCACTATACAGTGCGACAGCAGATGAAAATTTGATATCTTGTGAGTAATCGATTAAATTTTGGTTGATATTACTCCATGGGAAGTGTGCGAAAACGATAATTTTCTTCACACTGTTTCGCGAAATTATTGATTTTCGGGCGAGGGGTGAGGGACGAAGATGAAAGAAATGAGCGCCATTGTGGCAGCCATTTGTGGCTAGCTTCCACCTTCACCTTAGGGTGCTCTGTGCTCTGAAAGTTAAATTTTCATTTTTCAATCTTCGGCAATGGTTGAGTTTGTATTGGTGAAAGCATCGTTATTTTTTCGACACTGATGCCAGACAACATCATCGAAACAGCTATCAAAACCACTCAATAAAATGTTATTCCTGATTCATAGCCTTTCATGTCATGAAAATCAATAGAATAAAATAGTGTTGATATCAATACAATCATTATTTTTACGTTTAATGGGTCTATAGTGTAAGTTTTATCAACTTTAATATTGGGTAAGAAAATTGTATTGCAGAGCTCGGAACACTGCCACGGCTGCCTATGCTTTCAAAAACAATAAACGGAAATGTATTACATTCAATCAAAATGTCTCAGCCAACGAAGAGAAGGGTCAAGGTTCTCCAAAGTGAATATGTGAAAACAATAGGACCAACGAAGGAAAATATTGAGGAATTATCAGCATCGAGTTACTATGCGGTAGAACTTGTTAATATCAAAAGAGCCCCAATTCGCATGTGTTATAAATTTGCACATGTTACGCTCGCGTATAATCAGAATTTTACTTCATATGCAAAAATACCCCTTCTATATATTTATGTTTGCAATTGGCATGGTTCATCAGAACATATCGTTCATACATTTAACTTCAGTATTGAATTGTTATTTTTTTTTCAAATGTATTCAAAGACTCGTGTCAATGAAGCGCCACACAGTCTGATAAGTGAATTGATCTATTTACATGTGCTTTGCTCTTCTCTCACAAACACTATTACCCCATTTTTACACGTGGTTTTACCTATACTACTACAATGGCTAGCTTCCACCTTCACCTTAAGCATTTCGGTTATTCCTCTTGACGATTTTTGTCGCTCTTGTAACTCCCAACAGGAAAAATTATCAATGCATTGAGTCTGGTCGCAACGTTACTCAGATAAATTTTTTTGGTTTGCAACTAGTTCTGCGCCAGATCTATTCCACGTAGTACATCGCACCAGAAGTATAGATAACACAGGAAAGTGAAAACCAAAACTACTAGAAGATGGGGCCATGAACTTGATCTAGTATTCGAGTTCTCGGAAGGATCTTAAATGGCAGTAATCAGTCCAACGTAGTTCGCATAAATTGATTTTACAACATTACGATGAGCGATCCATTGAGTTTGCGATAGTCATTATACTATCACACTTGTGTGGCTTAGGAGCATATGCTATGAGTTGAAACTGCGAAACTTCATCAGTTCTCATCAAAAGCGTGTTGTCCTCCTAAGTTCGAAGAGTGGTCTACAAATCCTGTAGTGCTTGTAGAAAGGCACTTCATGAAAGCTGAATCGTTACTCTCCATTTGATAACGGATGTCTTCACTCGTATCAGCAGCCTTTCTCCCATCCAAAACGAAAAAATGATCAATGATTCTTTTTATTAAACATTTCCATGGTGAAGTTTCTCACTAAATAATACCATCAATCATTGAGCCAAGAAGAATGAACTTTCAAGTGTAAAGCCTCTAAGAAATGAACAAAGAAGAATCACTAACGGGTGAAGTTCATTCAAATTTTGAAGAAAAATTTCCGGAACAATAAAATTATTATGGTAGTGGGCGTCACCCCTTTGAGAGTGATATTTTATGACATGTTAGGAAATGATCGAATTATAAGCGTTAAACATCTTTCATTACTTCCTACATGTTCAATTCTGAAGACCAATTCTAATTTATAGGTTCCATACCTGTCGTGAGAGTCTGAATGACTGTCGAAATGCTCTTCCAGAATTTGAAAGCGAAATTAGAATATATGCGTAAAATGAAAATCTGAACACTGATCTTCTAATTCGACTAACGCATTTGAATATTTGTAATCCTATTCTCTCTGGATTAAAAGTATCTAAATACGCTTGAACAATAAATTTCAAACCATATAATTGTCATTTTGATGCTTTTGCATCAATTTGTATCAATGCAATCAATTTAACAGCTTTTCGCATTGGCGTTGATTTGTAGTTATACTTGAGATTCCTATGATGAACAGCTCAATGATTCATCGGTTGATGATTCGGTCGGTGTTAAGTCAGACCGGAATATGTGACATTTTCTTGATTTCGAGAAAAACGAACTTGAAGTTTAATGCTATAATGGGGTTTTTGTTAATCTTTCGGAACACAATTTCGTTCCGTTATTCCTTTTGTACGCTTGATTTTCCAAATCGGATAAGTGTTACCACACCACAGTAGCTTACAAAATGCTCGACCTGATGTAATCAATAACTCGAAATTTTTAATCTTGTGACTTTGACCTAACACCGACGGACCAAACAGAATGAGAACCCAATGCAACGCTGACGATTTTAATTTTAATGACAAATAGCAATGCAAAATGTCGCTGATAAAACACACGTAGTCTAAGAGATCCGTGAGACATCTCGACATAGAAAATTTTATGTTATCAACACAATTTATCGGAGAACAAACTGAATTTACCATAGTGGGTTTACTCAGAACTTTGAATGGATCAATCGACGTAAATTATTCGTTCGCTCCATTAATCGATTGCGTAGTAATCGTTCGAATGATAATCGATTCATGCAGTCATTATTCGTTTAATCGAATCAACGAACGATTACCGGACATCACCAATTTAAATTGCTTGAAGTGTTGTCTATATGGAAACATTTCCGGAAGAAATGCCGACCAAAATAGCAATCCCAACTACTACCAAGTCCATTTGTTGGAGGTAATAGTCACCGTTTGTACACCATTGATATTTATACGCGTGGGAATCGGATAAGCAGACTACCGTCCTTTGGATCATGTTTCATCAAAAGGAGAAATGTCTAAAAATCACGCGGTCACTGAGCGTGCGCTACAAAACATACACTTGTACGGATTTTGAGTGTGCAATGCTTTATTCAGGTCAATAGTTTTTTTAACTTTTTTCATATTCTAGCTAAACGATGAAAGGTTTAGGAATGTTTTTTCTTAGTTACAAGATCCTGTCCAATACGTTCGAAGGTACTGTATTGTCCGAATAAAACCCTCGCACTTGTGTTCTAGATGATTAGCAGATTATGGAGACGCTTAATAATTCAAAAATTGAATCAAATTTCGTTCTCGCCAATGCACAATGGCACAGGAGATGCATTTAAGTGGAAATTAGCATTTAGAGCTCGACAGTTATTCTCTAGAAAAAACTGTCTTAGACAAAGTTGTTACTCATGATAGAGCGCTCGTTTTAATGTTGTCAAAAATAGGGTGACCAAAATTGTCGATGAAATAAAAAATCTAACTTTCTTATTTCTAATAGATACAGATAAACTTCGATATAACGTACATTTCACTTTCAAAATTGTACGTTGTATCGAATTGTACGTTATATCGAAGCATAATAAATCACTCACAAACGTAGTCTATAATACATTAGTGTGTTGCTGTTTTGGTAAAGTTAATTAATGACTTCAATCAGGAGACGAAGCCCGCCTTTCTCATGATGTTTTCCTTCGTACTGTTGATTAAAGCTTGATTCATTTAGAATCCGAAATCACAAAACCAGCTGTATTTCGGGATTGATTGAAGGTACAAAACTTGTTTTAGCATCACAATACAGATAATTCATTGTTTTATCAGGAAAAAAATATTGAATGTTTTTTTCCTTTACACTTTGGAAATGTGTACGTTATATCGAGGTAAAATGTTCATTATATCGAGTGACGTTATATCGAAGTTTCCCTGTAGAGGTAAACATAGTTCGACAATGTTGTAGCTCCAATTATTTGAGACATCTTTGTAGAACAAAGTTTTTTTCTATCTCTTGAAATAACCGATATAGCGCCTTTTTTATAAGTTACGTTAGGGTCACCTTAAAAAACTGTTTTTTGCTCAAACTTTTATATTTCAAATTTTACATGCAAACTGTCTTCGAAAGACTTTTAGAGCTTACTAATACTAATATTTTTTGATGCAGAACTTGTCAATATCTCAACTTTACTCAAAGTTATTGATATTTTTTTCCCAAAAAACACGCTCTTTTCATTTGTTTGTCATTCTTTCTGGGGCAAACGTAAACAAAGTTTATTGACGGCATTTGAAAGAGGATATTTCACTCTACATGATGTGTGATTTTCAAAATGTTATTTTTTGTGTTTGAGTAAATTAAAATTGAAATCATGAGTTTTTGGGTAAAAAACCATCAATAACTTTGAGTAGGATTAAGATATAAACAAGTTCGGCACCGCAAAATGTTGGTATCGATAAGTTCTAAAAGTCGTACGAAGACAGTTTTGATGTAGAATTTGAAATATAAAAGTGAAAGCAGAAAAAACACGCTTTCCCATGGTCGCCCTAATGCAACTTAGAAAAAAAGCGTTAAACGATTATTTTAAAAGATAGAAAAAAGCTTTGTTCTATAAAGTTGTTTGAAATAACTGGGGCTACAACATTGTTGAACTATTTTTATATCTATCTATAAAGATAAGAAGTTAGATTTTTCATTTCATCGACAATTTTGGTCACCCTATTTTTGATAACATAAAAATGAGCGCTTTTTTTATGTAACAACTTTGTCTAAGACAATTTTTGTCTAAACAATAAATATCTCCCACAAAGTTGTTTTTAACGCCTTTTATCTGAGTTGCATTAGGTTAACTATGAAAAAACGGGTTTTTTTTACTCTAACTTTTTTATTTCAAATTCTACATACATACTCTCTTCGGACGACTTTTAGAACTTACAAATACAAACATTTGCGATGCAGAACTTGTCAATATATCAATTTCACTCAAAGTAATTGATATTTCTTCTCAAAAAAAAATAAAAAATGTTTGTTGATGGAATTAGAAAGATCAAATTTCACTCTATATAATATTTGTTTTCCAAAACTATGTTATTTTTTGTTTTTGAGTAAATTGAAATTGAAATCATGAGTTTTTGGGTAAAAAACATCAATAACTTTGTGTAGAATTAAGATATTGACAAGTTCTGCATCGCAAAATGTTGGTATTGATAAGCTCTGAAAGTCATAGGAAGACGGTTTTGATGTAGAATTTGAAATATAAACGTTAAAGACCCGTTTTTTCATAGTTACCCTAGTGCAACATGGTTACCCTAGTGAGACTAAAATGTTTGTGTCTAGCCCAAATCGACCTCATTCGGTCTTTTCTGATGGTTCGCTCTTCTGCTCAGATCAGAACACGGCGCCTCAGGAGTGAGAGTTGAACTCTTTTAGCTTGAGAGGTACGGATGTTAACCACTACACCAGGTCGCCTTCCAAGATCCTTAGTGATCATAACACAAGTTCTTGCTTATGTTATAAATTTATTTTTCTTGGCGATGCAGATGATAATACGATCTACCTGCTCTGTTGTTTGGTCTTTCATTTGTCATTTTTTTCTGGGAAAATACACCCTGGAGTGGCCGATCATAATTGCCATCTGCAGCTGGAACAAAACTTTTCGAAAAATATACTTATTTAATAACTAGGTTGTATTCAACGTGGAAAACAATTTTTTTTATTCTGTCTTTGGGTTGACTAGCAAACACATAATTATCGAAAAAATTGCGGAAAGTCTCACTGTTCCATCGCTTGCTGTATATACTTTATAAAAACAATGATATTGTTTACTGGTCCATTTTCAAGGACAAAGCATATTCCCTGAATGAATCTCGGATGAATTCCATTATTAAAGTCTTAAGCATTACGACGTTTATTAACAGTTAACTCTATGTACTGCCACAGAGATTCATTCAACGGAACAAAATTGGATGTCTGCCTCAGTAGAAGTCGAAAAGTCATTTCGTCGTTCATGTCGTTTTCCCAACTACACTCTTATGACAAGTGTTGATTAATGCTGAACCACTATTAGGTGTGTATGATAATTCAGTTGAGCTGCGAGATGACGAGACGCATCTAATGACGAAGCGATATTTTCTTGGGAGGTTTACAACCGACTTTCATAAACTTAGCACAGACAAGAGTCACCCAATTTCCACGAAGGTTGTGTGTTATGAAAAAAACGTAATCGAAGATGTTGCTTGTCAAAAGTCCATTTAAATGTTATCCTTTAAGTTGTAACACCTCGAGCATAAGCTTGGCTTTAAGTACAAATTGTTTTTTTTTGTGACGAATCAAATTATAGCCCATAATTTGATGTTGAGTTGATATTTGGCTTCAATTTTCTAAGGATCTAAATGGTATGGTCCAAATGAAACTACCTCTTCTCTTAATTGCATTATATTTGAATTTTTAATACATTTCAACAACACGACGGAGCACAATAAAATAATTCTGTCGACACAATTTTCCATTACAATCAATTCCCTGTCAGCTTAATTCTACGGTTCGTTAACATTCGAATAAAGACGAAACATTTAATGCTTATGTTTGTTCACCATACCTTTTCATTCCACCAGTTGAAACGCTGAAACAGAAGTTGATGCGAGTTTCTGAGAGCCGTTCTTTGAATCCCCCGTCGTCGATACACCACCCGAAATCGCTCAATCTTCTCCAGTCTGGTGTTAAGCGGGAAATTCTCAAACCGGGATATTTATCGATTATTTTCTCTATTGTATGAAACGCAACGCGATTTTATTTTGTTTTCTTTCAATGGCACATACACAACGACAAAAGAATTTATTTTCATAGACACTTGGAGCTCCCGACGACATTGGTTTGCTTTCCTTCAGCGGAACTAAGAGAGATCCTTTTTCACTTTCCCTTCGTAAGAAAACAATTCGGCAGAGCTCATGGCTGGGAGGCAGCAGCAATGTGCCACAATGTGTTTGCTTACAGCGAACCCTAAACCCGAAAACTCCTCTCCAAGCGCAAACTATACTCTTTCTCTCTTGTAGTAGTACCTCAAAAATTGTTACGTAACCCTATTTCTCAATCAGGAGAAGTGTACCCAGCAGCACAACTCTAATTCACATATCTACACGCGAATGCATCGCTGCCAGAATTCACACTGCATACGTAAAAAATCAGCCATCATCCGCGGTTTCCCTGGGTACAATGTGGTTCAGATGGAAGAAGAGCACAGAATTCATCTAACCCATAAACTTGTCGTTGGTTCTACAGCAATATTCGCACAGAGATTTATCACCCTTCCTTCTTGAATCCCAAACTTCAACCATAAACACTCTCACCACTGTAATTTCCTTCAACAGTGAACCAGACTTGAATGCTACTGCTGCTGCGGCTGGGATGTTGTTGCTATTATTATTGTTGCTTATGTGTTAGTTTAGGTTTCCGTAACCCCCGGGGGTCAGCCCTTGGAGCTGTATTGGTGAGGGACACTTGGTAGACTAGGACAACGACCGAATCGTGGAACCACTGCCAGGAGCGACTGGTTGATTGCGACCGACAAGCCCGAACTTCACTCACAAACTGAAGACAAGGCACACCGTAACTCGCAAGTCTAGCTCCAGCTTGTGTTCTCGGGAGTTTTCCCACAACTTCTCATCGCAGGACATGCTAGTCTCTGTGCTCTTTCCTTTCAGGAGAGAAGCAGCTGAGGGAGAGAAAGAAAATCCGGGAAAACACATGGCGTGCAGTTTCCCGCCATTTTCATAGTGCTGTGTGGGTGGAATTGTTTACGTTTGAACAGCCGGGAAATATACATTGATTCGCTCTTTCGCTTCTAACATCAATGAAGCGAGTGAAATTATCTATGTACTAACCTTTGCTGGTGAAGATGAGAGGTCTTTCGATTCTGAGAAATACAGAAACAGGAAAAGCACGTTGTCGTGTGCTGGAGTACGAACTGACTTGCGTTAGACCGTTGAGAATATATGCGTAATTAACAGCAATAATACCCTATCATGGAGTCATAAATCTCGGTTAGGATTTTAGCACAGTCAACTGTCTGCAAATCGAATGAAAAACTATATACAATATAATTTTTCATGCGAATATTTTATCACTACCACCACTTGGTAAGTAAAGCGAGATATAAACAATTTTTTTTTATCCCATTTATTTATTTAAGGCTCATTAGCATTTTAGCTGTAACAGAGCCGAATTTTAATCGTGTACATGTCACATGGTTATCATATCTATAATTAGCACATTACACAGTTGCCATTCGCCAGTATTCCTTCTATACCATTACATATGGTATATTCACACAGTAGCCATTTAGGCGTAAGGGTATTCTTTCTGTTCTTCCATTATCCAGTTGGACCACCGGACAGCGGAGACAGTTGATTGATCATTGTTGAGTTATTTATAGAACAGCAGCCCGATGTGTCTGGCAGAGCAGAGCAGTTGTATGGATGAAACGATCTTATTTCGACCGTGGATCGATCTCCATCGCTGATGATTGTTGCGTGGACGTAGCTATTCTGTAACAACACAAAGATGGTCAATGAGGGCCCTGAGTTTTGAACTCACGATCGATCGCTTACTAAGCGAACGCGCAACCAATGTGGCTACGGAGACCCCCTAGATATAAACTATGGTAATATCTATAAACCATCAATTAATCGAATTTAGGAAATACACCATCTCGAAATACTAAAGAATTTTGTTATCTTTATAACTATTTTTCTTCTCTATTTATAGTGGCTTTTAACACATTTTGGTTGGTTCGTCCATCCAAAATGTCCGGGGACCATTGAGGGTGGGCTTTCAACTGCCTCTTTTAACTCGGTTAGCTCGAGCTTGACCCTCGGAGGCTCAAGATCGGCTCACTCTCTTTTTGGGCACAAATCAAGGATTCAGTTCACAAGTAAAAACACAGATAGATTCCTTTTTTTTTGTTTATTCAACTTACATTTGTGTATATGTCAGTGTGATGTGGCCGGCCGGATGTTGTCGAGCGAAACCTGGGCGCCGCGAGCTTTGCCGTAGCTCGAAGAGTTACTATAGGGTTGGTAACTCAAGTTGCTCGTTGCTGCAGAGCTTCGTGGACGGCAGCAATCTTCCTCAAAATCGTTTCGCTCCGGGGAATCTGAATTCAGGGCAAAAATATTGGGTCCTGATGGGAAAAAATTGAAAGTCCAGAGTTACTACTGGGTCTTGCTCTTTATCCAAAACCATACCTGATCCTTCCGTCCTTTCAGGTCGAACTGCAGTTTTCAAATGTTTTATTTGAATTTCTATAATCGGGATCACTTTAATAGCTTTTGTTGTGCCTTGGATAAAGAGCTTTTATTGTAGACCCAGTAGTGCTTTCCTTTTCCCATCGTTCCCTTTTTCGGATGTCGCTTAACAAATATCTATTGCGCAATCCACGGCTTTTATGGCGTTTTCGCCCGACAACTGGTTTATGTGTTCGGTGTGAGTATATGTGTGTGTAATTATATTTATAGCTAACTTAAATCCTAGTTCATTTGAAATTTCCTATACTCTAATTTATTTAATTCTATATCTAACTTAATTAATTGAAGAACTAATTTCTAAACGGTAACAGAATTGAACTCGTGACCTTTAGCATGAGAGGTATGAATGGTACCACTACACTAGATCGCCTCCACATATTCATGATTTGTTCATGCAGAGGAAATAACAACTAATTTTCAATTTCAGATGTAATAAAGTTCATTGCTCTTGGTTACCCAATTACACGATGTTACACACGATACAAGCTACACCTTTCGGTGTACAAGATATCTTAACATTCAAAATTACTAAACTAGTATGATATATATTTTGTTCAATTATTCAATTCATTACAGATATCAACAAGTTGAATTTGAGTCCAAATGATGCAAAGCTTATTGATATTACTTATACTAAGTCTCATATAGACTGGTGCCGAAGAAGGCGGCTTTCTATTACATCCCTTATCATATTGAAGTCGATGTAGATCAACACATCAACTCACTAGCTTCGGCAAACTTCGTCCCGCACAAATTTTTTTTTTATCAATACCTTCAAACATTCACGTTTTCTTACTAAGCGCAAGTTAATGAGTCCAATAGCAGAAATGTTCATTGATTGATCTTCTAATCGACCCCGTTGAATTTACCTTTTATTAAAAAAAATCCTAGTACTTCTACCAAAACTCATCATTATAATATCAGATTATTTTAAGACACAATTCTCGTTCAAGATTTATCAACCATTTGCAAATAACATGTTTCTCCGTTACATGGAATAAATGTTTGATACAGAAAATATGATAGAATAAAGACAGACCCTTCCCCTCTTCTCCCCTTAGAGAGGGAGGGGGACGAGTATCCATTCACCATAGAAACGTTTCGTGCCCCCTAAAATCTTCACATGCCAAATTTGGCTCCATTTGCTTGATTAGTTTTCAAGTTATGCAGAAATTTGTTTTTCATTTGTATGACAGCCCACCCTAAGAGACGGGGAGGAGTGTCGAACCACCATAGAAACATTTAGAGCATCCTAACACCTCCACATGCCAAATTTGGTTTCGTTTGCTTGATTAATTCTCGAGTTATGCAGAAATTTGTGTCTCATTTGTATGGGAGACCCCCTTAGAGAGGGGGAGGGGTGTCGAACCACCTTAGAAATGTTTCTTCCCCATAGAACCTCCACATGCCAATTTTAGTTCCGTTTTCTTGATTTGTTCTTGAATTATGCGGAAATGTATGCTTTATTTGTATGGCCGCCCTCCTCCACCCTTAGAGAGACGGGAGGAGTGTCTACTCACCATAGAAACATTTATTGCACCCTAAAACCTCCATATGTCTAATTTGGTTTCATTTGCTTGATTAATTCTCGAGTAATGCAGAAATTTGTATTTCATTTGTATGGCAGCCCCCCCTCAGAGAGGGGAGAGGGTCTCAAACTATCATGAAAACCTTCCCCAGCCCCAAAAACCCCTACATACCAATTTTCATGACGATCGGTTCAGTAGTTCCCGAGTCCATAAGAATCAGACAGACAGACAGACAGACAGACAGACAGACAGGCAAACAGAATTCCATTTTTATATACAGTAAAACCTGTTTTTGTGCGGTTTTTTTTGTGCGAATTTGTTTTTGTGCGATTTTTTTTGTGCGGTTTTTTTTTGACGATTTTTTTTGTGCGGTATATGAAAAGAAGCATATTTGACGAAGTTATCGTTCATTTAGTTTTTTTCGATGGTTTAAAGGGTGTGTCACATCAAATTGCATCACGGAAAAAACGCTGTAGAAATTTAATTATATCTTCAGCTTTCGCTTATAATCAGATAAGAGTGTATAGATCACGTTGGCCATGCTTCACTGTCAATTTTTCGTAAATTTGGAAAAATGTCGTCGAACGAAAAAGAGCGTCGTGAATTAATCCTGTGCACTTATTTCGAGAATCCGGAGTTGTCACATCGGGACATCGGTAAGATGCTGGGAATCGTCCAATCCACGGTCAGCAGAGTACTAAAACGATACTTCGAGAACCTAACCATCGACCGGAAGGTGAAGAACGGCAAAAATGGATGCTCCGTCAGTGAAAAAGATCACAAGCGCGTAGTTAAGCAGTTTAGACGTGATCCGAGAAGTTCGGTCCGGGATGTCGCCAATAAGCTGAATTTGTCAAGTTCATTCGTCCAGCGGACCAAGCAGCGGGAGGGCCTGCGTACATACAAGGTTCAGAAGGCTCCTAACCGCGACGAAAGGCAAAACATGGTGGGGAAGACGCGAGCCCGGAAGCTGTACACCGAAATGCTGACGAAGCCGCATTGCCTGGTAATGGACGACGAAACCTACGTCAAAGCGGACTTTCGTCAGCTGCCGGGCCTGTTGTTCTTCTCCGCAGAGGACAAATTCAGCGTTCCGGAGGAGATTCGCAAGCAGAAACTATCCAAGTTTGCCAAAAAGTACATGGTGTGGCAAGCGATCTGCTCTTGCGGAAAGCGGAGCGCCCCCTTCGTGATGACCGGCACGGTAAACGGGCAGGTTTACCTTAAGGAGTGCCTACAGAAGCGCTTACTACCACTATTGAAGCAGCACGAGGGCCCGATCATCTTCTGGCCGGATCTCGCTTCGTGCCACTATTCAAAGGACGTGTTGGAGTGGTACGAAGCCAACGGGGTCACCTTCGTGCCAAAGGAAATGAACCCGCCCAACGCGCCGGAGCTTCGCCCAATAGAGAAATATTGCGCGATTATGAAGCAGGCCCTCCGGAAGAACCCAAAAGTTGTCAAATCGGAGGCGGACTTCAAGAGAAAATGAATTTGTGTTCAAAAAAAACTACAACCTGACGTTGTACAGAACCTTATGGACGGGGTAAAGAGGAAGGTGCGAGCATACGGGCTTGGGCTCGAAGTATGAATAAAAAGAAAATACCAAAAGTTGTTTAATAGTTTTTATTTTACTGTCTAATATTTTCAAAAGGATCGGTCTACTGGGCGAATTTCTATAGCGTTTTTTCCGTGATGCAATTTGACACACCCTTTATATGCATTTCAGTGCGGAGGGGAAACAGCCGCTGCAACAGGTGACATCTGTCTCCTTTATGACATTTCCCAAAACCTGAATGAAGTTGATGAAGTTGAATACAAATATTCCTGTAAAAGACGCGTCTGGTCACTTGTTAACCGACCCGATCCACCAGTTAAAGTTAACCAATTGGTTCGAGCACTTCGAACGGAATCGACGTATGAAATCCAACAATGCCACAGGGGTCGACCGAATATCAGTCGCGATGCTCAGAGCTGACCCAACAATGCATCATTCTTAAGGTACCCAAGAAGGAAAACCCGGCTGTATGCGACAATTGGAGAGGCGTAACGTACAAAGTTAGTCGATAATTATTGCTTTCCAAAATTTTGAAATATATGTTTAGTATATGTATTTACTTCTGCTTACATGCACCGATT
Organism: Toxorhynchites rutilus septentrionalis; assembly: GCF_029784135.1. Taxonomy (NCBI): domain Eukaryota; kingdom Metazoa; phylum Arthropoda; class Insecta; order Diptera; family Culicidae; genus Toxorhynchites; species Toxorhynchites rutilus. The sequence goes on from NC_073746.1 coordinate 82,783,927, forward strand.
AAATTCTAGAGTGAGTTTGAATATAGCCGTTTTTGGTGCGTTTTTCTCTGTTTTTTTACTCCCTCCTTATTTTTTTCGTCCTACACCACTCCTTTGGTCTTCACGCTTCATCATTGCCAATAGGCTTCGATCGGACGAAATTCAGGACAGTTTGGTGGTTTCATGTCTCTCAACAGAAAATCCACAGTCAGGGCTCTGCATAGTCATAGTCAACTGCGGATAGTCAGCTGACTATCTGACTGACTTCATCCGTATTCAGTTAGTAACTTTTGGCTTCTTCACGCAGATTTGTATTCATTAGTCGCGTCAGTTAAAATAACCACTGACTGGACTAGTTCACCAGTCATCCTCGCTAGTTAACGCTGGTCAATTCATTTCCTAGTCAAGTCACTTTTGGTTTTGGGCGACTGCCGAAGCATTTCTAGTCGAAGTGAAGCTACTGAGAGTAGAATCGGTCTTCATTTTTCACCTTCGAAGATTTCGGGCCCTGTCTACAGTAACGGCATAGTGGTAGGAAGTCACATCGGGCCAAAACAACGGTTTTTGGGAGCCGATCTAGCGTAGTGGTAACATCCATACCTCTCACGCTAAACGAGTTCAATTCTCACTCCCGCCATTCTTCCAAAAATGGAAGTAATAGTGACGAACCAGCCAAAATGTGTTCAAAGTCGCTATAATAGAGAACGGTTTTTGATCGTGCTGTCTCGAAAGCGAAAAAAGTTGTTTTGCAGTTTTGTAAATCCCACCGTTTATCGTGCCTTTGCTTACGAATGGTTCAATCCGTTCATCACAAGTGCATATGGTTTGTAAAATCAGGTTTTTCAAAGCGAATTTCGTCAGCTTCTTCGGTTTGAAACATCCACATCCACAGCAAACTTGAAATATTCTTGTCCCGGCGATCCGCTTTGGTATAAGTCTGATCATCAATGACGCAGCACCGATATTTCATTAGCAGCTTCGTGTAGAACAATTTTTTTTCGTGAACGGTTTGCAGATTTTGGCAAAACTGGATCCAGATGACAGCTGCAAAACTGGGCGGATGTTGACAAACACTCTAAAGAGAAACTGGGCAAAATTGGATTAATTTCGGTCAAGATGAAAATAGTTACGCTAGTTTTTATTTTTCTCTATTTTAGTGACTTTCAGGACATTTTGGCTGATTCGTCACTTTTACTTCCATTTTTGGAAGATTGTCGGGAATAAGAATTGAACTCGTGACCTTTAGCGTGAGAGGTATGGATGTTCTTACGCAAGTTTAGAAGTGCCGCAATAATTATCGACTCACCCTTTAATATTGTTTGTATGCATTGTACTCAAAGTTCTGTGCAAAGTTATCCTAGATAACATTCAGAATACACTACGACGACAGTAGGCGGGATTAGAGTGTATTCTACACTGCGCATTGTTGTAGAACAGGTGCACAAGCTCTAGCAGTCGCTATAACCGATTTTCATTGATTAAGAAGAAGCTTTTGACCGTCTCAACTCAAAGACACAATGAGTTAAAAAAAATAACTCATATCAGCACAGTACGAGGAGTACACAATGGAGTCTTATCTCACCCAGTCCGGCTCATGAGGCAGGGCTCATTAGAATCAAGAACCTCAACGACTTCGTTCTTGTTTTCGCAGATAGATATTATTAGATATTTGAAAAAAAAACAGTTTGAAGATATTTATCGATCTAGAAAAGCCGTAAGAGCACATTTAAATATGAATTAGAGTAGTACTGAATCTCTAAATCTCAAAAAAAAATTTCAAAATTTCAATATTTTTTTTGGTACTAAAATTTTTGATGAAATTTTTTTTTGATAATTTTTTTGATACACCGTAGTAAGATACACATTCAGTATTTTTTTCAAATTTTTATCTCGGATCTTTTGAGGATGGCGTGAAATAAACGAAAAAGTACGTTTTTCACTATAGATCCTACGTCAAACCACATAGGGGTTCAAATAAACCGCCAAATTTTCTTATTTAATATCCTTTACAATATTTGCCATACAGCTAGTGATTTGGTTTGGGGGCACTTTTTACTCCCTTACCCGGCCAGGCCCTTTGGCATGTGAATGTTTTAGGGGGCAAGAAACATTTCTAAGGTGGTTCAACACTCCTCCCACCTCTCTAAGAGGGGCTGCCATAGAAATGAAACACGAATTTCTGCATGACTCGAGATCTAATCAAGCAAATGAAACCAAATTTGGCATATGGAGATTTTAGGGAGCAATAAATGTTTTTATGGTGGTTTGAAACTCCTTTCCCCTCTCTAAAGAGGGGGAGGGTGCTGAAAAACTCGAGAACTAATCATACAAATGGAATCAAACTTAGCATATAGAGGTTTTAGGGACCGATAACCGTTTCTATGGTAGTTCGACACTCCTACCCCTCTCTAAAGGGGGGCTCCCATACAAATAAAACACAAATTTCTGCATAGTTCGAAAACCAATCAACTAAATGGAGCCAAATTTGGGATGTGAGGGTTTTTTGGGTTTGAGAAATGTTTCTATGATGGTATGACCTCTAAAATGGAGAGGGGTCCCATAAAAATATTAAACATATTTCAACTAAACATATTCCAAGAAAACATGACAATTGAAAATTTTCGGAAAACTCTGCAGGAAAATAGGAATATATGTTCTGCTATTACATAGTGATGAGCGTTGTTAGTTCATTTGATGATTGCGGTAACGAAATTGATCTTCGTTCGAAAGTGGAAATGGATTTTAATGTGATAAAACGCACTCCTATATTTTCTTATATCTATATAAATAAAAATGGGTAGCCGAATATGTCGATAAAAGCAAAACTCGAGGAAGTAATTATCCGATTCAAGGCTATCTTTATTCTGTCATATTTTCTATATCTAACATTTATTCCATGTAACGGAGAAACATGTTATTTGCAAGTGGTTGGAAAATATTGAACAAGAGTTGTGTCTGGATTTTACAGTTAAAGGTAGTTTGAAAGGGTCGATTAGAAGATCAATCAATGAACAGATTGGACCCATGAACGGGTGCTTATTGAGCAAACGTAAATGTTTAAAGGTAGTGATAACAAAAAATAAATTTTGGCCGAGACGAAGTTTGCCGGGTCAGCTAGTCAAATATAATTATTTATGAAATTTCATGAAATATAACTTTCATAACCTTTGTTTTATCGCAACTCTACACGAGCAGATGATTCTACCGGCTAGGGACCATTCTATCCTGGATTCCTCGAGTCGAGAAAGACGCACCATGTTAGATATGGGGTACAGACTAGGAGAGCGTTGCTGCATCCCAATAGGAAGTATCCTGTGTTCATCCTTAGAAAGCGTTGCGATTAAAAGAATGGTTTAAAATACCCGTGAATACGTGATTTCTAAGTGGTCGAAGCTTGTCTACCTTCCTACAGATATTCTTGAATTGAATCTTGTAATATTCTTGGATGATCTTGAACATATCAAATCTAAGGAAAAATAATCCACACTTTGCATCATATACTCCGTACATAACTACAGAACTTTATTTGAGTTTTTGGAGATGCAAAAAAGTACACTATCCTCGTTTATAATACTAGTATTATAACCATCTTTGTTTTGGTCAGGTATGGAACATTAAAAGAAAACCAAAATGCCGATGTTGAATAACTGTAGAACCTCCTTCCATCATGTACGTCAATTCACATGTATTACAACATGTTTATGATGCATAGTTCCTTTTTGTTCTCGATTAATTGAAATAATCTATTCAGAATGTTTTCGAAGGAGCTGCGGCTTATTGAAATTCGCATCTATTCCTCGCATCTTCGCAGATGAAATTGATTTTTTGGATGTTTCGCACCTCACCGAAGCAATAAAGTGTGTGAAGCTAGTTTTTTAAATGAAGATAGTTACTGTATCCCGCTACATTATTTCAACCGAACTGTGCGGTATCATAACTAAATATAAAATAAGTGGATCTATAGCGTCTCGGGAAAAATCTCAAACATATGGCTGGGAAACGAAGAACCTTCAGAGCTGTATTGACAATTTAACAACAGACTGCAAATCAGTAAAATCTAATTCTCAAAAAAATTATCACTGAAATTCATTGTGGAAAGAAATATTGTATTTCGGATTCAAAGAAATTATCTATTGTGAGATTTTTTTTTGATTGAGTTTATTTTCGATGTAACTTCCAAATTGTACTATGATTGAGATATAAATCTAATGGCGATCTTTGCGCAGTGATCTGTTTTGCATGATATAAGCTTGCTTTGAAGCTTGATTTAGGCAAATATGTGAGCAATCTGAGATGATTCTCTCCAACACTAGGAATAATATGAATTGATCTAACATTTTCGTAAATCCGGTAACACTTTAATTTTTTCGTAATTACAAACTAGCTAAATATGGAACTCTATTTCCATCAATAATTGAAATTTGAACCTCATGGGTTTCCATTGTGATTTGTTAAAGGTATCTATGTTTCGTTATGTCGTACGTGTCTTTTTGATTTTGTATCTTTAAGCGCATTTCTTCTGACTATGAAACACGAAAATCTCTTCTTGTCGTAATTGAATCTGAATTGCTTCATGAAATCTGGTTGTGCTACAATTTAATACCATCCTATTTGTACCACCACACGGTTCGCATTGGAATGCAAGGGAGCAGATCTACCGCCCACCATTCGCCAATTGTGCCAATGCGTCCACACTTCCACGTACCCGTATCTCAGTCCTTTATTACTCGCACTGAACACTGTTATCTCGTTTCCTGAATGTGAGATTACTGTATTTTCCGACAGCAACACAATATCGCAGATTTTCCTTCCACACATTTATTCGATTAAAGCTTGGTGGTGTTTCACTCTTAGAGATCTGTCGGCAAAGCCCCTGAGCGCAACACATGACACGATTCCTTGTTCAACCAAAAATCCTTCAACCAGTCTATGTATTCAAATGTATGGTAATTTGATGTAACAATCACATGAATAATACAACTTTCATCTCACAGTTTCCACTGACGAATCTCGCAATGTTCCGGCAGCATTGGGAAGTTTATTACTATCCCAAGCACAACTTGATTTTCGTTCAAGCGGGAAAATTATCCATTCGTCCGGAGGAGGATATTTGTATAGTGTAGATATGCAAAGAAAGGAGTGTGGGAGGAGACGCTTGGTACCCGACAACTTATTTTCGCTTGCCTGGCTGTAACCATGAACGGAGTACTCTTCCTGTGAAATAAAAATTATCAATTCAACAGCTCCAGTATGCGAGACAATGTTATCATAAATTCAGCAGTAACGGTTGAGTAAGTTCATTGTCTACGGCTGGAGGCAGGATATTATTTCGCCAGTAAATTCAATTAGTTTCAGGCGTTAAACCAGATTCAGGTAATAAGAGCCACGAATGAAAATTAACATAAGAGCCACGAATGAAAATTAACTGTTTTTTAGGAAGTAGTACATTTCGATAACGTCGTCAATTGATATTTGTCTTAGAAAGATAAATCTTTCGGTCACTCTGTCAACATTCCATGAATAATGAATAATCCTTTAACTTATACGATTCTCGAAACTACAGAAATTTTACATAGGCAAGATGTAGCCTGCGGCATTTACGTATGTTATCCATAACCACTGTTACCACGTACTAATCTATGCTGGAAGGACTAGAAATCTTTTTCATCTGTACTTCTTTTCCATTAAAAATATTTGTTACATAGGAAATCTATATTATTCTGAAAAAAATATTACTCGAGCTTCGAATTACTAATATGTTTGAATATACTCTTGCTAAACTCTGATTGCATACAATCAATTAACAAAATTTCAATCTACCTCAACGGCTATTTATTCAAATGCCCGGCTTTTGATGCAAAGATTACCCTTGATATTCCGGAGTACCTTTTTCTTGGCTTATAGATGCTTCAACCCTATCGTCATTCACGTCTATTTCGACAAAAATAAATAATGGAAGCAAATTGAAAGTCATAGTCTTCTTACAAATCTTTCATAATTTCGTTTCGCTATCGCGGTTGTTTCTAAAAATTTCTTATAGATTCCCACGAATTTCTGCGCTCCCCATTCTTTTTTTTCAGAAATGAACACTCTATAAGAATACGTTCGATTATGAGTCTTTGTTGGCTTCTGCATATAGGGGAGTCTACGTAAGATTGCACAAGAAAGCCATGTGTATGTCCTGTATGTCGCATTCGAATACCGGTTAAGACTTTTGATCCCGAGCGTTTTGTTGCTTCAGACCCATCGGTATAAACATTGTGAAAACAATTATATTATCTGTTCAATATATCATTGAAAAGTTCTGTGTTCTATTCTGCCTTTCATTCTTGTTTTTATAGACCCGACTTTGGTTGTTGGTGGTGCCACAGGAGTTTCCGATTGGCCTCCTTTCCGGTACAAAATAAATTACTTTATTTGTTAACTTCTCTAATGAAACGTTTGCTCTTTGCAGCTGAAGTACATCGAAAGCTTGTGGAACTTTATGGTGACTCTTCACCATTGGATAAATGGTGTGGTGATTTTAGTGTTGAAGACAGAAAGATTCATGTCAAACGCAAACAGAACTTGCAGAATCATTGGGAGTAACTGTGCAAGCTATTTGACCATATGACTCAAAGCCGTGGATACATCCAAAAGCGAGGAAATTCTGTTGAACGGCACAAATGGAAGACTTTTGCATCGTATCATTACCGGGAACCAAAAATGGATTCACTACGACAAAAGGAGCAAAACGTCAAAGCCGAATTCCACGGTGCCAAATTAATGCTCTGTATTTGGTGGGATCAAAAAGGTGTGAAGGGTGTGATCTATGAACTGCTAAAACCAGGTCAAACAATCAATGGAGACTTCTATAGACAACAATTGATCCAGTTTTGAGTTATTGCCGAAAAACGTACAGATTATGCAACCAGACACGAGTCGATAATATTCCACCATGATAATGCACGCCATTATGAATCCATTGGCAATTGATAACTTCGAAAATCTACTCCAACTGACTCCTCAGTCAAGTTTTATGTCTTTATACCATGAGTACCTTACACACGACGTGCACCCTTCACCAGGCATCTCCAACCAAGTTTGCTTCCCATACTTCTGCAATTCCTCTGTCATTTTTTATCTGTCCATGCGACAAAAAATCCATGGAATCCCAGATCACCTACGCTCCGATTCTATTCCACCGATATTTTCGGCAGAATATGGGAAAGTTAGATCTGATAAAATGTTCTTTACTGACGGTTCATTCATAAACGGGTCCACTGTACCAGAAATAACGAAAAAATCTGAACCGTTCCAGATAAATTTGTACGTGTGGCAACACTGGGGGGAACACAAGCATGCCTCCATCGAGGAATTCGTGGCTGTGGCGGTAAGTCGGAAAGTGTAAAAGCATCTCGATGCAATCCCCTAGCGATGAAAGCAGCGATCAAAGATTTACCCGGTACTGTTTAGAATGGTTCAGCAAAAATGCCTCACTTCCTCGACAAGCAGGATTCAGTTTCATTCAAATTCTGAAACCAAAAGTCAACCGTGAATGCAATTTCCGATCGAAAATGTCGGAAAATAATTCAGACAGAAGCTGAGAGGGGATCGATACTGTGCTGTAGTAACGATCGACATCAAGATCGCCATCAATAGCGCAAACTGTGAGGCCATCGCTTAGTCTAAACTGACCAGACGTTACGCGGGACAGTCCCGCATTTCAACAAAATGTCCCGCGTAAGATTCCGTCCCGCGAAACGTCCCGAATTTGGCAAAAGAAACGAAAATGTCCCGCGATATCAATATATTTCAATATCACAATTTGATCATGTTGATTTTCGTAAATGGATGAACCTCAAAAAAACTTTTGTTTGGCAGGCTGTTCAAGAGCGCTTCTAATGCATCCAAAGATTAATACGTTGAGTTGGTTTCATCGCACCGACATTGGGCTTTTTGTTTAAAGAGTGTCAACTGGGAGCGACAGCAACAAAATTGGAAAATGATTTTTATAAAAGTCCTCTATTGATCCGCAGGGACCAACGTGAGTCAGACGAAAAGTTCATCTTTGGTCCCCTAGCTCGGTCAGGTCCTAACGTTTCGGAAAAACTAGTGTATACTCGACAGGAAGAGGCAGAGTTGTTTGATGAAGCGCTGGGCGGTCTTACGGAAGTTGGCCGGTACCTGAACCATGGCCGATGAATAGATGTATACCGGCGTATCATTTTACCTTTTCGTGACATTGGGGGTCGTCTGTCTCTCTATTTGGCCATTCGCCCAAAAGTTTTCTATCGGGCGAAGCTGGGGATTGTTTGGAAGGTTGGTGGTCTTCGCGACAATGTTTATCTGCAGCCGATCCATCCTCCAGTGATTTTTGGCATAATGGACTGATCCCAGGTTCGGCATAAAGACCACATCACCTTCCCAACTCCGGCAAGCACTTCGTACTATATATCTCCCCGTTCACCACATGACTCGAAAGAAGAGCGGCTTGGACATTACCTTCACGTCTGTCAGAGAAGGACCTTCTTCGAGAACTTGATGTGAATGATATATTCGACGTCATCGCTTACCTGGGGAACGTAAAGTACCCGGTCCCCTGCCATTCGTTGAACTCTAGCATCAAGTACGTCTCGTCTTTCATTATGAGTACGAAAAGAAGTTTTTCACTTCTTTCGCTGGAAAGAAGTTTTTCAGCAGCACCTCAAGCTACTCCTTCTGGGTGATTGCCTGCTGTTCAGGTCTCGTCTGAAGCTTCCGCATAAAAATGTCCATTTTGGCCTGATTCTTCTCCACCGTTTGGCCGGTTGCTTCGATCTCCCGGTTTAAGGAGCGGCAAAGAGATGATATTGTAAATACCAGATCGGCTATATCTGGCGGACACAAAGTGCCTCAGGATGTCCAACTCCTTTGCTGTGGGGTGGAGCTTGCAGTATGGAAAAATTATCTAGTTGCTTGACAGTGCTGCTGCTGCGAATCAACAGCCTTGAATCATTTTTGTTGTAGACTTAATAAACGTAAGATCTAAAGAAAATTTGTTCCTATAAATTATCTTTTATCGCCATCTGAAATTAGTTGTAGGATTTGAATCGGGCTTGCCAGGCGTAAAAACTCTGATTGAGCGAGTGATTTTCGGGCGTAAACAAAATCTAAACCACCGAAAAATCACAACTGAGTGCCGATACTCAGAAGAAAATAATACTGATCAGTTTAGACTCGCTAAACTATGGTTTATATTCACATAACATATATACATAACGTTTTGTTTTTTGTGTCCCGCGTTAAATCTCTTATCATCTGGTCACTTTAGCTTAGTCACTACACCGAATGAAGGTCACTGGTTACCTGAGCGTAATAACAAGAAGTTATTTTCTGTACTGATTTCTGAGTTACGAGACATCCATTAGGTTGGATTCGATGAAGATCTCAACAGAAGTCGGCCAAAAGGTGTGGAGAACGTTGATTTCACGGATGACATCGGGATGGCGACAGGGTATGCGTCAACTCGAATTAAGAGAATTCCCCTCGAGTTCGGAGAAATGTTTGGCTCTTCTCGAGCTTTCGATTTTCGTTCGTGATTGTCTCGATTAGTTCCATCTTCGCATCTCCTTTTCCTTTCTCTCGAGTCATCCTTTATCATTTAGTTGCCATCATTTTAACTCTAACTAGCTGACTCGGCAAACGTTGTTCTGCCATATAATGTATTTCTAGAGAATATTTTGGTTGATAAAAACAACGAATATACCTCAAGAGAGTTTGTATGTTATCGCACAAAAAATATATGGACGACGTAGATCTGATCAGCCGTTCTCCTGTGATGATGAGTTATACGTACGTGGGAAAAACACTCTTTTATATATAAAGATTTTAAGCTAAAATGTAGCAAGAAAATCGTCTCTTTAAAACCAATGCAACTGAGTCGATAACAAGCAGTATTTTGAAAACATTTCGATGTTATCATTCTAAATTAAAATTTCGAGAAAGTTTGTAATGCTTTGTAATAATTCCGGCAGATATGCTAAAGACTCGTTCGTTTGACAAAAGACGAGGTTTTCGCTAAAGAAAGCTCCTTCGAATTCCAATTTCGTAACGCGTTTTCTCGAGCGTGTCTCGAAGATTACAATGAGTACTATTCGGAATGAAAATCTTAACGAAGTACTAATTAAAGAGTGAAGTACATCTAGGAACGTTGATGCCAATGAATATAAATTATCCGGTCCAGATTAATGATGAGAATCATTTAGCCTAAAATATTACAACACACTTGTGAAAACAAATCAGAATCATTGGATGCCTGTTATGACAATACTTTTCTCTAATAATGGAAACATACTAAATGGAATGCGATCAAAGTCGCTTGCTTCCATGAGTTAGTGCCTTGAAAATCAAAATCAGCTGTTGATCCTACTTGTTGAACACGAGTTGACCTAGATTTATCAATTCCTTATCTATATAAACAAAAATGGATCGCCAAATGTGTCGTTAAGCGCGAAACTCAGGGAAGATCCGATTTCAGCCGTTTTTATTTTGTTCTATTCGTTTCTGCCCGTTGTTCAATGTTAGAGAGAGAAATCGAAAAAAAAAACCAGAAAACTTGAAAAAAATGGGAAAATTCAAAAAATGGAATTACCATATGTTCCACAATGACATCGTGATAGGTGTTATGGAATAAATTGGAATTTTCACTGAGGAAAATGAGCTTTGTGTTGATTTAAGAATCTTGAACGAGAATTGTTTTATATCAACATGTCACTATTTGGTCTTCTTAGAAAATTTATTGAAAAACTAAGAAAAACTACGTGTTCTAAGCATTCCAAAAATTTCAAGTAAGAATTTTCATTCCATTTTTAACAATCTGAAACTGCTTTCGGGTTTGCTAATATAATAGAGTTATATGCTGCACCCCACCCTAGATGACCTCATTTCACAATTCATCATCGCGAATTTATTGGTAGAATGATTTTATCAGTTTTTGAGGCTTCAGATAACAAACTTCATTCACCTCTAGCCATGAATGAGGCCACTTAGTAGTTTAATCAAAGAATATCTCTGGGATTGGAACAACGAACGATGTTCGAAAGTGTTAATTTGAAAACATCTATTTTGGGCGGGACGAAGCTCGCTGGGTCAGCTAGTCAGGTATAAAGATGATACTCGTATCGTATTCGGCCCGTCGTGAAATTAATTTTAAATAGAACAAAATAATATCATCACTTGCATGAACACTGTGAGATGAAAGCGGAATAGACTACTTAGTGTAATAAATAAAATAAAACATAACTTAAAAAAGTAACTTCGCACCCACTCGCTTTATTTCGTATCTTCCACCTCTTTCTCCGGACGCCCATCGGCGTCTACTGTCCCATTGACACTCATCTCTTTCATATCATTCCTGAGAAAAATCTCCTCAATATCAACTACGGACCGCGGGGTCCGCCTCGGACTCAGAACCCGCTTGTCATCATCATCAAACTCACTGTCCTCTGTTTCTGTATCACCAAACTGCAAACTCTCAATGCTCTCTGCGTCGACGTTATCCAGCGCGTCCTGGAAGCAGCTTTCAGCGCCGTTATTGTACGACTCCAAATCAATAAAGTACTGTTCGTTGTCAAGAATGGACGTGCGCCATTCTGTATTGTCAAACGGTGGCTGAGTTCCACCGTACTCCGTCGGTAAAACGTCTTTCGGGACAAACTTGTGCAACGAGCTAAGGCTATTTCCATGTAAATGTATCTAAAATAATGCGAAAATTTTGAAACATTCTAATTTTTGACATATTTAATAATACCAACCCGTCTACGAATTTTGTCTTTTAAAAATGGTTTCAACACTGCTAAGATGGCATCAAAATAGAACGGCTCGTGTAGCACGTGGAACGCTTTGAAACGCATGGGAAAAGCTTCCTGGACGACCTCCACAGTCTTCCTAGCCAAATGCGGTGACAAATATCTGCGGGAACATGGTAAACAAAACATAAGTTTTCATACCTCGCTTGTTTGCAAATACCTCGCCCAACCTAGCATGTGCGAATCCCAACCCCGCCATGTCGAGCAGCACCACTAGGCCACCGATTTGAGTCTCCGGGTTCCGAACCACATCCTCCAGGGCAAGCACATTGCTGCGGAATACGTAGTCTACTGGAATTTTGTATGGATCACATTTCTCTGGAATTTAGTGCGAGAGTGCGAGAGAAAAAAATACGACACAAGGGGATAAGTTGTATGTTGGGTTTTATGTGAAGAGTGATGCTTACCAACTCTAAATATATAAATTTGTCGCCCGCTATCATCTTTTTTCGGCAACATACACTGGATCTGCATCTCCAGCATAAATTTCATTTCGGATGGTGGAGAGACCTTGAATATCTCTGGATACTCATCCTTCATCCTATAATACTTTTGCATCTGAAAAAATAGGATATAATATAAATGAAGAAATACATACACTCCGATATCACCATACCATTTTGAACGCCTTATCAACATCGAACTTTTTCGCGCGCAAAAACCGCAACAAAAATGAATCATCCCTTCGGCCGCCCAATCCCCGCTGATGATGTTCCGCATAGATGTTCAGCTGTTGACGAAGCTGGCGTATTTTTGTGTAAGTCAGATCCCCTCCCGTTTCGCCCAGCTCCTTCTCAGCCTTCTCACGAAACTTACTGTCTGTAAATGCAAATTACGAATCACGAATCACGAACAAAGGAAAATTTAGGCGACCAAACTTGGGCCACTGACCACATTTTTCACGAGACACAATTGAAATCGTCATATACACTAACACTCACTCCTATCTAATTGTGTACGTTAGTGACGACGTTGCTAAACTCACCTAGATTCTTATTCATCTCGTACTCCAACATGGCATTTCTGTCCAGCGTGGCTGTTTTCCCGAACACCTTCCGTGGACTGTTGATGGGTGTGCTTCCGGTGCTCGACATTATGCGTCTCTAATTTTCTTTTTAGACTTAGGAAAATAGTATTTGTCTATTTTGTTGATTCAACTATATCGATCGGTTGCTTTTGTTTAGTTCAATACTATAGCTGTGCATTAAATCGATGGATTGGGTATGCGTTTGGTGCCAGGTTCATGATTCTAAGGCCTACGTCATGAAATCATTTTCTAGAATGAAAGTAAAGCGAAAAAAATAGAAGTAGAAAGTAGAAAGTAGTCAAAATTGCATTTTTTTCATTTCCTACTCTTATCAAGATAGCAAGAGTGAATCACCAACATGTATATAAATGTTCCATGAGATTTTGAAGATCACAAACTAAACGGTCATTCGCCATTTAGATGACGATACGATAGCTCAAAAGCAATTGAACGAACACTCTAAGAAGCAAATAATAAAACAGATTAAAAGGTTTCAGTTTTGTATTCAAATGGAATAAAATTATCGTTAAATCAAGGAATATACATTTTCGAGAATGAAGAGAACAGCATATCTAAATGATCTCGACATTGGAGATTGATAGTCAGTTTTTTTTCTCTTAACATCGGTTGTGTTTATTCAGTGCTCCGCATTTTCCCTTATGGGTCTTATTGGTAGACTCTTAATCCTCACGGTAAAGGTTGTTCGCAGCATTCCAATCTATGCTGTTTGCTTCCGTCTGTGAGACGTCGTGGTACCCACCCGGGACATATTTTGTGGTAATTCAATTGTTCAATAACTAAGCCAATAATGGGTGTTAAATAAAAAATGAGATTTTTTTCAATACCTTTCAGTAACTCAAATAAACATCGTAAAAAATTTTCTTTCTCCAAGAAAATTACTCTTTGAGCTCCCTAGAAACAGTAGGCGTGTTTGGTTTTGCTAGTTTGAATTTAGTCAAAGCAAAGATGGCGTCGAAACAACACGTGCTCCGCGAACGCATTGTACGGTTCTACGAAACGCATTTCTAGCAAGGAAAAAAGTTCACGGTGGCACATTTTAAGGAAGAATGTACCTGTCAGTACAGTATATCGTATCCTGGGTTCCCTGAACGTAGAGCGGAAGGTCGGAAGTGGTCGTCCGGTGACGATAAAGACGAAGCAGAGGAAGACATCGTTAAAGAAGCTGTTTGACAACAAGGACTCAAGATGGAAGGAATCGTCTGCAGGAAGAAGACGAGGTCGCCGGAGTACACGGAGGAGCAGATTGAGACGGTTAAATCACAGTGTCGGTGGATGACCAAAAAATACCGCGGGACGTCTTTCGTTCTGGACGACAAAAGCTATTTTCCGCTGTCCAGAACGTATATTCCAGGAAATGATAATTACTACTCCAGCCACAAGTCATCCACACCGCCTGAAGTGAAATACAAGTTCAAGCACAAGTTTGAAAAAGAGGTTATGTTGTACATCGCCATTTCCGACGGGGGCATTTCAAAGCCTTTTTTGGTTTAAGCCGAGCGGTCTGGCAATCAACCAACAAATCTACCGAGAAGAGTACCTCGATAAAATCCTGCTGCCGTTCCTGAACGAACATCACGCGGATGGGAAGAACGTCTTCTGGCCGGACAAGGCGTCTCCCCATTACGCCAAGAAGACGCTGGCGTATCTTGAGGAAAAAAAGATACCGTTCGTGCCGAAAGATCGTAACCCAACAAACTTGCCCCAGTGCCGCCTAATAGAGGATTTCTTTGGCTCACTCAGTGCCCTAGTGTATAAAAACAATTGAAGGGCCAAGGACACGAAGCAACTGACTACAAGAATCCGGAATTGTATCCGGAAAATGGACGTAAGTGCCGTACAACGTTCTTGTGAGAGCATCGCGACAAAGTTGCGTCGAACAGCATTTTTCTGAAGAAAATACATTATGTTATTAATAAAAAATACTGAAATCGATGAAAAAACAATTTTTTTTATGTGTGATTGAGAAAATTCTCACTTTTTATTTAACACCCGTTACGTGCCCAGGTCATTCCAATAGAATTTGCGAGACGGTTTTGAGGGGAATTGTAGATCATTTCGAATCATATCATCGACGAGTTTGCCTAGGTTGTCGTCGGGATCAGCTAAGTTTGCTTTTCTGTTACTTCCGGGTTTCCTGCCCATGTGCAAACATGCTCCAAATTGGTTCAGGACATCACAAACTTGAGATAATTGGACAAGACAGCCAGCTCACGAGCGGATGACCCGCGATTATCATTGCATGAATGCATGATCGATACGCGGAGCGATTATTCTGATGAATGAGCACTTATTTCTCGCGGATCACCATTTGAAAACCCCTTAGGCTTAGTCCAACAACAAAACCCTACTATGATTCTATGAACTCTCAAGCAAACTCAGTAAAATTGTTGAAATGTGATGATTTTTGCAATTGGAGATGAAGAATGAGTTCGTTTCTTTATCCTTAACTACAGAAATTCTCAGTTTGGGAGTGTGCATGCTTCTACTACGAGCGATTTATATATACATTAAATATGTATATACAGCCATTCCCACTTTGGGATTTCAGACGGACAAAAATCGGAGAAGTGACTGTCGTCAATCTGTTTTTCTTTAGTTCCTATAGAAAGTAGACACTTTCACTAAGCAAAGTTCAAAATTTCAGAACTGTAGCAGGTACTATACCTGAGATATAAATATGAAAAATTGCAAAAAAAAATGCATTTTTTCTCGAAAACAAAACGATTTCTTAAACACATTTTGTTTTATCATAATAACAGAATAACGTATAAGTATATTATATTGTTATAAAATATACTAACAAATTCTGAAGAGTATTGCTGCGACGACCTTCAACACCGTGTTTTATTGCAGTTTGAAAATTTTTGGTCTCTATAGGAAATATATAAAATCAAAAATATTTTCAAGAATTATACATCACAATAATTTTTTTTTTAATTTTTTATATTTTTTTATCTTTTTGATGTGGTTAGGCTGACCATATAGTTCAGAAAAAAACGGGACACAAAAAAAATATATTTATTATTTAATATTTAACATTTTTTGATAAATTTTATGGAGAATATGTTCAATCAATCACACATTCTTAGATGTTCCCGCTAATTGTATCATGAAATTAGTCATTTCAGATCAAACTTCTGTTTGTCAATTACCATAGCATTTATATCACGTCTTTTCTGTTGTCCAAATGCTCAAGTAAGCCAATCAGTAAGCTTCATGAATTTCTTACAGTCTAGAAATTCGTTTTCTTTTTCTGAAAATATATTTGCCCACAACGATTTGCAACTGGTACGGATTATTTGTTCCACCTCTTTATCTTACTAATTATAATGCTTGTAATCTATATGAACTGGAATTTGTTTCAATAATGCCACTTTGAATCTCCGGAATGGACTTAAAATTTTGGATAGTTTTGAGAAATTTAGCCTCCAATATTTCATCTGAATCAACTAGTCCTACGTCAAGATTACGTGTCAGTAAGGGTGCCAGATCAAAAAATATGTCCAATTTATATGTAATAATATAACTATGTTTGCTGATAATGGATGTTGACGAATGAACGGACAACGATTTGCATACCAATCGTGTTGAAAATTCTCTGGGATTTCATAAATAGCTTAAAATAAAAACATCATCGGTTTCAATCATTCTAATAGAATCATCAGATTACCAACAATTTTAACTGCATATACAGCATTCCTTTAAACAAGGAGAATAAATGTTCGAATAATTACTAATCGTTGTACACCAGAACAGCATTACAAATATTCTTTGACGTAGGACTACGTCTAACCGGAATACAAGGGGTTATGAAAATGAAACTGATAACCTAATCACAGAAAATTCAGGAAAAACTGAAAGATTTCGAATGCTTGTAACTCGAATATTTCTCAATAGATCGGAAAGATGTTTGCATCAATTGATAGGAGATATTTCTACGCAATGAATACATTTTTGACGTAGAACTACGTCTTTCATTTCTACACCGGGGTGTAAAATCAAAGTTTCGAAAACGAAAGCGTTACGCCGGAGACCGAGGTTTTGAGCATTAATAGCTCCTAAACAACCGAATGAAATGGTATGATAAACACTTCATTAGAAAGATAAAATAGATACGCGTTATATACTTGTTACTTTTGACGTGGGACTACGTCTAACCGGAAGATATAGGGGGTAAAATGAAAACCTAAACACAGAACATGCAGGAAAAAATGCAAGATTTCGAATGCTTAAAACTCGAACATTTCTTACTGAATCGGAAAGATGTTTGCATCAATTGATAGGGAATATTTCTACATATCTATCGCAATTAATAAAATATTATTTTTCATTAGATAAACAATTGAATAACTGTAAAATGTTAAGCGTTATCTAAACGCCCTAACTGCCTCGTTTTGATTGGCCCGATTTACGGTGTCCCCAACACAGCCATCAAAACCAAGCAGCCTTGGGGAAATCGGCATTACAAATACATGGAAGTAGCGGGACTTTTGTTCTCACCGAAATATGTTCCCTAACACAGACTTCAAAACCAAGCAGTGTTGGAGAAATTGGCATTGCAAATACATGAAAGTAGGGAGAGCTTTTATTCCCACCGAAATGTATTCCCTAATAGAGATTCCAAAACTAAGGTGCCTGGGGGAAATCGGCATTGCAAATAAATGCAAGTCGGGGGTATTTTTGTTCCGATGTTCCGACATGGAGCGTGTGAAAATTGGCAAGGTGTCTGGGGAAACCGGCTTTGCAAATAAATGCAAAATGCGAGCACTTTTATACTCGCTTGCCTTTGTATAATCTAGAATATGTTTCCCTAACACAGTCTTCTAAACTTAGGAACGTGGGAAAATCGTGCAGACACTAGAGGCGAATGAACATTCAAGTTTAAAGCATCTGTTGTATAAAAAGTAGAAGTTGAAGTTGTTGATTCATGCAAGCCGGGAACTTCTGCACCCGCATGTTTCGTTTTGCACTCCAGAAAGCGTTCTTCAAACACGGATTACAAAAGCGACAACGAACACATCGCTTTGGCTCGGTTATTCAAGATTGCATTGAAGGATATGCCTTCATATCCTCTACTCACTGAATTTCTACGCATACTATTTGATGGTTGGGCAAAATGTTGATAACCGTTTGCTGCCAAAACGCCTATTGATTAAACAATATGCGTTCGACGTACAGTCAAAATCAAAACTGAGTGCCTGAAGTTCATCAAATCCAGCAAATTAGCGGTTTGAGAAGTACGTACACTTGAGAGATGCAGACTTCAGAGGGAAATGTAAAATAAAATAATCGTTTGATAATCTTCCGTTCATATATTTTGTCCTAGGAATCATACCAAACGTAAAAGGACAGTCACTAAAATTTACTTGTAACGGAGAACATAATCTATCACAATGTATGAATTAACCTTACATGGCATTTATTCAGTCTTTTTACTCCCAAAGCAAATAAATTGAATTCAGTTGAATTCGGAAATAGTTTCATTCAATCAAAAATTCAATCAATACAAACATATGATTGCTAAGCTAAGGTAGTCCCACGTCAACCTTGCGGTTATATTATACCGGTTATATTGCGGTTATATTATACCTACCAATTTTTTTTTTCATCCAAAAACTTATTTCAAGAGCCTTAAAATTGCTTTCAATCACCAATCGGTATATTAATTGTTGTGTTCAGACGCGAAACATTCAAAAAAGTAAAATTCCAGTGTTTCATACCTATAGAACCAGATGGAAAAACTCTCACTTCTTTACAAAATTTAAACTTATGATAATAAATGTTTCACGCCCAGTTTTCATTTTGGATCCCAACTTGAATAACGAAATTATTCAACGAAGTTGAATTAATGTAGTTCTGCTTAGATTTTAATGACCACCAAATTTAGAATCAATCGCAAACGTGATTTACATTTGTAGCATGTACCACAAATTACTTTGGAGAACCCCTCGTACTATTTTCTTCAGCTCAGAATCAATAACGGTGTGTGCTTCTGAGTGTCTTTCTCTGTGTAGAATGAGATGCATGGCAATGCGAGTGCCATTCCCATTTTCGATTTGGGCGGCTGACCATATTGAGTGCCAGGTGTAACTCGGCGGCTCAATTTAGCCAGGACGCAGAGCACCAACACATGCCTCGTAGACCTTTTTTTCATTTTCTGTTGTTTTCCCCCAAGTGGAAAGAGTCTTTCAGTGGGTTTTCTTGTTCTTGGAAACCTAAAACCGGCCAGCGACTCGACTTAAACTGCGCTCGGGAGATGAAAAGACAATTGCCCGAGAATGTTTGAAAGCGGGACAAATCCAAGCACAGAAGGGACTTCGGAACGACTACGACTTCCGTTCCGGTTCCAATGAATATCTGGCTGATCTGAGGATCGAAAAGTGTGGTCGCCCATTCCGACTTTGTCCGTGGAAGAAGGCGGAAGCGGTTAGTGATTTTATACCGCGTGTTACCCGTGTTGAAGGTAAAAGTCGGGAAGTAAGTTGCATCGCAGTTGGTATACTAAAGGTTTTCCTTTTTTTCTCCTTTTTTTGTAATGTGTAGTGAGATTAGAAAACTAGTAGTGCGAATTAATTGATACGCTGAAGAAGTTAGATACTCTCCAGTGCACCAGCAAACCCAATTGGAGGTAAGCCTAAAACGTGGCACGTGGCTAAAATTACAATAATTCTATTATGGCTTTTGTGGTATTTCGTTTTTTATGTGGTATGTAGAAAAAGCCGCTTACTGACCCCACGTGCAAGGTCTGGAAGTTACCATCATACCCGTCAATTCTGGTGGCCGCGCGGAGCGCTTACGCAAGACGGCACTCGCGCCAAAAGGGGAAACAGCACACAGTACGCAGCACGGAGCCATCACTCGTCCGTGTGCGCTGATTCATTGTCCCGTTCACCGTCTGCAGCGAACGACGGTAAAGCAGAACCACGTAAAATCCTAGGTCGTGAGTACAAATCTATTTATTTCCGTAACTAATACATGCGCATGTAGGAATAAATAGAGACAGAAGAACCACACAACTAATAAATGCCACACAACAATGCCACACTAGATTTTGAAGAGTGTTCTAACCGACAGTGAGCGCGAGCCCGTCGGCAGAAAGAAAAGCCTGGATGAGATGAGGCGATAGAGTAGTTAGGAAACGTGCCGTTCAGAGAATCGATGGGTCAGAGGATCGAAACCCAAATTACCAAATAAAATGTTTATATAGACGTTTAAGGAAAATAATGTTCGTAATTTATGTTGTCCTCGAATATATATAAATTGAATCGTTGTGGGTTAAATATATAATTAGTTTGTTCAAAGATTATTATTGTAAATAAATGTTTATGTAGTTCTTGATTGTTAGGCAAGGAAAACTTTGCGTATTTACTGGCCGCGGTGTGGCCTAAAACCCGTCAAACCGAATAGATTTTTCAGTGTGAGGTCACGAGTCCCCCCCAGGGTTGAGACTCGTTTCTGTTGTTGCATAAAGCCCCCGCTTCCTCTTCTGAAGCAAGCTTCAAGGTGGGTGGGGACCGATCATCATTGAGGTAGATCCAGTGATGAGAATTTCAGTATAAACGGTGTTCATTGAGAACCACCGGAGTGAATTTCTGTTGCTTTAGATTCGGAACGCGGACAAACGGTGTCGTGGGTCTCTCTTTGGAGCGCAGCCAACAGTCGCGGAACAAACCGGGTTTAGCGACAAAAGGACACAAACCCGCCCTCAGGTGTTGGGTGTCTCAAAGCCGGGCAACGACAGCAAACACGGCGGCTGGTCTCCTCTTCTTCGCAAGACTGGCGCATAAGCCAGCCGCTTATCTACGTAAAAGCCCCGGTAGCGACTGGCTCGCACGCTTTCCCAGCGTCGCGGGTTACACATTTCGTCGATTTTGTTAGCAATGGTTTTTTTCTGAACCCGACGCTAATTATTATTTTCATTTTCCACTTCGTTGAAACAATCATAAAGCTGTGCCGTCTCCTTTGTTTCATTTACAGGTCTTGAAGACGACGATGAGCTGTTACTCTCAGAAGATTCGTCACAAGATATTTTATGTACTCCAATAACATTGCCAGCAATATCTTTTATTTGATTCATGCACACATGCAGTGTCTTCTAGTTTCGTATTCGCATATAAACTGACGAATATCCGACTGCCGGATATCCGGCTAACCGGCCTTGAAGCTATCCGGTATCCGGCCAAAATACTGTCCGTTTCATCATCAATTGATGGGGGTCTCCGTAGCCACATTGATTGCGCGTTCGCTTCGTAAGCGATCGATCGTGAGTTCAAAACTCAGGACCCTCATTGACCATCTTTGTGTTGTTACAGAATAGCTACGTCCACGCAACAATCATCAGCGATGGAGATCGATCCACGGTCGAAATAAGATCGATTCATCCATAAAACTGCTCTGCTCTGCAAGACACATCGGGCTTGCTGTTCTATAAATAACTCAACAATGATCAATCAACTGTCTCCGCTGTCCGGTGGTCCAACTGGATAATGGAAGAACAGAAAGAATACTCTTACGCCTAAATGGCTACTGTGTGAATGTACCTTATGTAATGGTATAGAAGGAATACTGGCGAACGGCAACTGTGTAATGTGCTAATTATAGATATGATAACCATGTGACATGTACACGATTAAAATTCGGCTCTGTTACAGCTAAAATGCTAATGAGCCTTAAATAAATAAATCGGATAAAAAAATCATCATGTCGAGTTTTTCGTGATAATGTTGGAATAACTATCTGATTTCTCCTACAATCTCTTACAATTCCGTACAGTTCATACACTGCGTTTTTCAACTATAGAACCACTCGTTCTCTGAGTTTCCGGAGATATGTAAGAAGTCGGTTGAATTGAAGTATATAGTGTGGAACATAATAACTATCTTCATTTATAAGACTGGCATTCGTGTTGATAAAAAGCTATCTGAACCAAGCCTTTTTGAAAATATTTTCTTCAACCATCAAACTGCCGCCTGCAAAGTTACGAGTACAAAAATTAGATGACACGTTCCGTAAGTCCTTCCAGTATGAAGAAATTCTATTCAAGTTGAATTTCTATTTATCAGAGAAGCTCTCGTGAAATAGGGAAACCCATGGGATTATCTTCTACAATAGTTCTTGGAGCTTTGAAGATGGGATTATTATGGTTCTGGGAGAACTTTCTCAAAAAAGCCAAGTTTAGATAGCTCACCATCAACACAAATGAACAGTTAGAAGTACAACGAAGTATTTCAGCATCATTTACTTCTGTTTTTGCACGAAAAACACAGTGGTAATTGGGTCATTTGGTATCAATTATAAAATCCGGGAAGACATGGCATGTTTTAATGAATAGGGGCTTCAGATTCTGGACTGGTCAGCTTGTTTACCAGACCCTATCAAGAACTCATGAGGAATGATCGTAAGAAAAGTAGATGCAGTTTACAAGAAGTATGAGTGATTCGGAGAGCTTAAACGAGTAGAATCCTCTACGTAGAACGAAATACACACTACAACATGACGCAGCTTGGTCGAAACCACCCCGAATGGGTTATTTGAACTGATTAAGAACTAAAAATGAGTTACGAATTGAAAACTCATAATAAGTCATATGAATTTGACGTTAATTTTGTGAACGAGTGAGAGTTTTTCCACCTGGTTTTATAGATATGAAACACTGGTATTTTAGTTTTTTAAATGTTTCTCGCCTGGCCACAACAATAAAGTTTAAATGGCCAGTCTTATAAATGAAGATAGTTATTATGTCCTACACCATATACTTCAATTCAACCGATTTCTTACATATCTCTGGAAACTCAGAAAAAATGAGTGGTTCTATAGTTGTGAAACGCAGTGTATAACAAAAGATTTTTGTAGGGTCATCATTCGGAATCATGAATGAGTTGAATTTACGGATTTCAAATTAGTTACAAAATCTCAATTCAAAAGCAATTATCCTCAAAGTCCTACGTCAAGTTTCCGACCGTGCATCTAGGCTCAGACACAAATATTTCGCACCTACTTTTTTCTGTTGCCGAGATCACCAGATCGTTTCGCTTGAAGAATCTCGCTCATGACTCGTCATACCGTTCAAATCAGTGAAATCACGTAGTACAAATCGCAAACATAATGTCAGTTTGTTTTGTTGACAGACTACTGAGCAGTGGCTCACATGTATGCAACAATAATATCGCAATCATTGTTGCATACATGGTCAACCGGAAGCCTTATTGATATGACGGAGAAAGCAATATCACGCACACGATGGTTGTTCAGAATTGCTGTTTTCATCTGCAATGCGCGCACTGCATGTCTAACAGCCAATATAATATCTTCTACCACCTGGATACAAATTACAAAAAATCCTTGCAAACACGTTTGGTGTCCATTGATTTTCATTTTAACACAAATCAATCAAACTAACTGTTTAGAGCAGCTGTGTACAAATAACCACATGATTTCTCGCGTAACTTTTGAAAAGGTCCTATGTAACAAATGTAAACAAATCAAGTTAATAGATGCACGCTATTAGTTTTCAATCATTGAATGCATTACAAAAACAATCGTTCACGTATCTATCTTCTTCATCTTTTTATCGCAGATACAAAAAATATCCAATGTACAGATTCGGATTTTAAGCACCCGGCTGTTACTTCGGACCAGGGGTTAGACATCAACTGAATATAGGCTACCCAAAATCAAAATCAATATGGCGTCATTTGTTTACCAATCATTTGCGAGGATTGAAATCGTTGAAATCACGGAAATAGTAAAAATAAAGAAAAATTCGCTGCTTTATTTCTAACTGCATGAGCGACTTTCATATTTCGGTTTCACATGGAGGTGTTCACATTTAACATGGAGTTTAAAGTTAGCCACTATCCGACTATATAACCGGACCGAGTGGTAAACAACAGTAATTGACAAAACCAAAATGTCAGTGAACCGCAGCAATATTGGGTACACAGGCAATATGAGGGATTTGACGTTTTAGTCATACCCCTGCTTCGGACGTCACTTTCCTCCGACGCCCGAAACGTCCGAAGTAACAAAACAGTCAAAACAACACGAAGTCGTATTTCGGTCGTTTTGAGTATTTGTTCCTTGCAGGTGTTGTTATCGATTTCAGTGCAATTCAACGAGTGATAACAATAATAATCTGTCTTTAGAACGAAATGCTGATATTAGTCTTAAAATTGCTTAACAATAATAATCTGTCTTTAGAACGAAATGCTGATATAGTCTTAAAATTGCTTTCAAAACAGGCTATTGAAATCACCAATCGGTATATAAGCGAGCGGCGGAAATCCACTCAGTTCTAATTGAACAGCGATTGGAGCATGTTGTCGCTGTTGCGGTGAAGCTCTTTATTTATCATGAAAGCGCGGATGAACGGTGTCACCAAGAGCCTGTTTGTGCACCCTAGGCCAGAAGGGAATCTATCAGGAGGAGAGTGATGCCACAAACGGTTCCCTGGGAAGACATCGCTACACACACATACACGCGCGGCTATTAACAGGTGGTTATCGAGTTGGTATTAACCACTGGTGGGCTTCCAGTATCGAGGAAAATGTGGGAATATCTAATCGTTACTGAAAATAATCTGCCAGTTCCTCTGGGAATTTTCAAAATATATTCATGTGAAAGAGTTTATTTGAATGTTTTCTATCCATGTAACACTGTGACCAAATACATTTGGTTTTGTGGTTTTTCAATCAATCGCAATTAACAGGATAGCTTCAGAAGATTATTCTTCCCCATCAGTAGGATATTTCCGTATCCAATATTGTATGCGCCCGCAATCGATTATTGCTCAGTCGCCGAAAGTTCCGAGCTCAGAGAGTTCATTCCCCTCTAGTTTGCCTTCCAAATTGCCATCGTAAACCACACCTTCTCTCGATTCAATCACACACAAAAAGCATACTTAAGCGATATTCTGGTGGTGAGACACATTCATTTTTCGTGAGGACATCGACAAGACAACATCGTTGCCTAACGTGCTGGAGGAGGTGGACGGCGAAGGATCGACACATACACGCGCAGAACTCTTTCCGTTAGGATGCCATTCAGCATCGAGAAAGTTCCGGAAAGATCTAATCATTGCTGGAAAATAATCTGCCAGTTCCTTTGGGAATTTTCAAAATATATTCATGTGAAAGAGTTTAATTAAATGTTTTCTATCCATGTTACACTGTGACCAAATATGTTTCAATCAAGTGCTATTAACAGGTGGTTATCGAGTTGGCATTAACCACTGGTGGGCTTCCAGTATCGAGGAAAATGTGGAAATATCTAATCGTTACTGAAAATAATCTGCCAGTTCCTTTGGGAATTTTCAAAATATATTCATGTTAAAGAGTTTATTTGAATGTTTTCTTTCCATGTAACACTGTGATCAAATACATTTGGTTTTGTGATTTTTCAATCAATCGCAATTAACAGGATAGCTTCTGAAGATTATTCTTCCCCATCAGTAGGATATTTCCGTATCCAATATTGGATGCATAAAACCTTGAGCCTCCAACGTAACGCTCTCGTTTTCGAAGTCCTCCAAATATTCATTCATTCAGAATGAATTCAGATTCAACTTCAAACAAATGATCTCTAAATCAACGATAGTCCTACGTCACCCTTGCGGTTATACCATAGATATAACCCACTTCCTGTTTTTTTATATTGGAACCATGCATATTGCGTGCACTAGGAAATCATTTCAAGCGAATTGTGTGAGAAGGAGCGAAGCAAAGACTACTGAACTACTGATAATCGCGTGTCGCCAGTAAAACTCGCAAGCAGGGCATGTAAAAATAGAAAAAAAAACGGTGTTCAACTAGTAAGAGGTATCCTTCGTTCGAAACGAACGGCGTCATTGTATAAACAGACTTCTTGGCGCCAGAAAATTTGACTTCCGAGAAGCACCAAGCACTGTAGAACTTCAAACGACTCTGTTCCGCGGTTGTGAGCGGAAAACGATTTGCATTAAGGGCTGTATTTACTGGGAAATTAATTGTGTTGCACCGTTATACTAAGTTGCACAGCCAGACTTTTTGGAGTTTCCACTGTGAAAATCGAAAAACGGCATATACACCTAAACACATCGAAAAAAGTGTTATATCAAATAGTTCGATTTGTTTTAAACTTTTAGTCTGTCAAATATTTAAACACTTCTTTACTTTTACCTTCGAAATTTTCTCAAACTGTTCATTTGATGTTTCACCTCCGAAGGTGTTTCGATTTTCAACAAATGCTTTTTCACATTCCTTCATACCACAATTTATTTACAACCATTAACTGCAATCCATCACAACTTGTTCCACAATGCTGAAACAATAATATGCTCGTGTTTTGAGCTGTTCTCCTCTGGCGCCTCTCACACTAGCTTGTATATGTATATCGTAAACTTCTGCACGGTGTCACGCGAATTCTGGCCAAGTTGTCTACTACCGATTTCACCAGCAGCACACATCAATGCCTCTTCATTCTCTTTTATTTTTGGCCAGCCACAAATTTTCATCCGCATATGAGCGTCACTGAACTATAGTATTCGTGACAATACCGACATTTTCTGCCTTGTCTCAGCTTTTGAGAAATTGGTAATTTATATCCCTTTCAGAGAGGAATTTCACATTTATAATTATTTTCGTCACCGTTAACACTCACGGTCACATTGGTGTCGCCAGCAAATGAGCCATTAAGTAACAAAGTAACTACACACTATGTGAGTTGAGATTCGCAAGCTATTTTTCTAGCTTAGTTTCGAAATATCCAATAGCACTTACATCGAAGATCATCAAGTTTGGGCCGTATATCCTTTCAATAGGTCAGTGCTCTTGATGAAACATTATACTACCGCACAACAAATCACAACGCCACGCTTCGTGCAATTCAGTCGAGCTCTAGAGATGTGATCTCCTCATGACACCAAAATACTATTTTTATTTACGATTTTCACGATTATTATGACATTTCTGACACAGTATCACGTTTCGTAGAGACCCAAAAATCATAACATATAGAACAATTTTCAGCTATCACAGTTCTCGGATCTTGAAAATTTTCACGGTTCCTCCCAAAAGCGATACTTTCACTTGTTTAACCTTCGAGGGGAAAAGCTCGAATGAAAATTCTGCCAATTCACCACAAACACAAGCGCACCGATAAGATAGCATCGGACATTCCCAATAGTTTACCGTCTCCACCACCACCAGTGCACGCAATCAGATGTTTCTTACGATACTATATGCCTGCAAGGACTCCGCACAGGAAGTCCGAACGGATACACGCTGACACTGACACTGTTCGCGTGTGTTTGCGCATCAAACAGAGAGAGAGGGAATCAGCGAAAACCAGGAAAAATATTGGTCCAATCAGCGCGACGCTCGGATTCACACTACAGGTTGCCCGTCAGACAACTGCTCTCTTCGGGAAGTGCACAACGTGAATCATCGTGACAATCTGCGACTCTAGCCAAGTGACAACGTGATTGGCAGACGTTTATGGCAAAGCGCATTTTATGGCAGCGCTCATTGGTGTGTCCGGGCTGCCATGAATTGCTGGTTGCATACTTGGTAGGCGGTTTTGAGTGTACATAAAATTGGTCTAATATAGCACATAAAATCATTTCATTCGAGAAGGAATGTTTGAGCAATTCCACTTTTCATTTTTGACATAGGACCACGTCTTTCATTTCTGTACCGGGGTGTAAGATCAAAGATTCGACTACGAGAGCGTTACGGTGAGTGGTTCTTAGATTTTCGTGAAAAGTCCATTAGCACTTTACTTACCTGAATTCACTTGTCCGTTCTTCATTCCCTTCCATATAAATAAGCAGAATTTAGCACCAGATGAGATCAATTTACTACAGCAGCCGTGCCCCTAGGCCCAGACTCATCTACTTTTTTATATATTTTTTAAAAGCGAGAGGCGTTATTTTTTGTTTTTGAGTTACGATTCTTCAAAGTAAAAAATCAATTTTTCCTTTTTTTCACCACAAAAATTTATAACTTTTGAACTACTGAACCGATACTGATGCTTGAGATATCAAAATAAAGCCTATGAGATAGTCTTCTTTGAAGAAATATTACACGTACCAAAAAAAAAGATTTTGTTTTCGTAATTATTGGTTGCATTTGTTTTTTATAGTCTACTCGGTTGAAAATAGAGGGCTTTTCTTGAAAGCTGAGGTTTTCTTCATAACATATCCTAAAATTTCATTCGCGTTTTCTTTCGTTTCTAGTTATGATTTTGTAAAGTTAATCGATGATCCTTTTATCCAAAAATGACTTATTTCGAACAATTCATAACTTTTGAACTGCTGGACCTACTCAGATGACCGACATATCAAATTGAAGCCAATGAGCAATTTTTTTTTCAAAAAAATACTACATTTGAGCAAAAAATGAATTTTAGTAGCTGATTTTTTAATACGTTTGAAGAATTGCATCGTTAAACTCTTTGATAATGTTTTGGTGGTCCTGAAAAGGACTGTTTTGTTTGGTTGTTGGGTACTGTTTGTTCGCTGCACTAATGTTTACAACCGAGTGATGATGACAGAAGGATGGTGATTTGTCGTTGGATGGTTCGTATCAAGATAAAAGATGCCGAAGTGAAATGAGATATGATGGAAGCCGCCTTCTGTGGCCCTGAACGAGACGCCCGCGCTCAAAATTTACAATCAGACCAGTTGTATCAACTTTAAAAAAAAATTAGCGAGGAGATCCAAAATTACAAATTTGTGGTATATATTTGAGCGAATGTATAAAAAAGACGAATTCTACGTCTCTCGCCAAAACATTTGAATCATATTGTTCTGAATCAAAACAATTCGATAACTAGCATAGCTGTTCCAGAACGAAATATACAATCCCAAAACTGAACAAACCGAAAACCGTCCAGATAAACGATGTGGAATCCAAACCAGGTCGACTGCAATCGGTGACTGGCAGAGCACCTGGTTTTCCCTTAAACGCTGAATTAAATTAATCCATAGGCTTATCATATATTATGCTGCACTGCAACCGTTCATGTTATCAACAACCTAAAAATTCCTATAGATAACGATGCATCACAGTCTTTACATGAACGTATATATATCGTAGCGTCCAAATCCCAGCTACAGTTCAATTTAATCAAATTTAAAAATGAAAATATTATTGCTTCTCTCCATAAGCGCACTGGTTGTTGCATCCAGTTCAGCGTCAGTGTTCCAGGATGCAACTTTCTCGCATCTGAATCTCCTACGTGATATCCAGACAAGGCAGAATGAACAGTTTTCCACCCTACACCGAAGTATTCTCGATCAACTCCTTAACGTTCTCGAATCAATTGTTCAACAGGGTTTAGACGTGATTGACGAGCTGCGACAGAAATTGGAAGATCTGCTCGGTAACCTTGTTCAGCAAGGAAAACAACTTCTTGAGCAGACCATCGAGCGCGTCAACTTGTATTTGGAGGAATTTAAACAAAATTTGGGTACCAAAGTGGACCACCTCTCGGAATGTACCGCCTTAGTACCACAGAAACTGGACCAGATATCGGCAAGGTGTCTGGAGAAGGCTCAAATATGCCACACCAAGTTCGTAGCTCAGGTGAACGTTGTATATGAGAACGCAAAAGAACAAACCGATGTTTTAGTTGGTAAAGTTGGAGAGCTCAAAAAACTAGCCGAAACCTGTCTGGCTGACAATTCCTTGTTCGATAATGTTAAATGTTTGGTTCGTCATGTAAGTAGCGCGTTCTTATTTGAAATAAGCAGGTCAGTAATCATTATCTTCAACCAGATGGACGATGCCGTTGCTGTTGTGAGTGAAGTTCTATCCGATACCGGAAAACTGCTGACAGACACAGTTAAAGAGACATTCGCCTTGACTGCCGAGGTAAGTGGATGTCTCGTGGACGTGGTCCGGCTGTCTCACGACGCCACGGATAAATTAGCGGAGGAGATTTCCAATTGTCTGAGAGAAGAGAAAGCACTACACGACTATTAACGATATGCGTTCTTAGATTTGAATAAGCTCATGTATCCGTAATCAATATAAAGTTTTATTAAACATGTACAACTCTTAACCTTAATTATTCTATATTTACACTTTCACACCGATCTGACCCTGATCCTTGCTCTTGTTTTTCTTCTTTCCATTTTTCGTCTTTTGTGGGGAATCAGCGCACATGGTGCTGTCGATCTTCGGTTTCAATTCACAGCCGAACCGAATCAAACTATCGAAGTGTTCTTCTAAATCCCACAGTTGCTTGTTCAGCTGGTCGTAGTCAAGTTCCGCTCCGTACGTTCCGCCATACTCTGCTGGCAGGGCCTCTTTTCCCAAACACGCATGCAGAGAATCCCAGTTTCTGTAGTGAAAATGAACGTGATCCTTGAAATGTTTGCTCAGCACCGGATACACAATAGCCAGGGCAGCGTTCAAGAACACCGACGAGTTGACCACATGAAACTCCATGTGCTTCAGTGGCATTAGATCGGCTCTCTGCATGCCAACTTTAATGTTGGTGGGAGTCAGATATCGCATGCTCTTGATCGAGTATCCACTCATATCGATCAGACAGCTGATGCCCTTCTCCTGGGTTTCCAAATCGTTCAACATGTACTCAACCCAAAGCTCGTCCAAATGGGATACATCGGTCGCAGCCATTGTGTTGATGTTTAGTTTACCAAGCTTGGTGACAAAGATTCGGCGACCATTTTTATCCCGCTTGTCGAGGACCACTTTAATGTTCTGATCTAACAAACGCTTGTAGTGTGCCAACGGTTTCGTGATGAACCAATCCTGGTGATCTTGCTGATATAATTAAAAAATCAAATAAAAATATGAACGAACAGATCTCTAATTGGCAATTAATTATCAGTTATAATTTGAACTCACCTTGAGCTTAAAAATTTTATACATCCGCTCATACGCTTGGTCAACATCCCAGTCACAACAGTTCAAGAATCGGCACAGGAACAAATCATCAGACCGTCGCACGATGTCGTCGTGATCTGAAATGAATAATTATTGTCAAATTAGTAGTCGATTTTTTCCTTCAGATTGAACGGTTGCACTTATGGTCAGTCAGTTTCAAACGTTTTGTTTTGGCTCAGTGTTTCGCTTTCACACACTATCACTCTAAACCGGCAGTCATTCAACTTTGATAAGTGTGTTGCAAAATTTGGGGCCCACTCAAGTGCTTGTTGCTCTATGAATTAAAACTGAAACATGTTTCCCCAGCTGACTCGTTGAGCATGTTGAGCATGGGTTTGGATCTGGTTGCTAATTGGCACGTTCACCTCTTACCTCCTAGTTTTTATGCTGTTTTATAGCAGGGTTTATTTACCCTATAAACAGTTTGTACCATTCTGCGTACCAAAAGCTGTATGAAAGGCAATAATTAATTAATTTATTTTTTGTTGCAACAAACGTCACTGACACAGTGAACAAGAAGTACCAATTAATACTTTTGAAACCTGCGCGTGAATCCATTACTGTGGAAAGCAAACTCTTTTCCCATGGCCCTCGGTGACTACCTGTTAATTTGTGAATCAACACGTTGAGCCCCTCTGGCCGTCTGGTTCGCGTCGCTCTCATCGGGCTGATAGTGATCATATCGTTTGCAGAGCGACGATATGGGAACGACAGTAACAAAGACGGGACTCAACGTGTCAAATCATTTTCTCAGCGTGATCTACTCTCTAGGATCTTGTTACTCAGAATAGTTATTTGCTCTGGACAGTTTAAACTTTTGCCAACTTCTTCATCAAACCATGTACTGACATACAGTGACCCGCAACGAAAAAATTCACCCAAATTCATAAACTTTTCCATAGCGGAATGAATAGAAATATGTGGATGATAACTAAGGTAAATGAGAGGTTATGGAAAGTCAGTTTTATGCAAATTCTGTGATTTTTGGTTATAACGGATATACATAACATGAAAAGAATTCACTGGAAAATTTTACACTATTTTGTAACAAAACATTGACACTCTCCTTGTTATTGGCATTACGTTATGTCAAAACTGTTTGTACGCGCCATTTACGTTCGATTCAAGCTGTGCTGCAGTTACTTATCATTGTAAAGAGAGTTGGAATTTGAACAATTCATGGCTGGTAAACAAATTTCAATTCCCATCCGAAATTTGATGGTAAAATACTATACTACACTACACGTTTGGTGGTAAAAGACTATACTACACTACACTTCTATCTATCTGCAAAATATAGTATCAGTCGTGGTGCTATACAAGAAATTTGGGCAAAGTATCAGAGACTTGGATCTGTGGCTGACAGAACGCATAGAAGAGGTGTGTCAGTGCGACGGTCTGTGGAAAACAGACCGCATCGATTCAATGGTCATCCGAGAAATCAAGAAAAATCCATCGATAACCATTCGATTGCGAAAAGTCATCGCATTTTGGTGGAAGTTTAAGGTGACCATGCTCCAACTGAGCGAACGTGTCAGACGTGGTTTGCACGGTTTAAAAGTGGTAATTTTTACATGGAAGACGAAGAACGTTCCGGACCGCCAAAAAAGTTTGAAGATCAAGAATTGGAAGCTTTACTCGATCAAGATCCGTCACCGACGCAACAAGAACTTGCAGATACACTTGGAGTAGCTCAGTAAACCATGTCCGATCGTTTAAAAGCAATGGGAATGATCCGAAAAATAGGACATTGGTTGCCGTATAAATTGGAGCCACGAGACGTCGAACGCCGTTTTTTCACGTGCGAACAACTGCTCCAACGGCATAAAAGAAAGGTTTTTTGCATCGAATCGTTACTGGTGAAGAAAAGTGGGTCCTGTGCGACAATCCTGAACGTAGGACAACGTATGGATACCCCGGCCATGCATCAACATCGACGGCCGCGCGGAGTATTCACGGCCAGAAGGTTGTGCTGTCTATTTGGTGTGACCAGCTGGGTGTGGTGTACTATGAGCTGCTAAGACCAAATGAAACCATTACGGGGACCTCTACCGACGACAATTGATGCGTTTGAGCCGTGCACTGAAGGAAGAATGGCCACAATACGAGCAAAGACACGATAAAGTGGTTTTGCAGCACGACAATGTATTGGCCGCATGTCTCGAAACCGGTCAAAACATGCTTGGAAACGCTGAAATAGGATGTCCTATCCCACCCGTCGTATTCTCCAGACATTGCTCCGTCCGATTACTACCTTTTTCGATCGATGCAACATGACCTGGTTGACCAGTATTCTCCAATTTTGATGAAGTCAAAAATTGGACCGATTCGTGGTTAGCCGACAAACCGGCCGATTATTCCCGCAAAGGGATTCGTGAATTGCCAAAAAAATGGGAAAAAGTTGTGACTAGCGATGGGCAATACTTTGAATATTAAATTTGTAACCATTTTTCGCAGAATAAAGAATTAATTGAAAAAAAAACGAAGAAACTTACCGGTACTCCTATTAGATTGCAGAGTAAATTCGCTCGTAAAGGGTGTCCCACATCAAATTGCATTACGGAAAAAACGCTGTTGAAAATTACCTAGCTGTCCTATCCTTTTCAAACTTTCAGACATTAAAATATAACCCATTAGTAGGCTTTTGACATATTTATTTCATTCAACTTCAATACCACAATCGTAAGCTTGTATCTAACGCTTAGCTCGTGTTGCTTCAACAGAGGAAGCAGACGCTTCTGTAGACACCCCTTGACGTTTACAATCCTGGTTGTCACGATCGGTGCACTCCATTTGCCACATGAGAAAATCGCTTGCCAAATCATGTATTTCTTGGGAAACTTTGAAAGTTTCTGTTTCCTTACTTCCTCCGGTACATCAAACTTGTGCAGGGCGGTGAAGAACAGTAGCCCCGATAACAGCCGAAAGTCTGTCTTGACGTAAGTCTCATCATCCATGATAAAACAATGAAGCTTCATCAGCATCTGGATGTACAGTTTCCGGGCCCGTGACTTTCCCACCGTATTTATCCGTTCGTCACGATTTGGAGCCTTCTGTACTTCGTACGTATGCAGTCCCTCTCTGAACGAATGACTCACACAGCTCCGAGTTTCGCAGTAACGTTTAATCATACGACTCATCGTTGACTGCACGATTCCGAGTTGTTTTCTGATGTCAACAAGCCGGTATTCTTCGGGAAACGTGTTTTGACGACGTTTGAGATCTTCAATCAAAAATGACGAGTAAGAGATCATAATTAATAACTCTGAACAAGTCCCACCAAATACGCAACATAACCTTCGTAGTGTGGATATTTGGACAAGACAACGCATGATCGGACATTCCCAATGATTTTTGGTTTTGGCTTACTTTGATGAATCCATTTTTCATCACCCGTCAAAAGGCGGTGCGACGAAAAAAAACCGCTCAGTGTCCCAGAGTGATCTTGAAATTACAAGGAACCTGAATTCCTTGTTTTTGAATCATTCCCAATGCATGCAAGCACTTGGAAATGCTTTGACATCATCGTGTTTGAAGCAACGAAGTTAATCACAGTATGTTATTTTACCTAGAGAAGCATCTTCGTAAACTTTTTGGAACATTCGAAGCGTTTCAACCGCCTCGACGAAAACGGCGGTTAATGACAAAAAATCAACAATTTCCCAAAATGACGATTATTTGGCACAAAATCAGTATTTTTAACGTAGGACTAAGTGTAACCTTTCAATCAGGGATCGAAATTCTCGCTCAGCTGCGAGATAAGTATTCAGTCAATCAATCTAGTTTTCGATGAGTTGTACAATGTTGAAATTTTCGTCTCTTCCTTTTTATCGAAAGTTCTTTTTCAGAGAGGAAGATATGTGGAAAAATTTCTCCCTGAAATTGAACGAGAATGCTTTTTCGTCTCTCATTTAATTCTGAAAGTAAGGAGCGAAAAATCAAAACTAACTTTACCAACATTCGCGGCGCTGACAGTGGTTGCGGCTATGTGTGAAAGTGTGACTGTACGAATCGTAGGCAATAGTGAGAAGTAAACAACTACATAGAATTGTATTTGTGTGGTTACATTGCTACCCCTGGCCAGTCTTCCGAAAAACACTTACACATGTCCACGCGATGTGAAAATTCCATGTTTTTGTTTGAATTCGAACATGATTCTCGCTAGTGTTGAGTGTCTATCCCCAACACGAACAACGATACACAAACATAGACATGTGAAAACAAACACGATGTTTATAATTCAAGAACATCATGTACAAACATATCACCCGATGTCGCAGTATTCATTGCTTTCGTTTCGTTTCTTTTCATACACGGAAAGAAATTATTCATCCCAAAACATTTCTTCGTAGAATACTTTTTCACAGAAACGAACTTGAAATTTAGTTCGCATTTCAAAAATTGCACGAACTAAGAGGCTATAAGTTCATGCACCAAAAAAAAAAAAATATATATATATATATATATATATATATATATATATATATATATATATATATATATATATTTATTTTGACAATGTTTGCTTACAACTATGTTAGTAATATGTAACCGATTACTCGCGGTTGGCTCGAGGTTAGTATTACAAGTGTTCTCATAATTGGGATGTTGCAGTCTTCAGTGCTCTGTACGTGTGCCCGACATGGGATACTTCCTATTGGGATGCAGCTGACCGTTAATCAGCAACGCCCCCCTAGTCTGTACCCCATATCTAGCGTGGTGCGTCTTCTCGACTCGTGGAATCCAGGATAGAATGATCACTAGCCGGCGCAATCATCAGCTCGTGTAGAGTTGTCATGAGCGGTACAACCTTTGGCTCTTGTTGAATCATCAGTGGACTGCACAACCTTCGGCCCGTGTATCTGTAAAGAGTGTGTGTATGTTTTTTTTTGTCTGTATTATAGTGATTTTCAACTCATTTGGCTGGTTCGTCACTTTTTACTTCCATTTTTGGAAGAATGTCGGGAGTGAGAATTGAACTCGTGACCTTTAGCGTGAGAGGCATGGATGTTACCACTACGCCAGATCGCCTCCACATGTGTGTGTATGTATTGCCGCGACTAAGTAAAAGTTTATAGATCGTTCATGCACATTTTGCAAGTCTGATTAAATAATCCTTGGTTTCGTTCAAAGAAAACATTCTCTGACTAGAAAGAAGCTTTTTTTTTGCGTGCATGTTGGCAATTAAAGTCTGGTGAGCCGACTGCATAGAGGGCGACGTCGTACAAATGCTGACCAAAAAAATAAATACCCAAAAATTAGTTTTAGATGCAACCTTCAGCGGCACACAGCAGAACCAGCAGAGAAATTTCAGCGGCTAAAACACATCATTAATTTCTCGATGTTATCACAAACTGAATGAAGGAAAAAACTGAAAGCTACACTTACACTGCACTACATATGCTATGTGTGCATGCGATTGCATCATCCTTTCTTCTCCTCTTCTCCGCTCGTTTTATAGCTCGGGTCGCGATCGTCGCGAACAAGCAGTATTGGCCATTTGTATTCAAAGATCCAGCCAAAATTGTTGCTCCCGTGGTCGAGTGGTTAGCGTCACGCCTAACATGTCACTGCTGAATAATTCAATTTTAGTACTTGTTCAAATAGCTGATAATAGCGAATGTTACATGAATTCAATATATAAATTGATGCGTGCACTAAATAATGATATCAAATGTGAAAAACTCTCATATCAATCGATGTTTATTTTGTTCAGAACAGAAAAAGAGGTTTATTTTATTTGCCCAATATTTTTGATGAAGCACCCATTGTCATGAAAGGAAAGCATTTTTTCCATGTCAACATACCAACACACCACGCGTTGAGTGGTGGTGGTGTGCTGTCCGATTCGCTTCTTCTACTCTACGCACTGCCGGTGCTTGGGGTGAAAATGCAAGAGAAACTGTACACCATGTTCGAACATCATGTGAAACATTGGGATTAAACATCGTATGTCCAAACATACCACGAATACAAACATGTCACATTTTCTAACATAGGTACGAAAAAATCATGTTTGTACTCAAACACAAAACTGTGAACAGCAGCGTGGACATGTTTATTCCGGACGCAGTGTTTTTGTGAAACATGGAAGACTGCCCCTGGCATAGTTCGAATTCGTCCGTTTCTATCGAACAAAATTGTTTCTCAAATCTCACGTTCACTTGACGATGAAACCCAATGTTACCGCATGTTTTCGTGCAATATTTTCAGCTGTACCTAAGAGGTGAAAAACCATTATCGGAATCAAGAAATCACTGAAAACGAAACCATTTTCGGCTAATTATAATTGGCCGAAAAATCAAAATCGGCATTGCGTTTCTCGCGAGAATCGAAGTGAGCGTATAATATTCTCTCGCCTCTCACATTCTCAACTATTTCCCAGAGGGTGAAAACGGATATTTTCTTTCTCTCAAATCAGCGAGTGTTTCGATATCTGCTTTCAATATAGTGATCCATTTCAATGTTTCGGAAGGAAAAAGTTTATATATTAGGCTGTCAAAAAAGTCCTGCGGTATTTCCGCGAGGTGTCGTTGTAAGCGCGTAGTTCTAGTTGTATTCATTGTATCGAGTCATACTATAGCTTGTTGGAAAGGTATTTTTGCGCGCTATAATATAGTCCTTGGCAGTGTTTTATTTGGTTAAGTCGTTCGTGAGTTATAGTGTCGCAAATAAAGAGAAAATCCGACATATTTTACACTACTACTATGACAAAGGCAAAAATGCATCTCAAGCTGCCAATAAAATTTGTGCAGTTTATGGACCCGATACAGTTTCCATTTCCATCGCACAACGATGGTTTCAACGTTTTCGTTCTGGTGTAGAGGTCGTCGAAGATGCGCCACGCTCCGGAAGGCTTGTCGTCGAAAATTGCGACAAAATCGCTGAATTAGCCGAGAAAGACCGGCATAGTAGCAGCCGTAGCATCGGCCAAGAGCTGGGGATAAGTCATCAAACCGTTATTAACCATTTGAAGAAGCTTGGATTCACAAAGAAGCTCGATGTATGGGTGCCACACACGTTGACGCAGAAAAACATCTTTGACCGTATCGACGCATGTGAATCGCTGCTGAATCGCAACAAAATCGACCCGTTTCTGAAGCGGATGGTGACTGGCGATGAAAAGTAGGACACTTACGACAACATGAAGCGCAAACGGTCGTGGTCGAAGCCCGCTGAAGCGGCTCAGACGATGGCCAAGCCTTCATTAACGGCCAGGAAGGTTCTGCTGTGTGTTTGGTGGGATTGTCAAGCAATAATCTATTATGAGCTGCTTCCCTATGGCCAAACGCTCAAATCGGACCTGTACTGCCAACAACTGGACTGCTTGAAGGTAGCACTCATGAAGAAGAGGCCATCTTTGATAAACAGAGGCCGCATTGTCTTCCATCAGGACAACGCCAGGCCACACACTTCTTTGGTGACGCGCCAGAAGTTCCGGGAGCTCTGATGGAAGGTTCTTTTGCATCCGCCGTATAGTCCGGACCTTGCACCAAGTGACTACCACCTGTTTTTGTCCATGGCGAACGAGCTAGGTAGTCATAAGTTAGCCACAAAAGAGGCCTGTGTAAATTGGCTATCCGAGTTTTTTGCCAATAAGGAAGCGAGCTTCTATAACAGAGGTATTATGAAGTTGGCATCTCGTTGGGAACAAGTCATCGAACAAAACGGCGCATATTTGACTTAAAACAGATGATTGTAACTATTTTTATGAACAAATGAAAATTCAAAAAAAATACCGCAGGACTTTTTTTACACCCTAATATTTTGATCGTTAATATCTATTCAATTAATGGATGGATTTTGATTCCAAATGCACAAATCAACAGAAAATATCTCGATTTTTTTTGCCTAAGGCATACATACACTCTGTTCAACTTCTAAAAACCCAGGTGATGACCTTGCTGCTTTGTGTCATTGTTAACAAACAACGCTTCAATTTATATTATTGGTAACTATCAAATGTTTTTGTATTTTTCAAGTGTCGAGTTTCTATAAGACCAGTTACATTTTCCGTTGTTGTTAGTTAATTCGATTTATAAATCTGGAAAATGCAGGAAGGAAAAGTGCTCACGGATAGAGAAAAAGGACAAATCGATGCATTTCACCAAGAAAATGTTGGAATTAGAGGAATTGCTCGTCGGATTGGACGATCCCATCAAGTAGTTCTCAATTTTTTGACGAATCCTCAAGGATACGGTAAAAAGAAGAAAGCTCAACGTAAATCGAAGCTCTCTGACCGGGATAATCGGGAAATAGTTAGAATAGTTTCGAATTCTTCAAAATCGCTTATGCAAATAAAGCAATCTTTGAATTTAATTTTTTCACGGGAGACAATTCGTCAAATTTTGGTAAAAAGTCCTTACATAATAAAGGTTAAAGCTCCTAATCTTACACCATCTCACATCGGAAGACGTCTGAGTTTTGCCAAAGCTCACATGAATCAACAGTGGGTCATGGTATGTCACGACAAAAAAACGTTTTCAAAAGAATACATTTTGCTACATACCATAACAAAAAGT
This sequence comes from Toxorhynchites rutilus septentrionalis, assembly GCF_029784135.1. Lineage (NCBI taxonomy): Eukaryota > Metazoa > Arthropoda > Insecta > Diptera > Culicidae > Toxorhynchites > Toxorhynchites rutilus. The sequence continues at coordinate 82,823,195 of NC_073746.1, forward strand.
TCTTCAATTATTTTTTTATATTTAACTATGCTAGGTTATCTTCAGTGACGAATAAAAGTTCAATTTGGATGGTCCTGATGGTTCCAACGGGTACTGGCGTGATTTACGGAAGGAGGAACAGTATTTTTTTTAATCAGGAATTTTTGGTGGAAGATCGTGCATGGTTTGGGCGGGATTCTGTGCAACTGGAAAGCTCAAGATAGCTTTCACATCATTCAAGGATTACATGCATGTTCTGAATAATGGAAAAATATTGAGAAATCCGTTCAGAAAAATTTGGTAATTAGTATGCCAACACAAATTTTTCGGGGTTATTAACCCAAAATGGCAGGGTTGCCAATTATTGACATCTTTTTCAACTAGCAATAATCGCACCTCGGATGTACCTCATTGGTTACGATATCGCCACTGCGCAAAGCTAATTATTGACTTGTAAATCAGGCAATAGTTTTAAATTTTTCATCGATAATACTTATGAATTTTGAAATGGTCTTATAGAAACTTGACAGCTGAAATTATCATATTTAGGCAAAATAAATAAACAAACAATTCTTTTGAACGACATTGACGTTAAGTATTCTTTATTCTAAGCATTCTACAATGTATGAATGTATCTTGTTGAAATTCTAACTGTTTGTGTTACAACGAAATATAATCAGGGTGGTCTTATAGAAGCTGGACAGAGTGTAGTAACAAGTAATCAATGTAACGAATAAAATAAGTAGGTTTTTCTGATTTTACCCGCCGCTCACATTTTCCGACAATGCGCAATAAGTAACATTCTTGCATATAGTTTGACGGTAACATACATGGTAGGGAGAGCGAGGGCATAGTGGTCACCCTAAGGAATGTTCCCATTTCCTGCGTTTAAATACCGCTTCATCCCCGTTTTCCGAAGAATAATGTAGTTCAACTTATTGTTGTTCGAGATAGCAAACGGCTTTTAGTAGAAAAATTTGAAATAGTACATTTTTCATCATTAGAAAAAAAAAGTTGAAAAATCGATCGTTTTTTGGCTTTGAGATAAAGTGGTCACGCGCTCATATCATGCAAAATGGGATAGATTTATGCGTTTTTGTGTGCAAACATGTTCAAATAATTATAGAATTAGTGGGTACATGTATGAAATAAGTTTAGCCTATTCATCTAGGGTCGTAATAGAAATTTTCTCTTACGTTAAAACACGTCTTAAGAAACACATAACGTTTCGCATAATGAGGCTTAATTTAGTTGGTATGGCATGTTTTTAAGCCACAAAAGAAACCTCTTCAAGAACAGATTGCTTTAGTAAACGGAACATCGTAAGTCGTTATTCACCACTGATCACTCTGCCCCCAAACATCAATTTCACAAGAAATTCCTTGAATACGGAGCGCGCAAACCTACGGCTCATTGGCTACCGAAAGAATGATTACGACTATATTTGTAAATGCGAAAGCTCTACTAGCTAAATATTTGTATATGCGAATTCCATTAGTGCCATAGAAAGTGTGTCAATTTTACAAAATTGACTCTCACGTGTCAGGCCAATAACAGACCAATAACAGTATCCCACTTGCGACACGATCTGAACACATACCCCAGGTATACCCTCTCTCTCGTTCCTAGAAGTATTGTCCTTCGTTAAATACAACATTTTCTTATCTTTTCTGGCAGCGTACAAATGCTTCGTCTGAAGAACTGGTGAACATTTTTGCTATGTTTCGTTGTTTGGATATGCTTTCCTAAACCAAATTTACTTGGAATGGCTCATTGTGGTTCCCAAACTTCTGTTTCAACAAAATGACAAAATGTACTTTATCGCTATTAGCCAACGAAACGTATAAACCACATATGCAGTATTTAGCCTCATAATCATCACGTCCTTCTGTGAAACAATGGTTCTTCCGGCGCAAATCGTTAGTACAAAAACACTAATCTTTTAGACATTTAGATTGGAATATCAGAATATCGAGACAATCCATAAAAAGCACCGTGGCCGGTGATGTGACAATTCTGTATGAAAACAGAAAGAAGATCTCGTGAAAGATATAATGAAAGATGAAAGATGTCACTCTTTACACGCTCGCAAAACCAATTAAAGTCACCAATAAAAAAGTTTTTACTCAAGAACAAGATACGCTGAAAAAGATTATTATTCTTCAACAAAATTGAATTTCGTCTGAAAATCAGGACAACTGTTAGAATATGAAAAATAAATCAGGACGTCCCAGAATCTCAGATCTCCGAATCAGGATATGTCCTGCTAAATTAGGCCAGATGGTATCCCTATCAAAGGTAAGTAAGCGTTCTTCCTTATGTAAGGATTATGTTTTACTGAAGTTCCTTGCCTAGTTTGCACGGCCTCGTAAAGTGTTAACATGATGTCACCTAAGAACAATAATATCAATTTATCTTGTTGATAACCACTGTGAGATATGTTATGGTATACGTAAAGTAATAATTACCATTTCTCAATTCCATTACACCAAGCAATCACAATATAAAGTTATTTTCAGAACAATACTGATAGACTTTTTCCGGTTGATTTGTTTATTTCACATTTATTCTATTAATGCACTTGTACACAACTTTTTGACTTCTTCGTGTTGAGGGCTGCATACACTCTTTATGCAATCACCGAAATCTTTGGTCAATGTTTTCGTATCTCTGATAGAATCATCCAGCAGTTCTTCGAAATCGGACCAAATTTCTTTCCCAAGAACGGCAATATCCTCGATCTGTTGTACAAAAATTAATTAAAAATTGATAACGGTCATACATTTGAAGCAAGTACTTACAAGATACGTCAGGCATCGCAATCTGCCAAGCAACGAGTTATTTTCCATACATTGTGCGGCATCGTCCCGAACTTTCTCCACTTTTGCGACCATCGAGTCGATCTGCTTATCCTGATTCTCGCGCAGAGAACTAATCTGGGACGTAAATTGATCGTAACACTTAGTAACAGTGTCTTGTCCCTCCGTGGAAGCATTGTATAGAACTTCGCGTAACCCCACGGAACACCGTGGAGTCGCATGATCACCCAAATTTGTAACATTCAAACATTCCAGAGACAGTTGTAATTCGTCTTCCACCTTTTTAATCGCATCACTAATCACGTCTTCCAACCTTTTCTGGAAGTCCCGGATCGTGTCCAAAGTTTTCCTCACGAAAGAATCGATTACGTTGAGAAGCCTATCTATTAATATGAAATTCACTGACGGAGCTTCAGACGGGCGACCGCGGGACAAGTTTGGTTCTATGGTCGCAAAAGTCGTGGAAACGACCAGCACCCCGATGGTAAAGAGCAACAGCACTTTCATGTTGAACATGTTCTTAGATCAGTACAAACTAAATGATGGCGATCTTAATTGTGACATTGAGTTTATATACCTTCTCGAAACGCGCTAGACGTGGAACACGGATTTTTCACGTGTTGATAACAGTGCCCTAAAATCAGTATCGAACTGAAAACATTGGTGAATCATAACGATTAACGGAATACAACCGTAACCAGATAGCATATCACAATCGGGATGAATGGCGTAAGCAGTAATGCGAGTAAAGTCCGTTACAACCGCAGAGATAAAACATCCATCCATCCACATCCATTGATTAATGTTTTTAGATTAACACTGTGAGGCAGTGCAGTCATTCATACATACAACTCTAAATTTAACCACGCCATTTGGGAGTACTGAATTTACGGATTTTGAACAGATATAAGAACTCAATTCAAAAGTGATCATGATCATCAATAGTCAAAGTGATACGTCAAGCTTCTGTCCATACCCCTTGGCACAAACCCTGCTACTTTTATACCTAAGCCGACAAAAGATCGCTCACAAGAATACTGGGACTTACGCCATCTAAAGTCATTCACCACGCAAAACGGGGAAAAATACTTTTCAAATATTGAAGTTCTAAATACAGGTCGGACTCGATTATATACAGAAAACTCCAATAAATTCTATACAAAATTATTCATCGATTCCCAAACTGCCTTTCACTTTGCGATGTGATCATTATTTATTGAACAATTAACCATCAAAGACGAAGAGTAAACTTTTCATTCAAACAAAAAAGTCTCTGTATTGAAAGACACTAACTGGATTTGTTATTGAACTAATTGGCAAAATTGTGTTAGTCCACAAAATCTTAAAAAAAAAAACAGAAAGAAATCAATTTTTTTATTTCTTCTCGATATCTTTGTCCATCACATCTACACGCAACAAAATAAAACTTTGTTCGTAAAATATTAAACACTTTAAGAGTTTATACTTTTTAATAATGCACATCCCATCTATATGCGTTCATTGTATGTACAAAAAAAATATTTGCATTCAAAAAATCATTCCACACATTTTTAGACTCGATTATATAGTTTGAAACAAAAAATATGTTTCAAATATGGCTTATTTAAAAAAAAAAAGATTTCAACGTTATGAAGGACAGTTATTGATAAAATAAAATGCCCCCTAATTTTTTTTCATTTCTTACATTTTTATGGTTCAAATAAAAATAAACACATCAGGATCATTCTAAAAATCTTATTATGTTCTTTTTAAGTTTCATTCATGTTGAACTCAGAAAAATAAAAATATTTCATATAGAAAAAAACAGTTTTTATTCCAAAAAAACAGTGACAAAATAAAGGGCCCACTATGAAAATCGATATATTTTCAATAATTTTCCATCGCGTGATTCCTCGATTGTTTATGTTTTGAGTATTTTGACGTTTAGAAACAACTGGCTTGACTCTGGAGCATTTGTACACATGTTCGCACTTGGTGAAGTCGAGAAAAATGAAGAACGCAATTATTTCTAAAGCGATTCCTACGTGCATCCGAAAATTGGTCGTTCGAGATGTCGAGAACGGCGAATTGCACCCGGCGGTGGCCAAGAAGTATGACATCAACAAGGCAGCAATCGTAAAAAATCTTCAGATGCTGAAGACGTTCGGATCGATGGTGGATCGCTCAGACAGAGGAAGAAACCCCAAAACAGACAAGGCGATCATCCGGGAAGTGGAGAAAAATCTGAAAGTTATCATCCGGCACTGTCCGTCGTCGCATCGAAGTGGATGGGTTTAGCAGCAGAATGGCTTTGAGGCGGCCTTTCGATAGCAGGGCGAACAAAGCCAAACGTCTTAAATTTGCCAAGCAGTACGCTGATAAACCGCTGGAGTTCTCGAAAACGGTGCTGTTAATAGACGAACCCAAATTCGAGCTTTTCAATCAAAAAGATGAGTTCATCTGTTGCGCAAGTCGAATGAACTGCTGCAGGAGCGGTCACATCAAAAGGACGGTCAAGAAGTCGTTTTATGGGGGTGAGGTGGACAGCTTGGTGAAGATTAATGGAATCATGATAGCAGAGTCGTACATCCTGCGTAGAAATCTCGAAGTCTCCTACATCAAGACGGGTCTCGTTTTGATGCGATTCGTTTTTCAGCAGAATTAGGCACATTCTAACCTATTAAATAAATAAATAAATGATAATTGGCTATCATAAGTACGTAAAATCGTGATTTTTTAGGTTTTTTTGAAGCCTCATCAGAGATTGTTTATAATCATATTGCAGTGAAATTAAGAGAAATAGAAGTTGTTTGTTAGAGAATAAATCGTAGAGCGGTTAGAGAGCTTTAATTTGCTATGCTATGTTGAACGCTTGTTTGGTGCTGGTTGCTTTTCGTTGTACGAACGATGTCTAGATGTTGGATTCCACTGAGACAATACCAAATATCATGTAGCATGATTCGATATTCTACAATTTAGAAAAAACCATTTCAGGGCTACCAAAAAATGGATTCAGATTTGAAAATAGATTTTGTATTTGACAATGTTTTAGATCTTAATAAAATATGAACTTTTGTCGAAGATGTCAACTTTCTGTCTTTTATAGTTTCTGGAACATATTGCATTTTTGTATGGAGATTCCTGAAAAATTAGGGTGTAAATTCTCGCGTTTGACATGTTCTTGACGCGTTGCTAAATAGAAAAAAGTTTGCAAAATATGTCAATCGCGATAATTTACACACTAAAATGTTACGAGTTAAATATCAATAGAAAACACGAAGAAGTTGTTGTTAGGAAAACTTTTCCTCTGTAGCAACGCCTTTCTTCTTAGGGGGGTCTTCGTAGCTACTTGGTTACGCGTTCGCTTACCAAGCGATCGATCGTGAGTTCAAACTCAGGGCCCTCAATTGACAATCTTTGTGTTGTTATAGAATAACTACGTCCACGCAACCATCATCAGCGATGGAAATCGATCCACGGTCGAAATTAGATCGATTCATCCATACAATGCTCTGCTCTGCAAGACACATCGGGCTGCTGTTCTATAAATAACTCAACAATGATCAATATCAACTGTCTTCGCTGTCCGGTCTGCTGAACAATGGAAGAACAGAATACCCTTACGCCTAAATGGCTACTACTGTGTGATTTACCATAATGTAATTGAACAGAATACTTAACGCCTAAATGGCTACTACTAACTACTGTATAATTTACAATTTATAGAAACATACACATATGTACATGTACACGATTAAAACCCGGCTCTGTTACAGCTAAAATGCTAATGAGCCTAATAAATAAATAAATGAGATAAAAAAAACGCCTTTCTTCCGATTTATGAGTGACTTGTTGGTAATTATATGGCTTATTCAAATTGTTTTTGCTCAGAATTTTTTAAAAAACATGCTCATAAAAAAAATTATTTGGATTCCCGAAATAATGTTATTTCAATGAAATTGAATGTGAAGTGAAGTGACGAGATGTGAAGTGACGTTCGGGATCAAACTCATAATAAACATAATAATAAATAATAATAAACAGTGCAAGATCAATCATCTATAGATAACAAGGATGACGAAACTCATTCAGTGTCTGACGAAGTAGTTCATAGTGGAACTATAAGCCAACCCTCTCAAAACCACCTCTTTTTCTCTCTTTATACCGACATGCGAATTCTCTATAGCGACAGTCCTTTATAGCGACAATTCTCTATAACGACGGTCCCTTGCGATGTCGCTATAGAGAGCTTTCACTGTATTTTGAAAATTATAATCCAATTTTTTCATAAACATTTTTTTTATTCTGAATAAAATATACATGAATAGTCCATACAATACCCAAATAAGTCATCGGAAGAAGGACACTGCTACAGAGAAAAAGTTTTCCTAGTAACAACTTTTTCATATATTCTTTGAAAATTTACTATTAGTGTTTAACTTGTAACATTTTTATTTGTCAAGAACATGTCAAACGCGGGAATTTACACATAACACACAACAGTTCATATTTCAATGAGATCTGAACCTTCGTCGAATACACTATACCGCAATCTTTTAAACTTCCGAAAAATGCAAAAAACCTTCCAAACCGGGGTCCCCGCTTAAACAAAATCAGAATTAACTGTAATTTTTTCAAAGAAAGCATAAAAAAGTTGTTATTGGAAAAACCCTTTTCTCGTAAAAGTGTACATTTTCCAATGTATCGATTACTTGTTCGAAATAATACGATTTTTTTAAGAATTATCAATTCAAATTTTTAAAATACTTTTTTCAGTGTGATTTTTTGTTAATTTTTGGTATAATTTAATGAAAAAAAATTTGCTACATTTAGTTCTTTCACCAAAATTTCGTAGGTATTACAATTTTTGAGTCATGATTTTTTGTAAAAAATAGGAAATACAAACTTTGGGCCTTTTCAAAAAGTAATTCAATTCTTTTTTTTAACATTTCAAGTGTGCAAAGTTACTTAACACTAGATTTCCGAAGGAAGTCATTTTGGCTGCTTTTAAATTTCAATTAGAAAAACAACTATCTATATAATGAGGCATGTTTTTAAGAATGTTGCGACTTTTTGTACAACATATACACGCGTTCATACATAATTGCAGTTACCTCCCCCCTCTTTCATTTCCGGTACATACATATGTGTTATACCTATATTGCCCAAGAGCAGTCCTTTTGACTGCTTGGGAATTTGAGATTCTCAAATGACTCTCACTATTGAATTAAGTGGATTTCTTATATTAACAGTTCGGCTTTGTATTGAAATGACAGTTTTAATTATTTTTCTATAACCATCACATGCTACCATACATGTGAATAGTAAATTGTGGACTTGGGCGTATACTTGATAAGTTTCAATTTCTGTAAAGCTAAAGTAATACTTGTTGTTCGAATCCTCTAGAGAACCGAAACCGATGGTATTGTGTGGTAAAAATTTGACGAAGGTGATATTCCTAGAAGGCTATCATCTTCTTTCAAGAGTGTGAAAGAGTCGTCAGACTGCGCAAGAAAGAACATTATGTCAGATAATATTATCGGTGCATTCTCGTTGATAATAGATAACAATATTATCAAACATAATCAAAAGCGCACAGAATGGTGTGCATAGTTAGATCTGATAAAATGTTCTTTACTGACGGTTCATCATAAACGGGTCTACTGGCTTCGGCATCTTCAATGAAAATTCCAGTGCCTCTTTCAAACTCAAAGATCCTTGTTCCGTGTATGTCGCTGAACTGGGTGCGATATACTACGCACTGGGGATCATTGAAACATTGCCCATCGACCACTATTATATTTTTTCAGACAGTCTCAGCTCAATAGAGGCAATCCGCTCAATGAAGGTTGATAAACGCTCATCTTATTTCCTAACAAGAATAAGACAACTATTGAGTGTTTTGATCGAAAAATTATTCAAGATTACCTTAGCATGGGTTCCCTCTCATTACTCGATTCCGGGGAATGAGAAAGCGGACTCGCTAGCTAAGGTGGGCGCTTTAGAAGGCACTCTTTTTGAAAGGCAAATTGCTTATAATGAATTTTTCCACATTCCTCGTCAGTACACGCTCGTAAGTTGGCAGCGCATGTGGAGTGGAGATGAGTTCGGTCGTTGGTTACACACGATTATCCCTAAGGTGTCGACGAGTGCATGGTTCGAGGGATTGAATGTAGGTCGTGATTTCATTCGCGTGATATCTCGGCTTATGTCCAATCACTACAACCTAAACGCGCATCTCTATCGCATTGGGCTCGCGGCAAACAATCTTTGTGATTGTGGCGATGGCTACCACGACATCGAGCATGTTGTCTGGTCGTGTATCCGGTTCCATACTGCTCGCTCTCAGCTCTCTAGAGCACTGAGAGCACAATGCAGACAATCGGAGATCCCCGTCCGGGATATCTTAGGTAGCCGTGATCCTGATCTTCTGCTTCATCTATACCTGTTCCTCAGGAACGCCGATGTCAACGTTTAATGATGTTCCCTTCGTTGTGTCCCCGTTTCATATCCCTCCTATCCAAACGATAAACTTTTACTTAGTCGCGGCAATACATACACACACTCTTTACAGATACACGGGCCAAAGGTTGTGCAGTCCACTGATCATTCAACAAGAGCCAAAGGTTGTACCGCTCATGACAACTCTACACGAACTGATGATTGCGCCGGCTAGTGACCATTCCATCCTGGATTCCTCGAGTCGAGAAAGACGCACCACGTTTGATATGAGGTACAGACTAGGGGGGCGTTGCTGATTAATGGTCAGCTGCATCCCAATAGGAAGTATCCCGTGTCGGGCACACGTACAGAGCATTGGAGAAAGCAACATCCCAATTACGAAAACACTTGTAATACTAACCTCAGGCCAACCGCGAGTAATCGGTTACATATTACTAACATAGATAATAAGAAAAATTGTCAAAGTATTGAACTCCCGGCCCCGTGAGGCTAACGCCATATGAGCCTTGATAAAAATATATTTATTTTGGGAAAAAAAGCGCACAGCAGGAAAAGGCTGCCAAATTTTGAGGCACGATTGGACAACAGTAATACCGGAAATACATGGATATTTTGGGGTTTTATATGCTCGTGGAACTTACAAGGTATAACAAAATAAACTGGTTTATTTTTACTTACCAAAGCGGGATCCCATGTTTTTAGAAAAATTACGGCTACAGGAAATTTCTAGCAAATCCTACGATGTATTCGCTTTGACAAAATATAAAAGTAGACGCCTACAAACAAATAAATTCACCTCGGTTTCGGAAATATGGGACATCGTCATTGAAAATAGTCAGGCTTGCTATCGACTAAAATAGAACAGTTGATGAACAATTATTTCCGTCATAGGCCAGGTGCTGTATATGCCAAATGCTGTATATGCCAAATAAACCGGAAAGAGTTCTTGTTCCAATTCGCAGAACAGTTTTTTACCGAATACAAAGCAGCAAGATAGAAAAAATCGTTTGAATATGAAGACGCACAAAGATCAACTGCAAAATTATCATATCTAAACCATTCAACAAACGCTAAATTTGTCAAATACGATTTTGCTGCAACTATAAAACAAACATACAAATGATAATAATAAAAAATATCAAAAGTATGCTTGCGGAAGATTTACACATAAAAAGATTTCCACTTTCCTTTGTTAAAAAAGTACAAATAATAATGCATATTTTTTTCCCCTAGTGATTTTTTTTTTCATTGTTGATATTTACTAATAACTTGTCATATAACTGTAAACAAGTATTGAAAATTAATTTAAACCCAATTTCTTTACATATTATTTATTCTTTCGCAAATCAGTCATTTTGACTGCTTTTGAGCAATCTAGGTATATATAGAGTTTCAGTTTTTCTAGTGTTAAATAACCAATGTCTTTACACTCACAACGTTTCACTGTAATCTGAGATATTGCTTCCAATGGCCAGTCGAGTTGACATGAAATTCGTCTTTTATGACAGCTATCATTTCCAACCAGGAAAACTTTGTATATTATTTACAGTATATTTTTAACATATAATTTTCATTTAGATAAAATGAAATATTTAAAAATCAAGAAAAATCAGAATAATTACAGAAATCAGTCAAAATCAAGAACAGGGAACATGACAAAAGATCTGGAAAATCCCGAAAAATCTGGAAGGTGGGCATCTCTGGCTGGGACAAATACCGACCGCGTACATCGTCTTTATCTTTATAAATGAGAAAGCAATAATTAAACAGGAAAGGGCCAAGCTTCTCGACGTTAAGATAAATAAAAAAAACTGAACTGCATGTCTAGTGAAACCTAGAAACATGGAAACGGAAAGTGGACAACGTAAAAAAAAACTCGAAGCTGTAATGTACATTTTACAGCTTCGAGTATGTTCAAGTTGTCCGCCATTACGCTTAGGTCGGAATTCTTCCAGAGACTGGGATGTCGAGCCCCCAATTAAAACTTAGAGAGTTGAAATAAATTTTGAGGTTGAGGGTAGCCTCCTGAAGCTGCAAGCATTGATGAAACGAGTACGTGGGGACTGAATACATCGTCTATACTGATTGGATGATATTGATGGAGTTCACGATTGTCCAAAAATGAATGTATCACAATTTATTGACTGCCCAATATTAAACATGTTTAAATATATCATTTTGTTAAGACATAAAATCGACTGTATTGAGACCGTGTGTCATATTTTAATTTTCAATGATTTTTATTACACGTCATTAATCCGCTAATCACATGTGCGTATTGGCAATCGTTGCGTCAAAACCCTTTCGAAAAAAGCCGTTCTGTTCGGCAAAACTTCTGTTCCGTCCTAGCAATTGCAGGAAAACTTGCCGCTCGAATGCGAAACCGTCACCGCGCGACACGTTGCAATTGGACAGTCAGGGCCCGAGACGGTCAAGCCTCATTAGCATAAACAACGATTTTGAGCATAAAGTGTCGTAAAATGCTGCAAGACCGCTGCAGAAGGGTGGAAATTTTCTCCATTTGTCGTAATAAATCTATGCCCAGTGTTAGACTTCGACAGACGAATATTCAATATATAATATTATATATTGAAAACCGTATAAGGTCCCAGATAATTTATGGTAGGTACTTTCATGTCTCACTCGACCACTGTTGAGCTCACGTTTCTTGAGCTTGCTTTTAATTAAATGTCGGCGCAATAATCAGCGAAGCTGATCACGTTCCGTACGGGTAGGTTCAGAAGTTTGGTACAGTAGACAGTGAATGACGGCGTCTTGCAACATTCTCAACAACACTGTGACGTTAAAGCGGAAGATATTAATAATTAGGATGCATAGAATAGAATGATATCATAGCGAAGCAAAGAGTGATTGATTCACCTTGAAAAACAACTCGCCGAATTCATTCGCCTATGTCTATGAATAAACCAGACGTCCAGACGCATTTCATTCGCCAAATTATGTATTCATTGATGCGAGATAGTTAACATCTTTTTCAGTGTTTTTTACGGAACCAAACAATGAAGCTTAAGCTAAGTATGATATAAAATGTTCTGCTCATCGACAATGTTCATTACTATACAACCCACCAAAACAAGTCATTTAATCGTTTCCATGTGAACGATAAATGACTTTGATCATTGTTTGCTTAAAACCTAATTTTCATGTTCGTTGCGATTTCAGCCCATAGTTTTTCTCAGGCGAGATAGAGAGAGAGAGCAGACTCGTGTGATAATCAATTTTCAGTTCGATTTGGTCGACCACTACATTTATTTGTTAAGCTACGGAACGAGTTTTATTGAGCATTACACGGCAATCATACAGGCATCCTGAGTGACTTGAGAGCAGAGATTCCAGATGTGATAATTTTTCAAAACACTAGACTCTCTGTGAAGACACCGAATTTTGTAAAGACATTTGAATTTTGTTCATTTTATGGTTGGTTTTCTGCAAACATTTTCACTTGAATAATAAAAAATCACTTGGCATCCCTGTTCGAGAGATAAAACAAGCGACGAAGTAAGTTAAAAAAGAATCCCAACTTGCACTTACTTTCAACCAGATTCCGCAATTCCTGCATTTTGTTCATTTTCTTCTCGTCATCGGCAAATAGAGGCTGTGAGTGTGGTGTCACATCCGCTACTATAATATCACGGATGCTGCCGTTATTATTTAGCTCGTTGCCGTTAGCACCGCTGACTTGAACGGTTTGAGCATTCGTTGATGATTGCTTTACCTCCATCTCGGGCATCTTGTTGCGGTTGAGAGAGGACTGGGTACGCTGTATGAATCGAAAAGAAAGACAGAAGCATTGCATGATATTAAACTGGTGATTGATAAAGTTTTTTATTTGAATGTATCGAATATTGTTATCGAGGTTTGTATGTCTCCATAACTGGTTTTAGTTTCTGATGAGTGTATTGTTTTCATTCCATGACAAATTCAAAAAGATTTGATAATCTGATCGAAGAGCACAAGAATGACCTAAGAATGATTTTCCTATCTACAACTCACTACCTCATCTTTAACAAGTTTATGACATCCTGGAGGTGGACATCGATGAAAAGTTCTTAACAAACATCAGTGAATGAATGGAATTTCAGTGAAATGCAAAAGACGAGAACGGCATATTGACGCTTTGTACGGGGAAAATTTGGTAGCACAACGATGCTAAAATTCAAGTGAAATAATATCAGTGATATGAAAAAATACTGTTCACCCTAAGGTGCAAATGAAAATCGTCATCTCGAATTTCAAAATTTTCACAACCTCGAAAAAATACCCTATGCAAAATTTCAGCTGAATCGGACAGAAGGGAGAATGGCGCAAAGCGGTCAAAATTAGAGGTTTTGTGAAAAGCCAAAAATCACCGGAAATCGGAGTTTACAAAAAATTTAGCGCCAAATGTCAAATGTTAATGTAAAAATTATCATTGCACGGAACGTCGAGATTCACTGTTATCTCGAAAAAAATGTGAAAAAAACATTTTTTGACGCTCATCATTTTTTCCTCTGAAAGGTCGATTTTGAGAAAAAAAAATTTTTTGAGATAACTGTAAATCTCGACGTGCCATGCAATTTTAAGACATTTGGTACTGTTTTTTTTTTTGAGAATCATGATTTCCAGTGATTTTGCATTTTTCAAAAAACTCAAATTTGAACTTCTACGACGCTAATAAATGAAGTCCGATTGAGCTAATATTTTGCATCGGATGTTTTACCGTGTAAATCAACATTTCAAACGAAGTTACATATGAAAAATCGAGATAACCAATTTCATTGGCGCAATAAATCGTTTTGCCTCGTATTCGGAAACAAAGACTCAAAATGCCAGAGTGCCAATTTTTGACAAAAAAAATGTTTTCGAGATGACAGTAGATCTCGACGTTTCATACAATTTTACGACATTTGGAATCAAATTTTTTTTTGAATCGTGATCTTTTTCTTTTTCGTTTAGTGTTTGGTTTGCCCCGCAGTGGGGACAAAAGTGCGCACTTACTGAATTGTACTTCTGAGGTAACTTGTAACAAAAAAAAAGGAGAAGGGTCTGAACCTAGAGGCACGGACGAAAGTTTGACGTAGAACTGTGATTGTTCAGAACAGTTGTTTTTTCGAATATAATTCTTTTCACTGTCCAGAAATCTGTTAGTTTAACTCTTTTGAAACTCCAAATAGTAGTCCAGAGGGCCATTTGTTATATGTATTCATAACTGTCAACCAACAAGAAAAGAAAATAAGCTTCTGGCAAAAAGTTCTGAAAATTAGACAGTCACTAAAAATGATTAATGAATATCAGTGTGACACCCTGTTTCATCTAACATATCTAACAGATGAAGGATATGAGGATCGGTAAACAAAAAAAAATCGTTATTGATTACATTGAATATGATGTTGCTTTATTTTTAATGGATAGATATGGTATTGTGATTTCTTTCCATTGTCTTATTCGTATTATTAGTCTTATTCTAAGGCATCGGGAGCAATAGCTGTATGAGTGACACTTTTCTCATTGCTTTAATGAAATCTTACATAAAAATTAACGTGGTGCATGAAATCTTGCATCTGATTACTTCAACATAGAACGAATTATTGTACACAATTTTGTGTTTCATACAACATCATGGGAACGAAGTTGAAAAAAAGAATGCATAATACATGATTTACTATCGCATCCGCTCGCAAAACATGCCTCTTTTATTTGTTAAATTGCTCCCTTGTTTTATTATTTTCACTGTGTATGTCTCAGACGAAAAAAATGCTGGAAAAAATTATAGGAGGTTGTGTCCATGATACGACCGCATTGTTGACGTAGAACTACGCTATTATTTTATATAAGTCGCTTGTTTATACCTTCGGATATTATTCTATAATGCTGTGAAATTTTAGAAACAACTGCTTAGTAGAATAATCTCTGAAATTATTTTTTCTTTGTAGAATCAGTTGACGATAATTGATTGATGATTCATTCTTGCCCTCGCAAAACAATCGTATGTCGCAATTTATTTCATGTCAATGCATTGAAAATTTACCTCGAAGGCTATTCCGGTGGCCTTTTTCGAAATTGACATAGACTCGGCTACAGTCGATTATATACATGTTGCAGCAGCACCATTATTCCATATCTCATAACTACATCAATATATCTTTGGCACCGCATGTAAACAACAACAATGACAACACTTGCAAGTATCAAATATCATGCTACATGTTATTTAGTATTGCCTCAAAGGAATCACACCTCTAGATATTGTTCGTACAAACTAAGCGTAAACCAAGCGCCAAACAAGCGTTCACCATAGCATGCATACAGAGCCATACATTGGTGGCTTGAAACTACTAGCAATATAAACATTTCTCATCATTTTGCGCTATTCTCAAAAGAAACGCTTCTGTTAATATTACTGGCCTCGAAAAAAGATGCATTACTTTCTCATGCTCAAGATAAGCGAATCTGTCATTCTTAGTGTAGAATGTTTTACTCCTGGCGAGCAAAATTCCAGAACGACATTTACTTTCATGGTGACTAAATAAACGAAATAATCTCTTTCTGTTAATCTCAACAACCTCGAAAAGAGTAGCTTTGCTTCATTATGATCACGATTAGCGAGCGCAAATGCAATCCTAGTTGAAGGCAGTTTTGCGACTGGCACGCGAACCCAAATAACTTATAACATTCCAGTAAGACATTCAAGATGCTTGGTATTCCTAAATAATTTTTTGGTGCACAACCTTAACGTCTGCTTCGCCATAACGTCAGTTTAATGCATTGATGTATTCTCAAAGGAACCAACGAAGCCCTTATGAAGACGGAAAATAAACAATGTTAACTGCTTAGAAAAAGACTAAATTATGCTACACAGCTTGTACTATGCTGTAACACCCATCGATGCGAATTCGCTGATGAGTTTGTCAAGAGCGACCGCCTTCACCACCAGCGAGGGGAGCTTGATTTTGGTTGCTGCCTGGGCGTTTACATTTTCGATCGACGCGCCGAAATCGCCTACTTCGCTGTTGTACGGTGCGGTGTCACATTCACGAAGGCTCGGTTCAGTGCGAGCGCTTTTCACTGCACCAACACCAACAATGCGTTCGTTTTTTGCAGGGCTCGAGCCTGCCTTCCTCTTCTTCTTGCTCATCGCGCACTACGTAAAGCGTCCAATTTATCACGCGGAAAGAAGAACACACGATACGAATAACGCGAAAAACGAACAGAAAAATCAAACGACGATTTCCAAGATGGATTACCACTGGTGGGGTCCAATCTTAGATCGAAGCGCAGCGAAGGCAAAGTGAACTGGATTACTCAACAGTCCGATGCCGAATGAAAGTTTGCCTCAGCGAGATCCACTGTTTATACTCTAGGCAAGTATTCCCCTTCATTCTTCTTCTTTTCCTTTGTTCACGGAGACTTTAAATCCTACGATTTCCCCTCCGTTGGTCGTAGATAAGTTACTCGTTATTGATAGCTCTGTTCGGGAAAGCACTCAAATGGACAGAACAAATGTATGGGAAAATAGAAACACTTAAAGTTTTCATGAATTTTAACCATTTACTAACCAGGGGATTCTAATGTATGGCATATTAAACAAATCTTACGGAATTCCCGATTCGTTTAGTATGTAAATCGCCAAAATTCGTTCGCGGCAAAAATAATTATTAACGTTAACTTTATTTCATAAAAACGTGACCTGTTTTCTGATTTGGCACCCTTAATGAAAGACGTAGTTCTACGTCAAAAAGGAAAACACTATTTCTCAAAATACTCGCGATAAAAGTAGAGAAAAATAATGTTATTATACCAAACTTTGATATAATTTACGATATTTTTTACTCTTCAAGGATCTACAACAAACTTATTCGTATTAAATTTCGTTTTTCGAATAGCTAGAAGAGCCATTAACAGTATGTACTGTTGTATATAACCTAGGTTTATGACTAACAATTTTTTTTTGTAGAAATTTTGTAATCTCTTCAATAATAAAGCGATTTACGGAATCTTTGTGTTACGATTCTGGTTATTCTGTTTATCTGAAACAGAAAAAATTCAAACAGATTCTGAATCAGTGAAGGAAGATGCCGCTATCGCATGTCAAAAACATGTTTTTTGGTAAAATAGCAGCGGTAAAAAAATCCGTTTTTAACGTTTTTTTTTCCGAATTCTTCCGAATTTAAAAAAAAAGGAAAATTTTAAAAAATACGATTTTTTGTTGGTTCATGCGAAATAGAGATGCATACAGATTAGAGGTGTGCAAATCAGCTCATCATGATGAACAGCTCTGATCATATCAGCTCATCTAAATAAGCTGTTCTTTATGAACAGCTCTTCAGCTCAGTTGTCAGAGCCGACTTTCAATTTGGGTCCCAAACTCGATAGCCACGAAGCCAGTTTGAAAATGTTAAAATTCAAATGAAATTTTTCACACCATATTATTAATTACTTGAAACACGTATTCCAGACTATTATTTACAACAGACTCGGCGAGTACAACATTTCCGACATTTTTACTGAGGCTTTACATTACAATAGAAAGTTTTCTTCAAAAAAAAAAAAAATATTATGAGATTTTTGCACCGCCTGCAAACAAAGTCTTTTTCATTGAAATAGAATACTCATTTGATACACAGAAGTTAATTTTCATTAATAATTTGAATTTTAAAAACGTGTTCATTCTGCCTGAGAGCCAATTATTATTTTTGGCGCCCCCTAAACTGGTAAACAAAGCTCAATGCCGTCAACGCGAATATAACAGTTGAAAAGACGAGGGACAAATGAAACTAAACTGATGTCTTAACACGAAGAGCGAGAGACGGTCAGTTCATTTGAATCTTACAGCTCACACACTCTCTTCAATTCTACAGCTCTTTTCTCTCCTTCATCATCATCAAAGTGAGCTGAAGAGCTGTTTGATTTTTTTTGCGAGCTGTTCCGCGTCAACTCACTTCAAAGAGTCGATTCTTCGGAACAGCTCATGAGCGGATGGCACATCTCTAATACAGATTATATTTATATGAATTCGACACAAATCGGTTCAGTAGAACTTGAGCTATGCTGTACGCCAGTTTGAAAAAAACTAGTTTCGAGAAAAACTCGTTTGAAGTTAATTTCTAAAGCCGTACTAGATTAGATACCGCATCACTAAAATGGAAATTGATGGGATTTCAAAAAGTTCTTTCTATGGTATATCCTTGAATGCATAAACTTCAGAAATATGAAGAATTTTTTTTTTAATTGTTTTTTCAATTTTCTAGACTAAAATACTGCCTTAATGCGTTTTTAACGTTTTTTTTCTGGTGTTCAACCTTCTAAGGAAAATACTAAACTGCTAAACCGCTGTGTGTGACATCAGGCAGATAAGCCTGATAAGTGTTGTTTTTGACGTCTAATCACGATAGTGCTTGCTTAAAGTAATAGGTAGGGGAGAGGGAGGCAAGTTGGCGAGGGAGGCAAGATGACGAATCGGTAATTTGACGCGTTGTAATGAAGGTAGCGCCACCTACTTTTTACTGAAGATGCATCATAACAAGGCCAAACTTTGTACTCTGTAACTCTGCCGAAAACGTATTCACAAAAAAAGTGAAAAATAAAAATGAGAAAATTCATAATTTTGTTGTTTTTTCTGTTTTTTCAAACTTCATTATCCACTTTATCAGAAAAGTTAAAATTTCAAAATAATTTTATACATGATAAAGGTACTCTATTGTACATAATCTGTTTGTTTCCGGCGAGTTTCAATCATGAATTTTTTTCAGCTAATTTTTTTTTATTGAAAAAGTCGCTTGGGGGCAAGTTGTCGAACTGCAACATTATGTTATTTTTGGTTTTTTATTGCAGATGGTTAGAACTTATAAGCGAAAAAGAGACCAATATTGGTCGGACACCAGTTGGGAGAATGTTATGAAGGCTGTAGAAGGTTTGTCTGTTGTGGGTGCTTCAAAACAGTTCGGTGTGCCAGAACCAACTTTGAGACGCTATCGACGAAAATATCCAGACATGGAGGTTAGGTTTTCAATTCAGCTTTTGCGTTTCCATGTTCTTTATGCAAGCAATATTAAATATGTATCAATTTCAGGATACGTCGTCCAATAAAAGCCGCTTTAAAGCCACATTCAGGTCCAGCTTCGAAGAATTGCCTATTCGTTTGCAGTTAAAAATGGCATAGAGCACCCTTTCAAAGGAACATGCGCTGGACGGACATGGGTTGAAATGTTTATGAAGGCTCATAAACTATCTTTGAGAAAACCAGAAAATACCTCATGGGCTCGATTGATGGCGTTCAATAAAGAAAATTGTGACTTATTTTTTCGAACTTTGGGAGATATACGAGCTCAGTATCGTCTTCCTGCGTGTGACATTTACAGTATTGATGAAAATGGTATTTCCACTGCAGAGGAGGCGATCTGGCGTAGTGGTAACATCCATGCCTCTCACGCTAAAGGTCACGAGTTCAATTCTCACTCCCGACATTCTTCCAAAAATGGAAGTAAAAAGTGACGAACCAGCCAAAAGAGTTGAAAATCACTATAATACTGAATAAAAAAAAATTCCACTGTTCGTGCCAAGGATAAATAAATAATTGTTATTACAATTTGTTGATTTTTAGGTGACCAAACCATATTCCCCCACATGGAGGTAAGATGGCGAATTCGACGCTTTTTGCGCAAAGCTGCGTGTTGCGGTGGACACGTTTCTTAATTTTTTTGCCCATCCAATAAATAATATGATAGAAAACACTTCAGGCTATATGAATCAGCATCAACGTTAAAAAAAAATAATTCGAAGATCCAGGGCTCGCCAAAGCTTAAAGTCGCCAACTTGCCTCCCTCTCCCCTAAATGAAATTACGGGTCCACTCGAAGTTGTAGAAAACAGTACAAGTCGGAACTAATAATTTACTGTTGTATTTTGTTTATGCAATATTCACTTGTAATATTTAATATGTAACACTAATAATATTAGTGTACACAACTTGTAATATTAGACTTGTAGATTTGTACTTTTAGATTAATTATGCAACAGCAATCTACAAGTTACAAGTTACAAGACTAATATTATTAGTGAAATTTCGGTTATGCAACAGGGCCCAGGTGGTGACGCAAACAGAAATGTGGCGTTCAAATTCTGAAAATGCCGGATGTAAAAGAATAGTAATTTTCCTGTTGAATAGGTCAAAATCCTTTTTATAATAAAAAAAAATCCCGTTCGATAACCACAAAAAAAACAATATGATCGGAAAGGAACGTTTTCCGTTAGCATGCGTAAGCAATAATGAATGAGTTGAAAAAATGCATAATTCATACAACTATGTTTCGATCCACTGCTCTAACCTTCTCTCTCAAAGTTCACAACCCCTACTGGCACTGAACTTGATCTCTCACGAGGTGAGGGCATCAGTTTTGACTTCAATGCTCGATTCAAACACATAAGGTTTGGTCTGTAGCGAGCTTCTGTTATGTTTTCACCTGGTTTCAACAGTCCGCCCGCCTTGTTGGCCACACCGAATACACGGTTTGGTTGATGACCGCGAAAGTCGCGCAATTATCTTCGCTTTGAATTGTCATAATAGATCCTCTGTTCATCCCCAGTAATAACCAAGACAAGAACATTCTTTCACTAATAGCATTCTCACCATGAATATCAACAATCCTTCGATGCGCTTCTACCGCCTATTTCATTGAATTAAATACGAAAAGCAAAATTTTCACAAATTAGGCTTTGTTGGCCTCAGTTTTCTCACATAAAATACTGACAACCGAGAAAAGTTCTCAATGGTAATGTCGATGAATTGTTTAAGAGTATTTAACTTCACATTGTAACGTTTTCAATGCGTCCTTTTTGATTAAAATTTACTACTGGCACGTCCTAATGAAAAACAGTGGATTCCTATTTGCACACCTTATATGTAAAGACTTGCAATCATCCACAACTCAAAATTAAGATGCAGCGGCGGAGGAAGATTTAATAAGTGTATGCACACCAGCAGAAAAACCCGAAAACGTTTCAAGGAATGGAAGAATATATTTTTTATAAAACAAGAAGCAACTATCACACAAAAAATTAAATTTTGCTCCGCAAAACTACAACGAACAACCCTGTCAAATAGACAACTTGCTCGGAAACAGGTTTAGTTCACAGTCGACCGAAGTCGGGACGCTTACAAAATTCGAGGCAAGATGACGCACCTTCTACCTTCAAGTGACCATGGATATTTGCATAATGAAATATGAAAACCATTTTCAAAATCGATCGGGCAATGTGAACTGTTTCCGAAAGCTTTGCATTTCCAGCAACGATCACATGGTCGAGCGCAGCCCTGTTGTAAGCAGTGGCTTCTAGTTGAATTGAAATCAGTTTCGAAATTATTCTCCCGTGGCATCGACATCGATTGCATGTGTTATTTATGTATCATCAACATTCGAATCATAATTTAGCTCGAGATCTCAAATGATGGAAATAAATAACTCAATGGAATAATAGTTCGCAGAGCGTAAATCTCCGTATATTTATCGGATTGGCATGATTACTTACAGTTATTTGTTACTGAAAGAAAATAATACTAATTTTAACACTCTCACATTGCTTTGCTTCGTATGCTTTTCAATATCTGAACAATAAAGCACCCTTTTCTTGAACTTATAACAGAACTTAACCCCTCATAATGATCAAGTTCATGTATGCTTCCACTATGAAGTACGTTGCTAAATAGTTAACTCCCGGCTCGCAAGGTTGGTAGAAAACTTGGGACAGCTAAGGTCAAGTAGACCAAGCGCGTGCAGAATGGTTTGGCTCTCTCCTATTGTATACGCCTAGAAATCGTTCAAATTAAACGCATGAATGCATTCTCGCATTCTGAACATCACCTCATGCTGTTGCTATTGAAGTGAAACATGTAACCGTATCACATATGTTTAGTTTTTCAAACGACTGTTTCCTATCGACAACACATCTTTCCCTGACCATTGTTCCTTGTCTCCTTGAACTTGTGTGTTCTAGCAATATCTATTAAGTCAAATTGTGGTACTAGCTTTTGCTGTTTGGAAAGTGAACGGCTGTTAAGCTTTCGTTTATTGGCAGACGAACGGATGATTTGCGGAGGCGTATGCCAGAATGACGCACGAAAGCGTGAATTGAAATTCGTCTATATCTGCACCCACAAGGTTGCAAAACTTCATTTACATATTTACATATGTTCGCGTATTCACATGTTGCATGTCGAGAATATTACAAGGCAAGCGATCTTTGTCACAGAAGAAGCTGCTGGTACATCCAATAGTTGTAATTTGTTCACAAGAGAAAGAAATCATTTTTACACAAACATCATGACTTCATTTGACATCGCTATAATGTTCCAATTTAGATCAAATTAGCATCGTTTTCGATCATTTGTTGTTATTTAAAAGAGCTTATTCTTTTCTTTGAATAACCATCCTTTATTATGGTAATAATCACATGTTTCAAATACTAGGGAGAATTTCGAAAATGTTAACAGAAAATAAAAAGATCGCAATGACGTTTGTATCAATTGATTGGGAACATTTCTACGCATCTATCACAATAAAACAATATATTTTTTGAGATAAACGATTGAATAATTATAAAATAACAAGCACTGTCCAAACGTGCCTTGATCTTGCCACCACAGTCTCGCACCAGTTAGCCAGCAGACAACAGTCTTTCCTAATGCCAATATCACAACGGTTTTGCTCGATACAGGGCGATTATATACAGAATTCAATTTCTGATAGATACATCCTCTTAAAGTCAGAACATGCCTTTATCATACAAAAATTTTTTTAGGGTGGTCATATTTTTCAACAATGACAGAGTTATTGAACTTTTTCTCTGTTCCAGGCTTCGTTTGTCTTAAACTTACTCTACTTTAACAAATATGATTGTTTCAATCAACCAAAATAAAGATCACTAACCGCTCTACAATTTGTTCTTTGATACCGAAATTCTATCTTTCTCAATTTCGGTGCAATACCATTTGAAAAAATCCCTGGTAATCCTTCAATTAAAATTTTCTAAAATCATTATTTTTACTCTCTTGAATGGCGTTAACGTTCCCTGTGGAACTTTTGCCGTCTCAACCTATGAAATAATTAGCGTCATTTATTAATACTTAGTTGAGATTTCTTGAGTCAAATAACACGCCTTGAATGTATTCTGAGGGGCAAGCTCTAGAATACGCGTGACTGCAGTGCAAGTAGAAGGAAATTTCTTTGACGAAAAATCCTCCGACCAGAACGGGAATCGAACCCGAACACCCGGCATGATATTGTGAGACGCTAACCACTCGGCCACGGGTGCACTTCCCTATTTTTACTCTACTGTACCTATAATAACCAGTTGACTTTCGCCTTAACTTTGAAATATTACATTTTTGCTTGAAATAAGCCATATTAAAAATAAAAAAAATCAAACTGTATACAATCGAGTCCGACCTGTACAATGAAATATATCGCACATTTTTCAGGAACGAAACAATGCATCGCAAGCACCACCCTTTTGTGATACGCATGCCAGCCAGTAGCTGGCGGGGCAGCGAAGCGATCAGTTCATCATCATTCACACACTACGCTTAGGTGGTCCAACGTTTTATAACCCTTCTGCTAACTATTTGATATCAAGCAGCCTTTTTCAAGACTACAGTTAGAACTAAATATTCTCTCTTTCTATTCAGATTAGTGGCTTTACCGCTGTTGCGGCCGCGTTTTCCGGCGTCTACCGACGCTACCTATATTCGTTGTGTGGAATTTTCCTTTAGCAGCAGTGCAGAGTGAGAACAATGCTTGCATTTTTTTATGCTATAAAATAGTTTTTCTTTTCACCTAAATCAATTTTCGAGTAGGTTACTCCACGCAAAGGTCACGTTGTCGTTTGTAAAATTTAAACAAATGAAAATAAAATAATATAATTCAAAGGACAGCCTACATTTCTCTGGTTATGTTCCGGTAGTGCCATGCCATCTTTTTTAAATTTGTTATCACATATTAAATGATGATTTCTTCAGATGTACATTAGGATGCCAATGAATGTATGGGAAAAAATCGACCCTAAAATTTCAAAAAGTTACCCTATACAAAATATTTACCACCTCGAAAAAACTATGCCAAATATCAGCTCAATCGGACTTAAGGGAAAGTGGCGCAAAGCGGTCAAAGTTTGAGTTTTTTGAAAATCGAAAAAGGCGGAGTAAAGGAAATCGGAGTTTTCGAAAAAAAAATGTTGATGCCAAATGTCTTAAAATTGCATGAAACGTCGAGATCTAGTGTCATCTCGAAAATTTTTGGGAAAGTCGACTAATACAAGCTTATCCTGGGGCATTTTTTTCTTACCAGCAAAATAAGGTTTCGGTTCCACTGAATACGGCTCAACACATGTTGAATTGCGTGATAATATACCCTGTGCAAAATATTAGCTCATTCGGACTTCATTTACTGGTGTCACAAAAGTTAAAATTTGAGTTTTTTTGAAAAACGAAAAATCATCGAAAATCGAGGTTTTTTGATTTGATCGAAAATCGAGATTTATTGATGCAAAATGTCTTAAAATTGCATTACTCGTCGACATTTACAGTTATCTCGAAAAAAATTTTTTGTCAAAAAAAAATTTTTGTTTGGCACTTGGTCGTTCTTCCGCCTGAAAAATCTATTTTAGAAAAAAAAATGTTTTGAGATAACCGTAAATCTCAACGTTTCATGCAATTTTAAAACATTTTTCATCAATTTTTTTAAACCCCGATTCCGGTGATTTTTCGGTTTCCAAAAAACTCAAATTATAACATTTATGACACCAGTAAATGAAGTCCGAATGAGCTTATATTTTGCATAGGGTATATTATTGTGCAAATCAACATTTCGTAGCAAGTCCCGAATGAAAAATCGAGATAACTATTTTTATTGGCACACTAAACCATACTTTTCGTTTCGTACTCCGGAAAAGTGTCCCAGAGTGTCGATTTTTGACAAAAAAAAAATTTTCGAGATGGCACTAGATCTCGACGTTTCATGCTATTTTAAGACATTTGGCACAAAAAAAAATTCGAAAACCCCGATTTCCTTCACCTAAATTTTTTGAAAAAAAGTGGAAAAAGTTGATTTTTCGAACCATCCTAAAATGGAAATGGGCACCCTAATGAAAATATAAAAATACTGGTCTAATGTTTTGCGAAAAGGCACAAAACTACCAATTTTCACGAAAATCTTTTGACATGACATGTTTTGACATGAAATGGCTGTATGTATGTTTCTATAACTTTTCCAGCAAGATGCCTTCAAAATAGAATAATTGAAAATTGTAAACTACATTAAAGAATGCAGCACAAAATATCAGGCACTTATTTCTAACGGTGTGATAATTCATGCTGATAAGCTGATTTTCTGTTGAGGAAACGATTAAAACAATAAGTATTTACTTACAAACTGTTTGGAGTATAATTTTTGGTTTGAAATAATGTAAAAAATGTTCATATCGAAATAAAAAAAAATTAGGAACATTTCTTTTGATCATTTACCAAGTGTTTTGCATTCCACCAGTGATCCGCATGGTCCAGTCACCTATTCGTTCTGGCCTAAGGAAAACCAGTCTTGATATCGATATCTCAGAATATCAGTGAAATATACTGCTGCGGAAGCACAGTTCTTATATAAAATTTGATTATTATTTTTTTCATTTTGGTATCTAAATACGTATCATTTCAATGTGACTCAGATAGCGCTGTTTAGTTTGAACAAATACCACGGTAGACTTCAATCAAAAAGTTTGAATTATGTGTAGCTGTTGATAGAGAATTCATGGTAGTCGAATATCAATAAGGAAGTTAAGCATAATGAGATTTGCTGTTTCTTGCGGCTCCTGCAATCTCCCAGCGATACTCTGCATTGTGCTTTACGTTTCAGCGAATCTTTTTCACACATTTTTTCACACGACATCAATGCTGGCACCGATCTCGACAGACGGATTCAGTCATTATGTCTTAATACAACCTGACGAACAATAGTTCATATGAAGCACTTGATATAATTGATCAACGTCCAACGTTCCACTTGACTGAATTACATATTTGTTCGCCACTATGATATCGGCTTGCGTCAATCGTTCTATCGTACGCATGCAATCTAAAAATTGTACCCTATTCTGTTGCGTGGAACAAATTTAAGCACTTTAATGTTGCTAGGTCCCACCAATCCGCCGTTCTGGGTAATTATCTCATGTTGATGTCTACCTTATACACTGTTTTTTGATGCCTCCGTCGAAGAAACACTTGTTTCCAGTAGAACGAAAATATGTGCAACTTCGCATCCAATATGACTTTTTTTTCTACCTAGACTTATACTAGCTAGTTTCGAAACCAATCGATCGAATTCCCATTCACAAATGGTCACCTACGGTGAGAACGCCTTCACCGTTACTCAGCCCAAAATCGAATTTTCAAGTTCAATTCAGTCATTAATCATCAGCCACCAGACATGCCGATAAATCAATCATGGTTCCGCACGATTCGCTCTCCCGAGATGGCAATTTTGGTTCAAGTTTATCCGATGAGATACAGCTCATTTTATTAGGGCTCTCAGTGCCAACGAAAACATTACACCAATGTCAGCGCACAACATTTAACTATCAATCGCACATTTATACATAAATCCATGGAAACAATACACTTTATCAATCATCACTAAAATCAGCATCAGTTTATGTAAAATGTCCATTCGCGAATTCATTCATCTTCAGATCTTCAGATTTTACTCTCGATAAACAAATAAACATCAAATCAAACACAAAAAGCTCATCCGAGAAAAAAAAACAAACATAGGAAGCATTAAAGTGACTTCACCGCGTGTAAACACAACGAACGTACCGATCAAAACAAAACGAACCACTGGAGAAGACGGCGATTGGCACCACTTGTTAACGTGTCGGAACGCGGTCAGAAACTAACGGAGCCAATCGTCCAGAGAAGGAACTGAACGGTTTGGAGAACAAACTGCAACTGATTCGATTTGCTTGTGAATGGCTTTATAATAAAAGACAGAAGTTTTACAGTTTAACACCCAACTATATCGATGGGCAACAAAACGAGTTGTGCTAAATGCATGCGAGAAGCGGCGAGTGGTGCGAAAACAAGAATCGTGGTTTATCTGGTTGTTGCATGAGCCAATATTTATATAGCCATGTTCGGACACTCACAGTGGATATTGCTTTTTACTTAGTTGATCTATGAACTGGTCGAGGAGAAGATAATTTCGTAAGCGACTTTCTCAAAATTAGAAGATTTGTGATTTCTTTTGAGTTTTATCAAAAGTTGTCAATATGAATGTGGGTGCAGATGAAGTGCAGATGAAGCTTCAAATCTGAAGGTTCACGTCAGCATTCTATTTAGCCGCATAACATGAGCAGAGAGAACCAAATTAACAATTAACAGCTGTAAAATATACAGTGACCGGCAAAAAAAATGTCCGCACTGTTTGTTTTGGTTTTTATATTGTACTAGCTGACCCGGCAAACTTCGTCTCGCCCAAAATTTATTTTTCGTTGTCACATCCACGTTTTCTTATTAAGCGCACGTTAATGGGTTCAATCGCAAAAATATTCATTGATTGATGTTTTAATCTACCCTTTAAAATTACCTTTTACTATAAAATTCCTAATACTTCTACCAAAACTCGTCATTACAATATTATGATTAGGGGATCATTTTCAGACACAATTCTCGTTCATGGTTTTTCCAACCACTTGCAAATAACATGTTTCTCCGTTACATGGAATAAATGTTTGAAACAGAAAATATGATAGAATAAAGACAGCCCTAAATCGGACAATTCCTTTCTAGAGTTTTGCTCTTATCAACACATTCGGCGATCCATTTTAATTTATATATATATATGGGAGTGTGTTTTATCACATGTTTCAAAATTCATTTCCACTTTCGAACGAAGATAAATTTCGTTAGCGCAAACATCAAATAGACTAAGAACGCTTGTCAATATGTAATTGTAGAATATATGCGAATTGAATTCTTCGACCTTTTCCATTTTTTCAGTTTTCCGACAATTTTCAATTGTAATGTTTGGTTGGAATATGTTTGGTTAAAATATGTGTATTATTTTTATGGGACCTCCTCTACAATCCAGAGGAACGAGAGGTATCATACCATCATAGAAACTTTTTTTTCCCAAATATATATTTTTATCAAGGATCATATGGCGTTAGCCTGACGGGGCCAGAGTTCAATATTTTGACAGTTTTTCTTATTCTATGATAGTAATATGTAACCGATTACTCGCGGTCGGCTCGAGGTTAGTATTACAAGTGTTCTCGTAATTGGGATGTTGCTGTCTCCAATGCTCTGTACATGTGCCCGACATTATTGATTATTTCTCGAGTTATGCAGAAGCTTGGGTTTTATTTGTATGGCAGCTACTCCTTAGCGAGAGGGGAGGAGTGTCTATTCACCATAGAAACATTTCGTGCACCCTAATACCTCCACATGCCAACTTTGGTTTCGTTTGCTTGACTAATTTCCGAGTAATGCAGAAATTTGTGTTTCATTTGTATGGCAGCCCCCCCCCCCTTAGAGAGGGGGAGGGGTCTCAAACTATTACGAAGACCTTCCCCGGCCCCAAAAAACCCTACATACCAATTTTCATGTTCGGATCGGTTCAGTAGTTTCCGAGGTCATGAGAAGAAGACAGACAGATAGACAGACAAACAGAAATCCATTTATATATATATATATAGATTTTTAAGCAATGTTATCAGCTTTATGTATTCTTGTAGGTGGTTAAATATTGTGCACTGTTTGTCCGGAGGTCGGATATTTGACACTTTTTGATAGGTACAAACACTAATTTGTTTGCCACTCTTCAATTATCATCAGTGACAAACAATGTCAAACGTCGAACATGGGAAAAGATCGGCTGAAATATTTAAGGTAACCTAACCATGTACACCCAAACTTAATTTTTAGCACATTTTCTGGCATCCCGATTTATTACATTAAATGAGCTGAAAGATAACATAAAATGTTCTACTCCCCAATACAATATCTCTCTTATCAAATACTCGATAAAGAGCACGTTCGTTGATTAACAGATTGCTTTTGGAAGATTTCTCTTGGTTACCTTCTCAGGTTCCCCACAGATAACTTTCCACAATCGCAATTGAAAATCCAGACACTTCATTTCTTAAAGGTGTTCGTGCGATGAATAACGAAAAATATCGCTGAGTCGTATGATTTTGAACGATCTTTCACGGTTACCTTCTAAGGTTACCTTTTCCCAAAAAAGCTCTTCACCGTCGCTATGAGAGTTCGATAGAGTAAGCTCGATGATTAATATAATATATCGCCGGATTGATTTTAGAAGAATTCTCTCGGTTACCATCTCAGGTTTCCCACAGGTAATTCTCCGCGATATCAGGCTCAATTAATTTAACAGGTTTTCCTTCTCAGGACTCAAATTTTGACAGTCTACAGTCAGTCTACAAAACACGTCTTTTGAACTCATAATACCGCAAACAAGCAAATGGGCACATCGCTTTTATTATTTTGCTGATGACGCCTTTTCCCTCTTCTGCTATTGTAACCATCATCAGCTGACCGAATGGTTCTGTCAGAAATAGGTAGCGAAAGTATTTCCTGGATTAAACGCAGGATGGCTTCCAGAGATTTCACTATTTCCCGAAGGATTCCTTCATCTGCTGGTGCTTCTGTCTCCCAAAGAACAACTTCTTCTGGATCTTTGAGCTGCTGACCCAAAAGTATTAGGTTTTGCCACAATCACACGAACTGCACCTTGGCTTTTTTCAAACTTTCTCTATTTAATCAGCTCCTACTGACACCTTGAAACAACGACGTGTCAAAATTGGAGTTGATTTTATGATTTGAGCAAGTGAGTAGCTCGCTTATGAAAGTGAAAAAAAAATAAAAATATATACATATATAGGAGAAGTGTGTAATACGCACCCCCTAAGCGAGAATGGATTTATCTTGACTGTTGTCTTAAAATTTAAGGTAACAACTACGTCAGTACGTAGATTAGTTAACCCTCAGTTATCTCTTATCGTTCTGTATTTTAGATACTGAATAACAAAAGTGCTACGAATTTTATTTTGTAAGGCGCCAAAATTCTAAATTTCCAATCATACGGTGTTAAGCCCTGCAGAAGTATAATATGCCCATGAGTTGTTTCTCTCAGAGACTATAAAGCTCGGAGAAACAGCTTATATGAATGAGAGATTCCAACAATCTATTCCCTTCATGCCCACCAGCGAAGAGAAGAAACCGTTCCTCCGGTGAGCGTGTTCTCCCAGTATTCGTGCAATAATTCTCCAGTCCGCGCTCTTGTTTTCCTGCATTCTCTGAGCACATAATATAGATTTCAGATGTGAAGACATGTTTTCGTTTTGAAGACATTTAATTTTGTGAAGACAATTAATGTTTGTGAAAACACACTGAGGTCATTTCCAAGTATGGGAAAACAATTGTTTGTGTGATTTATCGAACATGATTTAGAAATATCGTGATGGTTTGCTCATTTTTGTTCATTATAATTACATTTGAAGACATTTATTCGTGCCATGCAGAGATATTTCAAAAAATCATCTGGCATCCCTCACATACAAGCTATTTCTCTCGTGAGAATGTTTACGGCCGAGAGCGAGCAAATTGCCCCGATCGAGGATATGCCATACTGCCCAATGGTAAGTTGATGCGGAAAATATCAAATTGAGAAGGAAATGTATCCTTTATTACCATTTTCTTCATCTGAGATATTCACTGGGAACTCGACTCAATAAATATGACCCACAGTTATCGCCTCTAAATCGGTTTCAAGCATCAAAAACCTTATAGAAATGATGTAGAAAATTACATCGAAAATTGCTTCCAAAGAAAATTATTTTTCTTATTTTTTTAAAGCATGTTACAAATGTAAAACTTACATGGTAGGATTCTATCATTGACTAGCACGATTGCCTATATTTATTGTATTTATATTCTCTCACATCTCCTCTATGGTGTTTTTTAATTTGTTAATCCTATATTAATTGACGTCCACGTTCCTCACTTTCGGACTCCTGGTCCATCATGATAAAATATATTTCGAAGCGTAAAATCTAGTTTATTAACAACTGACAGTGTAAAAAGAGCAAGCTTGCATCTCAATTTTCAAATCAATATATAACAAATAGTTTAACGTAATCCTACGTTATATGCGGTCGTGTCTCGGATAAAACCTTCTGTAACTTTTATATTCCAAGACGAACATGCACAGGAGAATGAAAGTTTTTAAGGGAATACCTGAATTCATTCACTTGTGTTGAGATGTGACCTTACTTATTTCATATACTTTGAACATATTACCTGCGAGCTTTTGCTTTCAAGCGAAAACTATTGCCGTTATTTTTTATTTTTGAGGGTGAAGCAATGCCATTGCTCGAGAATTATTTCTCTCTGATTATCCATTTCCCGAAAATCGTACATTTTCCAGATCCTGAAAAGTACAAATACGCCGCGAAAAAACAAGGGCTGGGGGCTGGGAGGTTGCCATTCAGTGGAATATAATCGTCATCTAGGTTTTCTTCATCAGTGAGATGGGTCACTGGGTACGGCGAAAAAACATTCACACTAGCAATCTCATTGAAACCGTTGTTCCACGTCCCAACGATTTCCTCCATCTTCACCACATTCAATATTTTACGGATCGTTATTGTGAACTAAATGTAATCAATATTTGCTAAATTAATCATTCACAATTGGAAATGCAAAAATAAATGAAAATCATATCGTCTTCCGAACATAAAAACATAAATTGAATACGCTGCGAAGATCAGATATGTTGGTCATTATTCAGCAGAGCAAAATGTTCCTTCTAGCCAATGTTCGATTTTCGGATTTAATTTCCCGCTTGTTTACTTCCTGTTGGAGGTTCAATCAAATGGTTTGTCCTACATTACAATGTGCGTTCTTTTACCAAAGTAATACTGTAAGAATATCAGCTTTTATTGTATTTCATTAAACTGAATTTATTGCACAAAAAACATATATAAAATTTAAGGAAAATGATGGTAAGTGATAGCTAATAAATTAAACTATCATTTAGCACAAAATCATTACCATAAGTCTGCTGTCCAAAGACATAAAAAACTATCAAAGATTCTGTTCGATTTTTCAAACAAAACTAATTAGGTCTTCGGGGTGGGCACTTCACCATGTTTCGGTTATTGGCCAGAGGAAATTGAATCTTTGTTAGCATTTTTGTTCCAGATTTGAAAACCACAGAGTTGGTACCAGTTCTACCGAACACATGGATATCATAAAGGGTGTGTCACATCAAATTGCATCACGGAAAAAACGCTGTAGAAATTCGCCCAGTAGACCGATCCTTTTGAAAATTTTAGACAGTAAAATAAAAACTATTAAACAACTTTTGGCATTTTCTTTTTATTCATACTTCGAGCCCAAGCCCGTATGCTCGCACCTTCCTCTTTACCCCGTTCATAAGGTTCTGTACAACGTCAGGTTGTAGTTTTTTTTGAACAGAAATCCATTTTTTCTTGAAGTCCGCCTCCGATTTGACAACTTTTGGGTTCTTCCGGAGGGCCTGCTTCATAATCGCCCAATATTTCTCTATTGAGCGAAGCTCCGGCGCGTTGGGCGGGTTCATTTCCTTTGGCACGAAGGTGACCCCGTTGGCTTCGTACCACTCCAACACGTCCTTTGAATAGTGGCACGAAGCGAGATCCGGCCAGAAGATGGTTGGGCCCTCGTGCTGCTTCAATAGTGGTAGTAATCGCTTCTGTAGACACTCCTTAAGGAAAACCTGCCCGTTTACCGTGCCGGTCATCACGAAGGGGGCGCTCCGCTTTCCGCAAGAGCAGATCGCTTGCCACACCATGTACTTTTTGGCAAACTTGGATAGTTTCTGCTTGCGAATCTCCTCCGGAACGCTGAATTTGTCCTCTGCGGAGAAGAACAACAGGCCCGGCAGCTGACGAAAGTCCGCTTTGACGTAGGTTTCGTCGTCCATTACCAGGCAATGCGGCTTCGTCAGCATTTCGGTGTACAGCTTCCGGGCTCGCGTCTTCCCCACCATGTTTTGCCTTTCGTCGCGGTTAGGAGCCTTCTGAACCTTGTATGTACGCAGGCCCTCCCGCTGCTTGGTCCGCTGGACGAATGAACTTGACAAATTCAGCTTATTGGCGACATCCCGGACCGAATTTCTCGGATCACGTCTAAACTGCTTAACTACGCGCTTGTGATCTTTTTCACTGACGGAGCATCCATTTTTGCCGTTCTTCACCTTCCGGTCGATGGTTAGGTTCTCGAAGTATCGTTTTAGTACTCGGCTGACCGTGGATTGGACGATTCCCAGCATCTTACCGATGTCCCGATGTGACAACTCCGGATTCTCGAAATGAGTGTACAAGATTAATTCACGACGCTCTTTTTCGTTCGACGACATTTTTCCAAATTTACGTAAAATTGACAGTGAAGCATGGCAAACGTGATCTATACACTCTTATCTGATTATAAAACCAAAGCTGATAATATAATTCCTAAAAATTAAATTTCTACAGCGTTTTTTCCGTGATGCAATTTGATGTGACACACCCTTTATTGTGCGGGTTTGAGTTAGCATAGTTAATTTTTCTGTTTTTGTAGTTGTTCCAACTGTTATGTTTGCTGTTTTCATGTTAAGTGCTAGAAAAGGTAAGAATCTACTATGAATGTATGAGCAAATGATCTTTTATGCAGAAATCATCATTGAAATTAGTATTTAAATAGTGATCGGAATTTGGGACAAATGCAATTGAACATATTTTTAGTTTTTTACCATGAATATGTGTTTGTAAATCAACTATATTGTAGTCATGTGAAAAAAAGCATATATTGTATCCAAAAATCAAACTTATTTCGCGAAACAGTACCATTTTGAGTAATGAGATACTGTTTAATGGTCAACAAAGCTTAAATGGCCGGAATTTGAAACAAAACGGTATAGTGTACAGTTGAAAATGTTTCAGGATTTGTAAATGCCCCTTGAGATTCTTTGTCTAGAGAATATTCTGCACATTTAAGCCTAAGAGCACATTATCCCGCTCCAAGTCGCACATATTTGTACAAGGGAAGTAGGTGTAGGTGTAGAACATCCATGGCGCTTTGGAGGGTGTGCTGAACATTGCTCCAGTTACTGATAAGCATGTCAGACGTTGTAGTTGATCGAGCTTTTTTCCGAGCCAATATTTGTGTAGTTTTCAGGCCACCACACTAACGAAACATATGTTCGTAAGGGTCTCACTATTGCCGAGTATATCCAGTGAATCATTCTCGGTTTAGTTGGCGATTGGAAAGTTGCTGAATAAACTGTTCATAAGACTCGAAACGAAAACTAAAACACTCTAAGAAGTTCGATTTTCGAACGTTTTTTTGAATTCTGAACAAACAAAAATTTTTTTTTTGCATTCATATTCTATTATTTGTTCATTAACCTAAGAATACAAAAATTACTAAACGAAAAAAAATAATAAAAATTAAAAAATGTTACAAATGGCTGAAAAGAGAGTCAAAAAAAGAAAAAAAAACAATACGTAGAAAAACATTTTCAAGCTAAACGGTCTCATTGTGATGTGGGTCATATTATGAAACCTTATTCTTGTTCTTCACTAACGTTTCCAGTGGAATTTTTGCCTTCTCAACGTAGGTATTATTTGCATCATTTTTATTAGCAGTACTTAGTTGAGATTTCTATGCCGGATAACACACGCCTTGAATGTGTTCTGGAGTGGCAAGCTCTAGAATACACGTGACCACAGTGCAAGTCGGAAGAAATTTCATTGACGAAAAATCTCCCGGCCAGAACGGAAATTGATATTTCTCTACAATATATTTCTCTACAATTAAACCATTCAAATTTTTTTTTTCATTATTTTTCTTGCTTCATTTTGTATGGAATGTTTTCATGATTTACTGTATCCTATTAGGCAAATTATTTCATTTGATACTGATATTGAAGGAATTGCAAGAAAAACATGGTCGACCATTTTGTGGCGGGGAACTTTTTGGATTTATGTTGTTCATAATGTAATATATTCTCCAAGTCAAGACTATTCATTTGATACACATACCCAACTTTTTTTTGAGAAAATATTAAATCAGCCATTTTGTAGCGGCAGCTTTATTGGGTGTTTCATGTTATATAATACACATAATTATAATGATAACATAAATAAAGTTGTGCACTAAATTGAGTAGTAAATAATCAAAAGGAAGGGGATATTTTATTTGATATTCATATGTGGGAGATGCATGAAAACAAGTAATTGGCCATTTTGTGATGGTGACCATTTTGGATTTAAGTTTTTTTTAACTAACTGTGTTCTACTAGTCAAGCCCTTTCATTTGATACCCATATGATGTTCTGAGAAAATATTTATCACGCCATCCGACCTTAGGCGTCGTGCACAAATTACGTAACGCGAAAAGGGTGAGGTTGCGTTACTTAATTTGTATTAGAGATAGGAAATTGCGTTACATAGGGGGAAGGGGGTCCAAAATCCGAATGTTTAGCGTTACGTAGTTTGTGCACGATGCATTACCAAAGGATCTTGTCAGTGGAACACAGGTTTGCATTCGGAAGACCGCAGTTTCCGACGGCGGGTCGGCGGTCAACTCGGATCGCGTCATTTGGGCGGCTTGGGCCGCCTCGATTCCATATCCTCGTTTATATTGAACCCAGAATAAATTAGAAATAGAAATTACGCTTTTTATCTGTCCGGCTTTATAATCATGATGTTTTGCCCGCGCAACAATATGTCTAGTCTACTAATTTTTTCCGAGCGGTTGTTTCTGTTGAAGTTGTGTTCTTGGGCGATTTATTTCGGTCACGGAGACAAAGGTGTGTTCCAAATTCCAGATCAATCGGTCAAAAGGAAGTTGTACTTCACAGATTTTGCTTGAAGAGCAGCTTTCTCCATTTTTATACCAGACGAGAATTTGCATTTCCATTTTCTTTTACTCTCTGCTATCGGACGCGTATACTTCATTAGAGATATTGTAACCTTTATTAGCTAAAGTAGCAGCAGTTTGATGGAAATAAAACCTGTGTAGGCATGCTCCTGTTTATTTGGTAGACACGATTTCAGTTTAATAAAACCGTTTAATTAACCTGTACTCGCGTGCAAAATCGTAGCTCTTATACTCACAGACTGTGCGTATTTCTGTAATATTGCTATTGTGTATTTTCAGGCGTTATTGGTATTTTTGCAAAGAAAAAGACATAATTGAATGAAAACAATTCCAGAAAACATGTTTTCTTTAACTTTCTTCAGTTAAAATAGTCATTTAATTCAGCCACCTCATTCATTCTCGGTCTATCAGACCTATGCGCGAGTATAGGAAGGTAAATAATAATATAAAAACTGGCACTAGTGTTTCGTTGAAATATTTCCTGAAAAATTTCATGCCTGATATCGACCAGTTCCAGCGGAATGGAAAACATTTATCGTTTACGTGTGAGGCATACATTCAGGCATAACGTACAAACCTCTTACCACGCACCACATTCATACACCAAGCATATTATACACTGCGTTTCATAACTATAGAACCACTCCATTTATCTGACTTTCCAGAGATATGTGAGAAGGCAGTGGAATTAGAGTATATAGTGTAGAATATAATAACTATCTTCATTTATAAAACTGGTCATTTGAACTTTATTGTTGTGTTCAGGCACAAAACATTCAAAAATTTCAGAGTTTCATAACTATAGAACCAGATGAATAAAACTCTCACTCCTTTTAAAAATTAACGCCAAGGCTCTGGACTGGTCAGTTTGGTTACCAAATCTAAGCCCTTTCAAGAACTTATGAAGAGTGATCGTACGAATAGTAGATGCAGCTACAAGCAGTATGAGTGATTTGAAGAGCTTAAACGAGCAGTATCTGTGTGGCACCATAAGCTATAATAATAATTATGCCGATATCGCCTATTATGCCTCACAGTAATATCCCATCTAGTATGCATATACTTGATGCACATACACACGCACGGTACCCATATCCAGTCGGCCCTTTGGCATACCAACAGTGATGAAGGAGTGATTCGGCTCCGCAGAGCGCGTTGGATGATTCCTCGGTAATAGAGGTCGCACATTTTGGCGATCCTGCCAGACTGCTGAATTTTCAGCAGAAATTTCGAATATCCTTTTTCTTTACTGAGGAATCACCCACGCCGCAAGTGAGTTTTCTAATAAAAGGTGAAATATTGTAAGAAAGTCGGAATTGTAAACATGATCCGGAAAGTGAAAAGGGTGGCCCAAGGTGTGTATATATACTAAAGGTGTGACCGTGTCAATAAATGCGCGAGGGGAATCGGTATAAATATACTGCAAAACGCGAGAAGAATATTTCCATCACCAACCGCCACCGAGGGTCGATTTGTGCTGAAACATAAAATAAGACAGAGTATATTACAAATCTAGTTTTAATAGTAATGAAATTACATTTCAACTTTTCAATGCTCTTATTGCCACCAAAGCAATTCCACACACAAAAAGCAAAAGAAAATATTGCAAAATATTGCTGATTGTACGGTTAGAACTTTCCAAGGAAGAGGGTAACAAAT
This sequence comes from Toxorhynchites rutilus septentrionalis, assembly GCF_029784135.1. Classification (NCBI taxonomy): domain Eukaryota; kingdom Metazoa; phylum Arthropoda; class Insecta; order Diptera; family Culicidae; genus Toxorhynchites; species Toxorhynchites rutilus. Next base: position 82,861,057 of record NC_073746.1, read on the forward strand.
GACATGCAATGAGGAGAGCATACCACTATGTGTTTGCTGCGCATAAACGATGTTTTTATTTACGCTATTGGCATCATTGGTGTTTCGGTAACTGCTGCAAATTATAGTTTCCATTGCTGTTTTACGGGACGATGTTTCCGTTGCTGTTGGGACTGGCAACTCAGCGATTGTGGGAGTTGTGCTGGTGCGTATGTGAAAGAGCCATAACCAGCGGGCTTGTGTCGCATTTCATTGAACTTGCCTTGAGCTTTTGAGGTTTGCTTCAATGAATGTGAACAAAGAATATATTGCGCTACAGCGAACTATATCTTGTGTGTTTGGAAATGATAATTGACTTGATGGGCCGTTGACTGAGTGAATATAGCCCCAGTTATTCCACAAAAACGGAACTGTGATAACTCATTTTGTTCATTTCAGCTTTGTAGTTTTGGTTTTAACTTAAACCATATCCATAAAGCTAGTTATTAAAACGGAATGTAAACGAAAAATCTTCGATTTGTGAAGTGGTCGTTTGAAAAATATAATATATATCGTATAGTATAGGCCCAATAATAAAAATACAAAGCCACAAATCATTCGAACTCTCGTGTGCAAATGAATGTCTTCTAGAAACAATATGTTTTCAGACCGCTAGAAGTCCTCCAGAGTTTGATGTGAAAGCCGCTTTGTTGTTGAATTCATTATGTGTGCTTGTGGATTTTCTGATTGGAAAGTTTTGAAAAAAATGATAAGGATAAGAGAATGAAAAAATGGTAATGATAAAAGTGCGGATCGGGACGACCGTGCTATGTAAAAATGGAAGTAAAAATATTTGCGGATCGGGATGACCGTATGAAAAAAAAGATAATAAGAGTGCGGATCGGGACGAGTGCTGTTTAAAAATGGAAGTAAACACATTTGCGGATCGGGACGACCGTGCTGTTTAAAAATGGAAGTTAAAACATTTGCGGATCGGGACGACCGTATGAAAAAATTATAGTGATAAGAGTGCGGATTGGGACGACCGTACTGTGTAAAAATGGAAGTGAAAATATTTGCGGATCGGGACGACCATGCTGTGTGAAAAGGGAAGTAAAATGTATGCGGTACGAGCGCGCAGAACAAGTACGGCTCGAGACGACCGTATGGAGAACAGAATTTGACTCGATATTTTGTTACAAAACGGCGGATCACATATTTTCTCAAACCCCCATTAATACGGGTATCAAATGAAATGGCTTGACTAGTAGAACACAGTTATTTATGAAAAATGCAGTCCAAGATGGCTGCCACATCAAAATGGCGGACTACACATTTTCTCTAAATCCCAACAGTATGGGTATCAAACGAAAGGGCTTGACTAGTAGAACACAGTTATTTATGAAAAATGCAAATCCAAGATAGTAGCCACTACAAAATGGTGATAAATATATTCTTTCTAAAACCCCATCAATATGGGTATCAAATGAAAGGAATTGACTAACAGAACGAAATTATTTATTAGAAATGCAAACTCAAAATGGCCACCTTTACAAAACAGCAATAAATATATTGTTTTTCAATTATTCATTTATGTTATTTATGAAAAATGCAAATTTATAATGGCCACCATCACAAAATGGCAATATATATTTTTCTCAAGACCCAGTTATTATGGGTATCAAATAAAAGGGCTTGAATAGTAGATCACATAACTTGAAAACTCCAAATCCAAGATGGCCGCAATCACAAAATAGCAAATTACTTTTTTAAACGGTTTTATTTAGCTTGAACTGATTTTATGTATGTATATATGCCTATAGGGTTGTGCCACATTAATAGAAATTTGAACAATAGGAACTGACCGATTGTTCTGAAATTTATAAACCACCATGCCATTATACCATGATCTTGAAAAATCCAATTTGATCGCCACTACAAAATAGCTGATTCGATATCATCTCAAACAATGTTGATTGGGATATGTGTATCAAACGAACGAACTTGACTTGGAAAACACACTATGTATTTTTTGCAATCCACTCAATACCGATATCAAATTAAATTATTAGACTAATAGAATTCAGTACAATGGTTTTATTGTAGAGAAATATTCTTATGAAACAGACAATGCACCAAAAACTATAAAATAAAATAAGTAAAAAAAAACGGTTAAACGGTTTCATGGTGATTAAACATAACAATGTACTAAACGCTATATAATAATTAGGCAAGTAGAAGTTAGCAGTTGTCACACCACTTCCTTCATTAATGTAGGGCATTGATGAGACTAAAATAAAATCGTGAGACACGTTTAATTTTCATTATTCACAGTTAATGGTTCCATCATATGTCCCACTATGGACGATTCCCAAACAAGCAATCAGACAAAAATATTTTTATAATTTTTTCAACTCTTCTGGTATTCTTTCTACTTGTCATTATCGGAACAAGTTGCCTAAGATCATTTGTGACAATATTACGGTCAAATTTTGATAGAGACAAGTATTTTTTATATAAAAAGAGGAAATTATATGTTCGATTTGTTCGGAATTCAGCAACTCCCCATTTCAGTGCCTGTTCTCCCTTTTCTAATACGCTTTTGACCACCTCTAATGTGTAAGGAACATGTTTGTCAAGTTAGGTGAATATCGGTCAAGGCGTTCCAGAGATATGGTGGAATATATAAACAAAGTGCATTTCACTTCCAACATTTTTTTTCTCTATTATAGTGATTTTCAACACATTTCGACTGGTTCATCACTTTTACTTACATTTTTGGAAAAATGTCGGTAGTGAGAATTGAACTCGTGATCTCTGCGTGAGAGGTATGGATGTTACCACTACGCCAGATCACCTCCACATCTTTCAACATTGTACGTTATATCTAAGCATGATAAAGTGCTCAGGAACATATCATATATTACTTTTTTGTGTTGTTGTTTGGGTAAGGTAAGTAAATAATGATGGAAAAGTTAAAAAAAAAATATCTTTACAGTTTTGATGATTTTCCGTACTTTTCTTCGGATAACTTCCATTAATGTTTTGACTCTCTGTTGGTCAACCTGAGCGGCCGATCTTTTTGGTCACTTTGGCACCAATTTCGCTCCACAATTACACAGTATTTTTCGATTGGGCGGAATTGCGGGGAATTCAGGTCTTGTTCAATGAAATTCATGGTACCATTGTCATGGTACCACTGAAGCACCCCTCGACTGTAGTGGCAACTCACCAAATCTGGCCAAAAGTTCAACGGACGTTTCCGCAGGCATTCTCCTCTATACATTTTCGAGTCCATTGTCTTGAAAAGCTTGGTTTTCTGTCCACGGCTGCAAATCCCGATAACCTTCTCGCATATAGATTCTGCAGTTAAGGTTGGAGTTGTGTTTGTGGCGATGTCGTAGTCCGAGAGTTTGCGTTAATTATCTCAATACCTTCATCCTAAGCTTCCGATCTTATGTTAGGTTAAGACGCATCCTCTGATTCATCAGAACAACACTTGCACGTTCACAAAAACGTTTCAATACATCATACACTGTCGATTTAGCCACCTTCAGCGATGTCGTGATTTGAGTGCCTGACCTAATATGGGTTTCCAAAATCAAATATCTTCTCTCGGCATCCATTCTGAACATTTTTTTTTTTCAAAACAAATCGGATCAACGTGAAATTTTCAGCGTCGAAAGATACAGGTTTTCCAAACAACTTGCTGTTTATAAACTTTTATTTGCTAAATAAACCCGGATTCTAACTGAATCAAACCTTAAGGGTAAATAGATCAAATGATCGCTTGCACCTTCATTCTTCAGTACAAGTGTTCAACGCATATAGAAGAGCATGTAATGCAAAAATGCAAATTTGAAAGGAAAATCCTGATTATGGGTTATGGTTTCAGACACGAGACTATAATCAGCTTATTCAGAATGCTCAATACAGGTAGATTGTTTTTATAGTGTTTCCAATGCTATAATTGAAATTCGAGAACCTATACCCAGGCCACTAAGTGGCCTTTGTTGAACCTGTGAGATTGACATGAACTCTCAGTACCTATTCCGAAATTATTTTTACACATTGAAAATGTGTACGTCATATCGATAACGTTATTACGAGTTTTAATAAGTTAGTCGTGAAATACAATATAACCCCGATTAACCGCGAGCGGATTATTCGCGACAGCGAGTTCCATAGTAATTCCAGTTCGATTTAGCAATATGCCCGTATTTCATGTAATGTGGGTGAGTACTCAAAAGACATTTTAAACTTTATTTATTCCGTTTATTACAAAAACTAATTGGATGAAAATCGTCCAATTGTATTATCGTCATAAAAGTGTATGTATTTATACAAAAAAAATGTCCTAAAACTAACACCTAACGATTCGATCCGAGAAAGGCACAAGATAGAATTTTGAATCGGCGGAGAGTTTCTATTCTTGCTTAGGCAAGCCAGTGATGAAATTAGAGGCGAATGAACTGCAAAGTTTAAAGCCTCTTAAAAACAAAGAAAGAAGAAAGTGATGAACACTACTCTACAGCATGCAGAGTTTCAATCGAAACACATCGGTACAAATTCAATCACAGATTGGTCGAGTGCTAACAATTTTAGTCACTCCTCAGTCACCGGATCCGCCACATACCCCAGCTGCTCGAGTTCATGAATGACGTACTCGTTACTGCACAAATGTTCCAGCCAGTACGTGTACGGATATTCCGGTTTTGTACCCCCATATCGCTCCGGCAGATACTCGGGATCAAGGTGCTTGTGCAGGGAGGCCCGGTCCGTCCCGTGGAAGTACAGCTTCTCTCGCATCCGATCGTTCAACAGTGGTTTGAACATTTGGAAAACTGTGTCGAACACCCATCCCTGATTCACGATGTGAATAGCTGTTGTGCGAACGGGCATGCAGGTCTACAAAAAAAGTCGGTTCAACATTTGTTTTGAAATGCACTGGTGTTTCCCGGCAACTTACCACCAGAAGAGAGATGATCTTCTGGGCCACTGACGGACTCATATACCACGCATGATTCAGAGAAAGTCCTTCCAAGTCTATGATACCAACTCCACCGACCACCTGTGAGATTGGTTCGAGAGAGCCAACTTCCAAGATCAGCATTGTAGCTTTGAAAAGATCATTGAGGGGAATTTTCGACGGCCGCCAATTGCCAAACTTGAAGTAAAGCACTCGTCTCCCTGCCTGGTCCCGATAGGGTGAGATTGTGATAATATCATCGTCACCGAGTGACCTCAGCGTCATGGGGTTGACGTTCTCGTGCAGTTCGATGTTGTTCTCACGAAAGTCATAGTACCTGCACATCTGGAGGGACATATGCATAATTTAGTTGATGATGGAGTGGATCGAATGATCAAAAATTACTTACTAATTTATAAGCGTTTTCTACCTTCCAGTAGCGGGCCCTTAAAAACCTCGTCAGGAAGTCGTCGTCCACTCTATGCGGTTCGCATTCGCCTCTCTCTAAAAAAAAACAACAATATTTGAAGAAAAAAATTTTTTTTAAACTGCACATGAATTTCCTACCGTAGATCATATCCCTCAGTTCTTGGATCATGAGACATATCTTTTCCGGATCTTCACCCTGTTTCAGGGCCTGCTCGTGGATCTCTGGTGGCAGCTGTTTATCCAGATCGAGCGAGTGGCTAATGCCGTCGGCCTCGGGCATTTTGTTGATGAAAGATGGCGGCTTCCACAGGCAACCACTGTGGGGCTTGGGCGGCCGGATGACGACGACCCGCTTTTTGAATTTAGTTTTCTGAAAGATTGCGATGATCGAAAAATGCACAAATCAGTCCTAATTGATTGGAAGAAGAACACAGTGTTTTTGAACTGTTGCAAACAAATATGTCTACCTAACTTTTTAACTTTTTAACTTTTTAATTGATAACTAAAATTGTAATGGGGAAACATTGAGTACACGAGCGATCATGGAAGAATTAAGGCAAACCATGTTTGAGTTTGAAGCATTCAAAGCACAAAAAATCCCAGCCGATTGTCGTCCTACAATTACTTCCGTGTTATAATTTCATCCGTATCCACAATCGACAATAGTGCAACCACCAGTATTTGTCGTTCTAGATAGTATCTTTATTGAACTTGGCCGAGTGAGGAATTTCAAGGGTACTACCCACACTAAGCTCGAGCCAGCCAGGTTTTTTGTGATTAATGATCAGCGTCATAAGCCTTCAGCTTATTTTATCATTTGGGTCTCACAGGAAAAGAAGTAGGCATAGGATATGCCTGCAGACAAAGTCACGCACCGCTCACTACGATTGGTTCGCAAAGTTTATGATCAATGTGCGGGCCGATGCGCAATAAAAAGTCTGTTGCAAAAAAAATTGCCATTGTGATAATACATCTAATAAAATGCGGTAATTGGAGGTACGCTTTACCAATAGCTAGTCTCTCGTACGAATGGGTCATGTGTAAGAAGTTATACAAGGTGCGTTCGAAAGTGAATAGGATTCATTTTTCAGAGAGCACAATGATGTGGTGCCATTGATGATTTAGGCCCCCGAAAGGTGCTTTAATACTTCGATTCCCACAAATTGATCGTTGAATAAAGACTCTAAGGAATTCCGCATACGCATCGAATCATCAAGAATTCAAACATCACGGAAACTTATGATATAACACCTCAAGAAATTCTAATATGATCAAGTAATCAACCGCATAAGTGCATAATGGACCCAGACGTTCACGAGTACATATACATCACTGCACCACACCATAAGTTTATGACAATGATGACACTGTTATCCAGGTTGCTTGGATGATAATCGCGAACTGAGATTACGATCGAATTAAAGCATTTTAATCCCTCCGTATAAGTAGTGTATGAAAGTTCCACTCAGGATCGTCGGTATCGGATGGACCGCAAACCACAGGCAACAAAACGCATTGTTAATCGTAATCAATCATCATTGCAACGAGATCAAATAAAATCGGGTCTGATTTTTTTTGTTTCGATCGATGCTTTCCCGAATTAAAAATAAAAAAAAAACTGTTTTCTTTAGTATATTCTAATCCCGATAAAAGCGTTATTTTAATCCTGAATCAGAACTCGAGGTACTCGCATTCTAAACATACCTGCAGTGATCGACATAAATAATAGTTTATTACTTCCTTTTTTTAGAAAATATTTTCTTTTTCAAAAAATAACTAAAAACATTCCATATAGACTAACAGGGTTTTGATTCATTTTTTTGTTGAGTGCAGTTATTGCTATACGATGCGTCATTGGTTTTGTTTTCTTAATCTAAACCTAAACAGCTAAAAAAAGCATGCACAAAAGCTTAATGAACATTATACGAATCCCTCGTTTGATTATCGTTTGACAATTCAGTGGTCGTACGTTATTGTTCACATTTGTTTGGTAAATGCTGCTTTCTTACAGAATCGTTCGACGTAGACTATCTTAATATGAGTACAAGAGCAGATTTATTAAGAGAATCAGTTCATCAGCAAAAGAAATAAAGTGAGGCACTTGACGTTTGTCCAAAAACACACGAACAGACCCAAGGAGTTCTGGAGATTGGTTTGTGGACCAACGAGTCAAAATATGAATTATTGAACAAAAACGTCGTGAAAGACATGACACTTAGAAGCATCTGTAAGCATCTGATGTGTATATTAATCAGAGATTAACAAGAGACTCCCGAGCATTCTTAGCTGCCCTAAAAAAATCAGGGTATTGTCAGATACCTTTAGAAATCTTTGATTAAGCAAAATATCGAAATAATATTCCAACTGGGACGAAAGAAATATTTTTTGTGGTTGACAATATAGTTACCATGGCCATACACTCTGTCCAACTTCTATAAGACCAGGTGATGATCTTGCTGCTTTGTGTCATTGTGAACGAACAATGTTTCAATTTATATTCTAGTGTGTAGGTATTGGTGACTACCATACACTGCATGATTTTCATATGTGTGTGTGCAAGTGCTGAGCGTAAATGAATGTTTTCGTATTTTCAACTGTCAAGTTTCTATAAGACCACTTACATTTTCCGTTGTTTTAGTAGCTCTGATCAATTCAATTTGGAATTGCCGTAGGGAAAAGTCCTCACGGAAAGAGAAGAGAGACAAATCGTTGCATTTCACCAAGAAAATGTTGGTATCAGAGAAATTTTTCGTCGGATTGGACGATCCAATCAAGTAGTGCTCAATTATTTGGAGAATCCTCAAGCTCCACGTAAATCGAAGATCTCTGACTAGCTAGAACAGGTTCGAATATCACACAATCGCATGTGCAAATAAAGCAATATTTCAACTACTTAACTGTGGTGACAATTCATCAATGTTTGGTAAAAAATCCTCACATAAAGAGGGCTTAAACGGTTAAAACTCCTCATCTTACACCACGGAAGACGTCTGAGTTTTGCCAAAGCTCACATAAACCTACAGTGAGCCATGGTATGTTGTGACAAAAAATGTTCCCAAAAGAATACATTTTGCTATATACCATACCGAAGAGTTCTTCAATGTATAGGTTATCTTCACTGACGAAAACAAGTTCAATTTGGATGGTCCTAATGGTTTCAACGGGTACTGGTGTGACTTACGGAAGAAGGAACAGTATTTTTCAACCAGGAATTTTGGTGGAGGCTCGTGCATGGTTTGGGCGGAATTTTGCGCAACCGGATAGCTTAAAATAGCTTTCACATCATTCAAGGATTACAAACATGTTCTGGAATCCTCTCTCCTACCGTTTTTGCGTGGATATCGACACAAAAAATTCACATTCCAGCAAAACAATGCTTCTATTCATATCAGCAAGTAAACTAAGCAATGGATTAAGGACCAAAAACCTGATTTTTGGACTGGCCAGCTCACTCTCCAGACTTGAATGCTGTTGAAAATCTTAGGGGGATCCGTGTACGCAGAATCTACACTGATGGAAAACGGTACACCACGATTGAAGAACAAAGGGTCGCAATTTCGGAAAAATGGAAAAATATCGAGAAACCCGTTCAGCAGAATTTGGTAAATAGTATTCCAACACGAATATTCAAGGTTATAAGTCGAAATGGCAAGGTTACCAATTGTTGACATGCAATTTTTCATTGATAATGAATTTTGGAGTGGTCTTATAGAACCTTGACAGCTGAAACTATCATATTTAAGCACAATAAATAAACAAACAACTCTTTTGAACGGAATTGACGTTAAATATACTTTATTCTAAGCAGTCTACAATGTATGAATGTGTCTTGTTGAAATTCTAACTTTTTGTGTTGCAACGAAATAGAATCAGGGTGATCTTATAGAAGTTGAACAGAGTGTATAAAGGGTTAAAAACATCTGCCAAAACCGCAAACCGCAGGCAGCGAAACACATATTAATCGTAATCAATCATCATTGTAACGATATCACATTACATCAGGTTGTAGTTTTGTGGTATCGGTTCATCCGATTCTTTATCGAATTATACATCTGATAAGACTTAAAAAACAGAATGAATATTGCAGAAAATAACTATATTTCTCATCAAGTCTTAATGGTGATCGGATTATCACGATACCTTTCCCTACAGTATAATTCAACAACAGTAAAGTTAGTGGAGGCAAAGTGTCACCTGCTTGTTTGGTAGTTTAACTGTAGACTATTGATGCCGTATTGATAGTAACCATGTGTTTGAAGAGTTTCATGACTTTCGTGTCTCCCTATACTGCAGTAGAGCTGTCATATGTCATAATATAGATGAAAACAGAAATCGCTCTCTCGGTATTCGGTCGTAGTTTTGTGTGCTTCGTATTTAAGGAACTTCTCGAAAAAAATAGTTTATTCATCAGTTTTGACGATCGTTCACGTTCTAGGAGTCGTGAACAGTGTTGTCACACGTACAGCCAAGTACAGATTGATACAGATTTTCCCGCGTGTGAAATTTCTCTTGAAAATTTTATTGAATGATGTTACGCAATCTTAATATAGAAAGACTATATATAAGCATCATCAAACACACGAGTGATTCGAGGCTAGCAAATGTTAATGTACATTGTAGTAAGTAAATCTAGATATTATATAAAGTAAGCAAATAAATATAATATTTTCTAGTAAACAAATGAGTATTTTTTCATATTTCATTATTTTTCAGATTTTTGGTACAGATTTTTTGAAGTAAAAGTACAGATGACTAAGATTTTTTCCCTTCTGGTACAGATTAAAATGTGACAACACTGGTGGTGACTGGATATTTTGTTTAACACTAGGTTTACGGGACGCGTTTCGAATTTTATAATGAAAAGTACTAAATTCGTTTGCTTTTTTATTTTATCTATTGTAATGACTTTTATCCATTGATCGAGGTAAATAAATATTGAAGTCTACTTTCTGCGACGAAGTGATGAAGTATTGAGATTCTCTCTACAGATGTGCTTCAATTTGACGCGATGTAGACAAAATTCTGGTCTAAGGTCGATTTGTCCGATTTGATTAAAAAAACCGAACGATCTAAATATTTTCGCACCGACAAATTTGCAATTATATCTGAAGTATAAAGTCGATTATACAAAGAAACCAATGCTGTTTTTTCCCCTGTTGGGTGTAAGCCACTGCGTCCATTATATTGAACTATTTTGGTATACCCCTTTTTATACTACACTTCAAGCTTATCTACTACTTATTAATGAAGGAGTAGACTGAAAGCTATAGCGAGATAGGTGCCAATCAGGAATAATCTGTTTGTTAAAATTTATAATCCTGATCGCCGACGCAGACCAAATTTTCTTGGACTCCAGAAAAGCTTTATCAAGGTGTTGAAGTCTGCGTCTAGTTAGAGCTCCGCAGTTAATGAGCAAATGTTCCGAGGTTTCGCTTTCGGCATTACAAAAGCGACAAATATCATCTTATGCTAAACCTATGTTTTTAATATGGTATTTACTCGGGCAGTGTCCTGTTAGAAGAGCAAGGCCAATGCTGCTATAAACCTGAAAATATTTCAGAAGACGAGCAGTTGTTCCCTACTAAAATCCGCTGCTAATTCACACAATATATGAATTTGTAGTTATAATGTTACGAAGTTATAAAGTATTCGTTAACGCATCAAATTGACGCTAAATTGTAGAGATATAAGGAAGGTATATAAGGAACGCCCGTAAACCTAGTGTTAATTTCAGCGTGTAATTCGCAATGAAATTATTTTTTTGTTTGGGACCATAGTGGTCAGTGGTGGATAGCGACCTACAATGTTCTGTTTACTAAAGCTCTTGAAAAGGTCCCTTGTATGGCTTTGACCCTGAAAAAATGCGACCTCAATCAACACCAAGCCTCATTATACGAAACGTTATTTGTTCTTTACTACGTTTTTGTACGTTTGAGAAAATTTCAATTACGACTCTAGGTGAATAGGCCCACTTATGCCATACATGTACCTACTATTTCAATAATGGTTTAAACAAATTTGGACCAGAAACGACGCATACATCCATCCCATTTTGCACGAGTGACCACTTTGTCTCCACACTTAGGGGAGATGGAGGTAAGACGGACATGTTAAGGAAAACTTCAATTGTATCTTTGGAAACTCATGTTTTTCAAAACTTAAAAACAGTTTCTTACAGTTCAATATACTGGCTTTCGAAATAATTGGCCAAATGTTTTATAAACATTTTTATCGATGCGGATATAATGGACATGTAGTGGGGGGAATATGGACAGGTCCATAGTATACGAAGCGTAGAAGTTCATCGCTCACGAAAGGAATAATTTCGCTCTCTCTCAATATTTGTGCGTCCAGTAACAGAAATAGAACAAAAAGAGAAAGCAATATAAAAATGAGTTCAATATTATTCCCTTCACTTTACATGAAGCATCGGATGTGATTATGGATGTGACTGTCCATTTCAACCCCACCAATGCAATTATTTCAATAATTTAAATTCACCACTTACGAAAGAATTTACTTTATCGCACAAACCTAATATTGCTTCTCTGTCAACTCACGACCCAAAATATAACTATCAGCGAATTCAATTTTGCAATTAAATAACTCAAAATACTTGATATCGAAACCGCAAAAATTACATCCACACGCGGAATCATGTTTGATTTTCGGTTTTTGTCTCCCTAATTCACTTTTGATCAGTATTCATTGTCATAGGATGGTTTAAATATTCTAGAATAGCATGTAGAAGGGGTTCCCATCAACAGAAATTTGAAATTCATAATGCAACTATACAAATCAACCACCTGTCCATCATACTCCGACTGTCCGTCTTACCCGCTTCTCCCCTAAAAATTGTTCGATTTTTCAGTTTTTCAGTTTCCACCCAGTAGCCAAAAATTTGAGCATTGTGAGGAACTTCGAGCTTGCCCCATATCGCCGATCCGCCATTTACAGCATCCTCACCCTTTCTGGAGAAAGGCGAGAGCGACGAACGGAAGCCTGATTCCGGATGCACGACGGTGCTGCGCTACTGCAAAGTAAAACAGAAGCTGAAGAGGAAGACCAATAGCAAGCTTCTTGGGCCGGGAGGTTTGAGCAACCGGCCAAACGGCGAAAAAGCACTTGGCCAAAACGGATATTTTTAAGTGGAAGCGTCATTCGATGCCGGCTGTATCAGAACAGTAGGCACCCAGAAAGAGCGGCTGAAGGTGCAGATTTAAATGTTCTAAGACTAGAGGAGTACGATTAGGAGATTAGGAGTTAGGTCATCGAAAGGGAAACAGAATGAGTCGTGCTGACCGATGAAAGTGTGATGCGACGATGCTTTGAATCACGCGTAGTTTCCTCAACGATTCACATTTCGAATCACTCGAGCAGAAATTTTTGGTTCCTCAAATGAAGAACTTCTTGAAACGGTATTTTAAATCCTGTGTTTATTTCGCACACGAAAATACCTAGAGTAGTGCGACTGAAGGTTCGAAATCATCTGATTAATAAAAGGCGCCACCTTAAATCGATTGTGTTCGAATAATATGGATTGAGATTAAAATTAAGTTGTTTAATGGAGTCTACTTTTATAATGGGATTTTTTGGATTAATAAAGCATTGCCTCCAAACGGTAAAAATTCAATGCCCGTCTATCGTTATTCGAACTCTGCTACTTCGAGACAATTTGAAGAGTGATAAATTACTGATTCTGAATAATGCGACTACATGAACATCATCAACATTGTCGCGCAAATTCGTTAGATGCTCCGTAATACGAAGTGGCTCTGAGAAGGTGATCTGGCGTAGTAGTAACATCCATACCTCTCGTGCTAAAGGTCAGGAGCTCAATTCTCATTCCCGACTTTCTTCCAAAAATGGAAGTAAATAGACGAACCAACCATAAGTGTTGAAAGTCACACTATAACACAGAAAAAAAGAGCCGCCTTAACCGATCCCAAATGAGGGGCTCAGAATGCAAGGGGTGTAAGTGACTTGATCGATTTCTCTTCATCAACTTTTTATTTAGTTAATAACTCAACTGCAAGTGCTCCCTTGGCCGAGTGGTTAGCGTCATAACTAACATGCCGGGTGTTCGGGTTCGATTCCCGTTCTGGTCGGGGGAATTTTTCGTCAAAGAAATTTCCTCCGACTTGCACTGTGATCACGCGTATTCTAGAACTTGCCACTCAGAATGCATTCAAGGCGTGTTATTTGGCATAGAAATCTCAACTAAGTACTAATAAAAATGACGCAAGTAATACTACGTTGAGACGGCGAAGTTCCTCTAGGAACGTTAGTGCCATTGAAGAAGAAGAAGAAGAACTCAACTGCAAAAACGTTCCAATTTAAGTTTGCTATACAATCCGATAGATGAGGTTCTAACCTATCTTCCACATTGTCAAATACAGCTGGAAATGTATTTGCAGCTAAGTTATGACCAAAAGAGAGAGTCGATGTAGAGTAATCGATCAAATCACTTACACCCCTTCCATTCTAAGCCCCTCAAATTAAAGTTGGGGGACGTAGCTTCAGATTTCAGACTTTTGTTTTCAAAAATTTTGTAAACGTATTTGTTCATGAGAAAGCTATGTGGGTACAGAGTTTGACTAACTGTGGGATCGGAAATAACAACGCATCTACGATTCATAGCGCTATCTGAATCTGTTTCAATTTTTGTTTTTACTACATTCCAGAGCCAAATGAATAACATTTTACATAGATAATCTTTATAAAATAGAATATTTAGGAAGTTTTGAAGGAACTATTCTTGTGGGAGACTATTGAAATGTGCTTAAAAGTAATATTGAACTCATCGAGTGTTGTGTAATGTTTGGTTTTTTAAGAGGTTTTTTTACGCGGATTTTCCAAATAACGCTGTTTTTTACGCGGATTTTCCAATTAACGTGGTTTTTTACGCGGATTTTCCAATTAACGCGGTTAAAAAAATACCAGTGCAATATAACATCTCCCCCTTAGCTCACATTTTTTTCTTATGTTCCCTCAGAGCATATTACGGTAATTAGTGCTTGTAACGGAGCTTAGCGCTTATGAAGGAAATTAGTGCCGCACCTTATCACGATTCTTACGTGGATTTTAGGTGTTGGGTAACGGGACGAGGTTATTACGGGCAGCGATTCGTGAATGTCTTTCCCTGTCTACTTAGCACTGGACGGTCCAACAGTGGTGCTGCACGTGCATCGCCAGTAGAGTGTAAAAATCACAAAGGAATCTTCTAGCAACAGCAGGTGACCTCATTCGTGAGGAAAACCGAACTATAGCTATCAGTAACCAACGAAATTGCAGGAAAAAACTACGCGTTTTCGTAAGCGAGCAACACTCAACTTTTTACTTCACTTGTACGTAAGGATAGTCCCATTTGATATATATATATATATATATATATATATATATATATATATATATATATATATATATATATATATATATATATATATATATATAATTAGATAACATGGTTATTTTACGCGGATTTTCCAATTAAAGCGGTTTTTGACGCGGATTTTGGATTTTTTTTATCCCATTTATTTATTTATTAGGCTCATTAGCATTTTAGCTGTAACAGAGCCGGGTTTTAATCGTGTACATGTACATATGTTTATGTTTCTATAAACTGTAAATTACACAGTAGTTAGTAGTAGCCATTTAGGCGTTAAGTTTTCTGTTCCATTACATTATGGTAAATTACACAGTAGTAGTCATTTCGGCGTAAGGGTATTCTTTCTGTTCTTCCATTGTTCAGCAGACCGGACAGCGGAGACAGTTGATATTGATCATTGTTGGGTTATTTATAGAACAGCAGCCCGATGTTTCTTGCAGAGCAGAGCAGTTGTATGGATGAATCGATCTAGAAATTATCTAGTATGGATGAATCGATCTAATTTCGACCATGGATCAATCTCCATCGCTGATGATGTTTGCGTGGACGTAGTTATTCTATAACAACACAAAGATGGTCAATTGAGCGCCCTGAGTTTGAACTCACGACCGATCGCTTAGTAAGCGAACGCGTAACCAAGTGGCTACGAAGTCCCCTAAGATTTTCGAATTAACGCGGTTTTTTTTACGCGGATTTTCCAATTAACGCGTTTTTTTACGACGTACGTATCCGCCGCGTAAAAAAAACCTGGGTGTATTCACTATTCGCGATAATTTCGAATACGATTAATATTGGTACTATATCCGGGAGCTGGAGTATCAACGTACGTCTTTCTCATATTATATATGTATTATGATTTAATCAATAGTTTTAACGATGATTTTTTGAATTGTGTTCAATTTATCAATCGCATCATTACAGATGATGAGTCTCAGCTTTATGAATATGATAAACGAGTCAGTGATTGCCGATATAGTCAGACCTAAAAACAAACGAATAAAGCTGGTCTAACATTGGACCATTAGATCGGTTTTTTTCCACGTTCCAAAAATTGCTCACTCGGAATTCCGTCCGGAGAGTTGAACTGTACATAAATCATATTATTCCATTTGTAGCCGGTGTAGTGATTCTGTACCATGACAACATCGTTTTTGGAAGCCATCATTGTGATCGTATTTTTGAAACACTGTTAAATAAGACTTGACTACGATTGACTTCTTCCTGTTCCTTGTTCTTCCTGCTGCCCGCAAGAAACCCGTTTTAACTCGAGCGAATGCATCACGAAAAAATCGCTGAATCCCGGAATATAGTTTCGAAAAGTGAACGGATGAGTTAGTTGATTCGCTGGGAAATATGTACCGCCCCAACAAAAGATACTTGAATTTGTTTTGACCAGTTTTTTGGTAATAAGACACTCCGTTTCACTATTCTATAGGTAACTTTGAAAATCACTGTAGCGCTCTATTTCTAACACAGTTGTATATGCATCACTTTTACAAATTTAGACATAATACACAGAGTATCGGAATCATTGTTATCGCAATTTGTCTAGAATTGGGATGACTCATGGTTGGCATCCAACATTTCATCAAAATTTCACTATTCGTGTACATTACTCTAACCAGAGTTAATGCAATTCACACTCGAGTTCTAGCAAGCCCAGAATGTACTACAATAACACAAAACTCAAACAGTAGTATTTACCATTTCGAAAAAAAAAAAGATTGAATGACACCTAACGTCCGCAAATAACACACACCACCCACCTACGACGGATAACATGAACTGGTACAATGAGCGCGCGCGGTACCAAGTGCAACCGATGACTGATCGCGACTGCTTCAGGTACCCAAAATCGAAAACAAAAACGCGCGCTTGTATCGGAACGTAAACAAACGTACGCTTATCCATCTCAGGAAGGAGACCAATCATGTTAATCACGAATCCGTCCGCAGCGTAGTGTCAGCGGTGGATTTCCACAAGAATGATTATGTTTGTTTTTTTGTTTGCGCACTGGGCATGCGCTTCCGAAAAGGTCATGCTTAGTGACAAAGAACGTTCCACCACAGATAGAATGATTCTAATCGCGCGCGTGGTTGTAAGGGTAAGCCATTCAGATTTATGACCGGGCTCTGTAGATCTTCAGTATCTTCGATAATTTGCGAAAATTTGCAGCTGCTGCTCATTTGAAAGTAGCCTCATTAAAAGTTGTAATTCGAAACACACCTAATTACATAATTAGTTTCTCTCAGTCGATTGGTATGTTCTAGAGTTTTCGATCACATCTATCGCTCCCGCCAGTGCCCAACATTGCTTCCGAGCGCGAGAGATTGTGATTCGTACATAATTACAAGAATCAAATTATCATCCGGAAGGGTACATGCACGCAACAGAAAAAAAAACAATTCAGATGATTGTTAAGTGAGTTTTGACAGCCTTGACAGTTCCGTGAGAAATGATCTTGTAAAGATGAGGAAGCGGGTAAAATATACTAATCGAATTGTGGTGTAAATATATCAAAACTCCTAATGAACTCTAGAAGCCTTTCTTAAACATTTCAATACTTTTAGAAATAATCAGTGTAGTATGCAGGGCACAGTTTTTGAAAGACAAATAGCGTATCGGGAACTCTTGTCCATTTCCCGACAGCAGTCACTCACCAGTTGGAGATGTTCTTGGAAGATGGCTATACTCTATTATCCCCAAAGTTTCAACGAAAGCCTGGTTTAAAGGGTTAGACCTTGGCAGAGATTTTATTAGAACTATGGCCAGATTGTGTCCAATCATTCCGCGCTAAATACGCATCTCTTTCGCATAGATCTTGCTACGAACAATTTATGCAATTGTGGTCAAGGATGTCATGACATCGAACACGTTCTTTGGTCATGTGATGAATTTTGCAATGAAATATTCATACTGGTTGCCGATTTAGAGGCTCGAGGAGTACACTCACGCATGCCAGTTTGCGACAGGGTTGCCATTAGGATTGGATGGTCTTGGATCGATTTTCAGAAGATCGATTTTTTCTATTTCGATTTCCGATTTTTTAGATCGATTCTTTGTACCCGAAAAAATGGTAAAGATCGATCTTTTTCTTTCGATTTTTTTCGATCTTAGTTCTTAGTGAACTTTGATTTTAATCTCAACACCTGACAAATTTTATAATCATAATGTTAACGTTTGAATCACACTCGAGGATGTCAAATTAGTGATAGTGGATCTAGGTGAAGCTGTGTGTATGTTCGATTTAGGATTGGGCGATATTAGATCCATATTCAGAAGATTTTTTTTTTCGATTTATTTATCTAAGACAAACTTTTTTTATATTTGTTTTTCAATATACATCATTTTTAATCTCACCAAAGATCACCTGACAAATTTTATAATTTTATTTTCATTTGGCTTGCTAACAAAGACAGTTTTATCATATTTCGATTTAATTCCGTACAAATTCTCAGGATCAGAACTAGCGACAGCTAATAATGGTTGTTGTTGAGTCTCTAATGATGCTTTTTCAATTAATTTATTTAATTTAATTATTCCATGATGGTACAAGACGAATGCTATGGAAAGTGCTTTTCCTTGGATATCTAATTATTTTTGCGGGTTTCATATTGAGAAGCTGAACAAACGCTTTTGATATTTAACTAGAGTCATGAATTTTTTTTTCGATGTTTGATACTCGTATAAAATAAATGGATGAATTGGAAAAAATGCTTTCGGTTTTTTAAGGATCGATTCGGCAAAGATTGATTCTTTAGTACCGATTTAATCAATGAATCGATCCATTAGCCGTTTAGAAAATCGATCTTTTTATAAACATCGCCCAATCTTAGTTGCCATAATAAAATCTGTGTTTTTGGTATTTAAAAAATCTTTTTATCTGAGTTTTTACTCAGAAAATGTGTATCGAAATATGTATCAACCCTTTGCGGTCGGTTATCTGCTCTCAGGCACCACAGCAAGGAAGTATACAGTAGAATCCGTCTATTATGACTCCGTTTATATTGATCAACCACGTATTATGACGTAATTACACAACCAAGTTCGGTTTCATTTAAAATTCTTTGTAAAAAAGTCGGATATAATGACTTCCTTCACAGTGGCATGTCGCCTATAAGGATCCATTTTCAATCAAATATGTCCTGTTATAATGCCCGACATTTTTCCACGGGTTCCACTGTACTAATATCATAATTTATTCAACAATGTATCATTCCATACTTTTTCAAAACGAATTTTTATTTGTTGTGAACTTATTCACGAACCAAAACAGTGCTACTATGAATAATAGCTAACAGTACTCAGTATAAACAAAAGTTGTCATCCGAAGAAGAGTTATAGCAAATATTTTTCAGACATAAACATAAAAACATTGTTTAGTAAATACTTATCAGAAGTTTACAAAAAAATAAAGGAATCTTGTTCATCTTTCATGATCTCACAAAGTTATACATCACCGCTTTTTCAGGTAAAAATAATTGCAAAGGGTTAAATTTATAAGTTCAATTTTGAAGCATAAGCTTAGCTTTAGTATCGTTGGTTGTCATAGTTATTATGAATTTGACAATGTTGATGGTATCCACGTAAAGATTCGCATTTATTGCGCTTTAGTAGAAAAAAGATAAACAGTGTTATTTATTTATTGTAGAGCTAGTCGATGGCGCAGACTTTTGCATCTTTTCGCCTTAGATTGAACATGAGAAAGCAGTATTACACGCTACATATGAATGCCAAAATGACTCTCATTCAGACTGATTCGAATGCAACATGAATAAAATTGGTGAGATGGAGAAAAATATTATTAAAATCAGGTCGTAACTAATATTGGATCGTTATTTTGAAAAATCTGTAAATCTGTATGAAAACCAAAAAAAAATCTGTTATCCGTATCTACAGATTCTGAGTTTCAAAAAGTCGGAAAAATCTGTATAAATACAGATTATTCTGTAGTTATGGTAACCCTGGTTCGCGATATCTTAGCTACTCGAGACCTTCATTTTATGTTCCCCATATATGTCACGCAAATATTGTTATTTAGGTCGGTTATCTTACACCCACTTATCTATTTTCCCTTCCTTTCCTATTACATAAGCAGAACTTAGTACCCGCTGAGATCAGATCATTACAGGAGCTATAAACATAGCAAGGAGGCACCATAACATAAATGGTGTATTTGATGAACAATTCAAATTTTATTTCTTTTTTTTGAACTTTTATATAAAAAAACAGGTTTTTTTGCTGCACTATAAATATATATGATTTTTGCATAACCAAAGGCGCAATAAAGTGAATTTACAAGGCAACGGCAAACAATGTTTTCTGGGTTAACCCTTCATAAGGCCGTGGCAACTATATTGCCACCCAAGAAAAATATTTTTTTCGCTGCACTTGGAATATTATTTCAATATTTTATTCAACCAAAAACCAAAAAGTATCGGGCAACACTCCAATTTTTTTTTGTGGGCTGCTGAAATTGTACGGTACATATTCGGAAGTCATTTTAATGTAAGTAAGCCAAGATTTTAGAGCGCCGGCAGAACATTCTGTTCAAATTCGTTGAAAATGCAACAAGTTGAGTTGTTTTTAACTGTAAATGTACTATTGAGGATCTACTGTGTAAGATCATCAAGTTTTTAATAAAGATCATCAAGTTTCAATAAAATAAATGGTATAGGGTAGGGCGGAGTTGGTCATATGGGGAAAGTTGGTCAGTGACGATATCAAAAAAATAGCGATCTACGGATGAAAAATAGCGAATTTTTTTTGCAAGAAATTATTCACTGCTTGCGCATTATAAAATTTGTTCTAAAAATGGTTAATAAACATGAAAAAACGGTTCTAACGCAAAACAAAGGTTTATTGTATGTATTAGTTTTAAATGTTAACGGAAATCGCTTTTAAACTTATTTTCATTGAATTTTCATGAATATATTTTTTCATACACTCTGTCCAACTTCTATAAGACCAGGTGATGATCTTGCTGCTTTGTATCATTGTAAACAAAAAATGCTTCGATTTATATTCTAGTGTGTAGGTATTGGTGACTACCATACACTGTTCCATACGTTTTTCACACGTGTGTGTGCAAGCACTGATCCTAAATGAATGTTTTGTATTTTTCAAATGTCAAGTTTCTATAAGACCAGTTACATTTTCCGTTGGTTTAGTTGTTTTGATGAATAAAAATGCCAGAGGGGAAAAGTGATCACGGAGAGAGAAATAAGACAACTCGATGCATTTCACCATGAAAATGTTGGTATCAGAGAAATTGCTCGTCGGATTGGACGATCCCTCCAAGTAGTGCTCAATTATTTGGCAGATCATCGAAGACGCGGTAAGAAGAAGAGAGCTCCGTGTAAATTGAAACTCTCTGACCGGGATAAGCGGGAAATAGATAGAATAACTTCGATTGCTTCAGAATCGCTTATTCAAATAGAGCAATATTTAAATTTAAATGTTACTCGGGGGACAATTCGTCAAGTTTTGGTAAAAAATCCTCACATAAAGAAGGCTTGAAAGGTTAAAGCTTCTCATCTTACACCATCTCACATCGGAAGACTGAGTTTTGCCATAGCTCACATGAACCGACAGTGGGACATGGTATGTTGTGACAAAGAATGTTTCCAAATAATACATTTTGCTATATATCATAACGAAAAGTTCATCAATGTATAGGTTATCTTCACTGACGAAAAAAAGTTCAATTTGGATGGACCTGATGGTTTCAACGAATACTGGCGTGATTTACGGAAGAAGGAACAGTATTTTTCAACCAGGAAATCTGGTGAATGCTCCTGCATGGTTTGGACAGGATTCTGTGCGACCGGAAAGTTCAAGATAGCTTTCACATCATTCAAGGATTACAAACATGTTCTGAAATCCTCTCTCCCACCTTTTTGCGTGGATATGCTCACAAAAAATTCACTTTCCAGCAAAACAATGCTACTATTCATACCAGTAAGGAAACTTAGCAATTGATTAGGGACCAAAAACTTTTTTTTTTTGACTGGCCGGCTTGCTCTCTAGACTTGATTCCTGTTGAAAATCTTAGAGGGAATCTACACTGAGGGACAACGGTACACCACGATTGAAGAGCTCAAGGTCGCAATTTCGGAAACATACAAAATACGGAGAAATCCGTTCAGCAGATTTTGCTAAATAAAGGGTGTGTCACATCAAATTGCATCACGGAAAAAACGCTGTAGAAATTTAATGTTTAGGAATTATATCTTCAGCTTTCGCTTATAATCAGATAAGAGTGTATAGATCACGTTGGCCATGCTTCACTGTCAATTTTTCGTAAATTTGGAAAAATGTCGTCGAACGAAAAAGAGCGTCGTGAATTAATCCTGTGCACTCATTTCGAGAATCCAGAGTTGTCACTTCGGGACATCGGTAAGATGCTGGGAATCGTCCAATCCACGGTCAGCAGAGTACTAAAACGATAATTCGAGAACCTAACCATCGACCGGAAGGTGAAGAACGGCAAAAATGGATGCTCCGTCAGTGAAAAAAGATCACAAGCGCGTAGTTAAGCAGTTTAGACGTGATCCGAGAAGTTCGGTCCGGGATGTCGCCAATAAGCTGAATTTGTCAAGTTCATTCGTCCAGCGGACCAAGCAGCGGGAGGGCCTGCGTACATACAAGGTTCAGAAGGCTCCTAACCGCGACGAAAGGCAAAACATGGTGAGGAAGACGCGAGCCCGGAAGCTGTACACCGAAATGCTGACGAAGCCGCATTGCCTGGTAATGGACGACGAAACCTACGTCAAAGCGGACGTAGAGGACAAATTCAGCGTTCCGGAGGAGATTCGCAAGCAGAAACTATCCAAGTTTGCCAAAAAGTACATGGTGTGGCAAGCGATCTGCTCTTGCGGAAAGCGGAGCGCCCCCTTCGTGATGACCGGCACGGTAAACGGGCAGGTTTACCTTAAGGAGTGCCTACAGAAGCGCTTACTACCACTATTGAAGCAACACGAGGGCCCGACCATCTTCTGGCCGGATCTCGCTTCGTGCCACTATTCAAAGGACGTGTTGGAGTGGTACGAAGCCAACGGGGTCACCTTCGTGTCAAAGGAAATGAACCCGCCCAACGCGCCGGAGCTTCGCCCAATAGAGAAATATTGGGCGATTATGAAGCAGGCCCTCCGGGAGAACCCAAAAGTTGTCAAATCGGAGGCGGACTTCAAGAGAAAATGGATTTCTGTTCAAAAAAAACTACAACCTGACGTTGTACAGAACCTTATGGACGGGGTAAAGAGGAAGGTGCGAGCATACGGGCTTGGGCTCGAAGTATGAATAAAAAGAAAATGCCAAAAGTTGTTTAATAGTTTTTATTTTACTGTCTAAAATTTTCAAAAGGATCGGTCTACTGGGCGAATTTCTACAGCGTTTTTTCCGTGATGCAATTTGATGTGACACACCCTTTAGTATTCCAACACGAATTTTCGTTTTTTTGTCTTCATTTTCTTCATGGCATCTTGACGGGTGAGGAAAAATGGATTCATTACCGGAACCGTGTCGAAACCCGTAGAAGAGAATATCATGAAAACTGCCCGGTTATACTTCTATGTCATCGGCTCAGTCAATTTTTTTTCTTTATTATAGTGACTTTCAGCACATTTCGGATGGTTCGTCACTTTTACTTCCATTTTTGGAAGAATGTCGGGAGTGAGAATTGAACTCGTGATCTATGCGTGAGAGGTATGGATGTTACCACGACGCCAGATCGCCTCCACAGTCAAATATTCATGAAGGATAGGCGATGTATTTGCAAGGCTATTATAAGCCATTAAAACCGAATAAACCCATCACCATCAAACAGCAACGCATTAAAATATAAACAGGAACAGAGACACAAGAAAGTGATTCTATAGCACGACAACGCAAGGCCCAGGCGTTGAAAAATTAGTTTAAACCAACTTGGCAACCCCTTTTACTCCATCCGCCGTATTCACGAAATATTGCGTCGTCCGATGGTTACATATTCCGTTCTATGGCACAGAATCTCACTGATCAGTAGTTCCGCTTATATGAAGACAGATTCGAAAGCCAGTCCGATCATCGACGAATTCCCTTTTCACAATTGTTTTTCTGTAATTTGTCCGAAAACGCGAGCACAAATAGGTAATCTCATGAAAGAATGTATTATTCACGATCCTATTTAGCTTCATTTCATGAGATCATATTTGTTTCGAATTAGTATTGAGAAAATCTGCAATTGATTCTAATGGAATACATTGATATATAACACTTAGCACAAGGTCGCTTTCAGTGGAAGAACGTATCGCTAGTCATTCAAACCCTTCAAGAAGTCGAAAACCGGCAAAGATCGAGTTTGATGAATTCTTACGATTAAATTCGAGTTAAAATTATGAAGAACAAGCGCAAATATTAGAGTGATAAGGAAGCACGGAATGCCGTAAAATCTGAAGCTGGGTATATATGTTGGAAGGCGTTTGCTTGCTTGTAAAAGACTGCTTAAAAAGCAAAGGCGGAAGAAAATCATTGCATTGTGTCTGGAGACAAAAAAAAACGGGTTCTTTATGATAACCCCAAGCGCAGCAATTCATGGCGAGCTCCCAGACACGCTGCATCGTTCATGGCCAAATCGAATAGCCACGGCTCCGAGGTCATACTCTATATTTAGTGCGTCTGTTCGGGGTAGTGCTTTAAAAGCACTGAACCCAACAGATATCGCAACAGAAGGCAGAAGGCAGAAGCAGATCTATTCTTGTACCACCTAACAGAATTACCAGTTTCTTCGACTTCGACTTCGGATTCGTTTTTTTTACTAATTGTAAAAGAGTTTTTGAACAGATAACTGATAAAATTATGTGGAAAATAGTTTTCCAAATTCCGTGGAGGCGATCTGGCGTAGTGGTAACATCCATGCCTCTCACGCTAAAGGTCACGAGTTCAATTCTCACTCCCGACATTCTTCCAAAAATGGAAGTAAAAAGTGACGAACCAGCCAAATGAGTTGAAAATCACTATAATACAGATAAAAAAAAAAAAAAAAATCCAAATTCTCATTCTGATGAAATCAGGTCTTTTCACCGTGAGAACGAGGTACAAATTTCAACATTCCGCAGCTTGCTTTTAAGCATGCTGAATAAATTAATTGAGCTGATTGAGAACACAGAGGGCCTATGCATTATACACGCGTTGTAACCCATGCGGATTAAAGTTAATTTTGCGAGGAAGTAATAATTTTGAAGAAGAAGTAACATCTGATTTTAGCACTTTATTTTCTATGTAATTTTCGCATCTAACGAAAGTGATTAAGGTTGAAATTAAGGTATTTTTTGGATTAGCAATTGATGGTAAAAATCGGTTTCACGACCTCATATAGGAAATTATCTTTTCGATGTATATAATACTCGAACAATATTTGATTTTATTCATGAAAAAATAAATGTAAACGGATGAGAATATATGTTATGTAGATATTTAAGATTTGTATATCTGCTAAAAATAATATTATGTTGGGGAAAAAGTTATCCATTATTTTCTCGGCTTTAGTGATCGAAATCTCGCGTAATGTCGATCATACAATTTGAAGTTTAGGCTCGTTGTAAAGATGACATTTCACAGTAGAGAAAATCTGAAAAAAAAATCTAAACATCTAAAAAAATATTGTTTCTTGTTTGTTCCATTCAGCTGTGAGTTACAGGATGTTAACAAGGGAAGTCAATAAAGAGAAAATTCGGAACATTTAACACTTTTTCTTTTATGAAGGCGAAAATGCAAGCCGAGCCGCTGGAACTGTGAATGGTGTTAATGGTGGCTTTACTGTAATAGTGAAATTCGTGCAATATATTTTTATTTATTTTTTTTAATTACAATTATTCTTAAAAAAAAAATTTTATAATACACTGAATTAAGATTTCTACAGTCAACAAATGGACCTGGCAATAGAAACGTCCAAAATTGGTCAACAGAAGAGGTGTTATGTTCCAGCAGGACAACGCATGGCTACACACCTCCGGGAGTTTGATTGGTATGTTTTAATGCATCCGCCATATAGTCCGGATCTGGCACCAAGCGATCAACACCTTTTTCTGGTATTGCAAAACTTCCTGAGTGATAGGGGTTTGGGATCAATAGAAGATTGTAAAAATCTATTGCCAGAATTTTTCGATAACCAAGATTTCTATGGGAGAGGCATTATGAAGCTACATTTAGAATGGCAACAAATTTTACAACAAAGCGGTGCATATTTGACCCAAATCGGACAATCCGAAGTTAATCAATGAAAGTTTTGAATTTCCCGCAAAAATAATGGATAACTTTTCGCCAACCTAATATTTCAACGTTAAGGTGAAACTTAATTGGCTGTTATGAGTAAAATGGACTAAAATAGTCTCCAAGATTTTGATTGAATTCTCACCAGGAATTGTTTATACGATATTTCAGCGAAATTGAGAAAGATAGAAGTTGGGTGTCAAAGAACATGTTGTAGACCGAAAAAACAATCAAGTTTATTATGAATTTTCGCGATAAAATTAATAGTAGCGTCTTCAAAACCACTATCTTCCAAGTTTTTCACTTCCAAAATTTTACTTTAAATGTTTCACAACTATATCAAGTTCCCATCCTTCAAATGGAAGCAACAGAAAGATTTTTTTTCTTCAAATATGATCGTCTATCACCTCCTGAGAGATTCTTAATAAATTAATTTCCTTCGTATGAGAAAGGTGTTTTCTGACGTTTAAGGGGATGAATCAAAAATTAATTTCTTTCTTTATTTTCATCAAACAAAAAATATATGTATAAAAAACAAATAAAGAAAATTATTTCGACTACATTATATACAAGATTCGATTATATACAGTGAAAAGAAATTGAAGACTATATATAATCGAGTCGGTCCTGTATTACTGTATTACTTCTATTATAGACTCGGTAGCTGATTTTCTAGTTCGTATTAGACAAACGTTTTGCAGTCTGCACAACTTTAATTTCCCATACATTAGCTATGTTAACAAGGACTTCAACATTGTTTTCGTTTGTCGATCAACCTTTTACCATTTGAGTATTTTTGCATGTTTTCACAATGTATTACCTTGAGGGGAACGTTGTTGGTGTAATTTTTTTGTGATAAAATAGATAAAAATTTGTTTACTTTGAATTTTTTGGCGAAATTAATATCGACACAGGTGAACAGAAGTAGGTTTTCCCAAAAAGAGAATAATAATGCAGTTCTCCTTTCTCCGAAGTACCTTCGTACATTCCTTTCACTTTTTAATGTTTCCATATTATATGTGTATTGGATAATTCATACAAAAAAGTTGCATTGTTACGTATGCCTCACTGCAGGTTGTATGGGAAAAAAAATATAGATGAACAGGAAGTTCCGTAATGACAGACACCTGCGCGAACAGAAACGCAATTAATAGTTGAATGGAATTTGTGTATCACCGTACTCCATTCCATATGTAACACATGTATCGATACCGTTCTTCCGATCAATTAAGTCACATTAATTCTCACAAATATACCTGTTCCCAATGATAATTAACAGGAAAAACAGCTGGGTACAGTGGTTTTACGGTTATGGAATATAATATGCAAACTATCGATTTCATGACGAATCCCAGACAGTTGCACGCAATGTCGTTGTTCTGTGAACGACCTTCGCGTTGAGTTAAACCCAATGACAAAAAACTGTTCAATCATCGCTTTATTTATTGTGACCCGCTCTTTGTTGGTATTTATTTTGCTTACTTCCGAATGCATTCACCAAAGTATTACTCTCAACCATACACAACCCCTTGTAGAGAAGTGATCGCCGCCTGTAATTCTAAACTACGACTCAATGCCGCAACGTGAGAAGAAATGTAAACAACCGGTATTCTTGCAGTTTTTGCATGACCGCGCGGCGGAGTGCAAGAAGGTCATTGACTCTTCTGCATGCTGGTCAGGTGCAGGTACAGCCACTATCTAACAACGCCAACGGTTTACTATCGAACGCATATGTTCACGATGAAGCGTTTTAATATTCTTTCTATTAGATAATATTCACTAGATATCTGACTAGATTGAGCAAATGACGCCAATCGGATACGGCACTAACGATAAAGGTATAGTTATTACAGAGAATAAATTTGTAAAACATTTACCCTGTCCTTAGTGACGCACTCTGAGCGAGTCGAGTCGAACCGGCGCTCATTATACGAGTATTTATATCGATTTGCTTTCATCCAACTCCAGGGAAGAAGTCGATCTACTCTATATTCGTTGAAATACATTTTTCTTGAAACAAGTAATTAACAAAACGCTCATACAAAATCTGGATACAAATATCTAGATAAACAAATTCTGAAGATGATAAACCCAGCTTCAACCCTGGCGCTCAATCGGCTCAACCGGTTACGGTGAGGCATGGATTAACTATGTGTCTCCCAGCACAGCAGCGAGGATTTGAAGTTCAACGTCACGGCAAGCACTGTTCGGTAGCGTTTTTTTTTATTCTATGTTGACACGAGCTCTCATTTGCCCACGGCTGAGAAAAAAGAAAAGTGAGATTATAACCTTTAGCCTTGTGGGTCATAATGTATCTGGTTCTACCAACGAAGTACAGGTCTACCCTGAACGTAATTGAGTTTACCTGGGTCAATAATTTGAGGTTTCATAAGATTGAGTCTCGGAGAAGTGAATGATCAGCAAGCATTGATCTTTCCTCTGTAGAATTCCATTATTGGAATATTTATGTTCATTCCTATTTCTTTACATGCAGACGCTTTTTGCAAGCATGCTGTTTGCATACGTAGAACCGAACTGCCTAGTCATAGTCACTCCAAAAATATTCACGTGATATTTTACACTAGTCCCATCTTTCTAGTGCAGGGTGAATTAGAAAACCAGAATAGCTACATACCCGACATTGTATGCGTTTCGAGTTTTACAAGTGTAGTACAGCTGCTACAGCTGCTACTAATCACATTGGGGATATGTATCCAAGTGCTTAGACATTCGTAAATACCGAATGTATATTTCCTAGTTCACATTCAGTTATTTTATTCTTTGCAACTGTTCAAGCGTAACGTGAGATAATGAATTTCTGTCGTAACATCATAAAGGTATGTCACATAATCTCTTGTCCCTTGAAAGCTAAAATAAAAATCAGTATCGAATTAAAGTCTGCTCCATTCGAAATCTGACCGCACAAAATCTCCAATTTCTCCATGAGAAAAAAGTATAAAACCGGTAAAAATACATTTTTGTAGATTTTTGTATTACGCTTTAAGGAAAAAATACAAGCAGAAATATTCTTTTTCTTTTTCGATGAATTTTTCAAACTTTTCGGAATATCTTCCATCATATTCTGCATAGTGACATTGTCAACCATACCTGCCATCTTTTCCACCATTTTTCCATATCAAATGGTCTTCTGATTGTTTTACCGCACTTCTTCAATTCACGATTGACAAATATTTTTCGATGAGACGGAAATCGGGACAATTTGATGCAATCATTTTGCAGGCGAATTTATCTCCGAAGACAAATTTGAAGAATCTCCCTTTCGCAAAGGCAAAGCAAGGTAATATTTTTGGCCCGGGATTAGTTCAATGTTCATTTTACCATTCCGTTACTTAATGTGAGATACGGGGAAAGGGGGTAGCCGTGATCGTTACGTAACGAAATTCCACTTTTATTCCTGAATAAATTCACGCGCCCCTATGATTTTTTATAAATTTATTTCTTCTTCGGATTTGTTCTCCACTTCCAGAAGTGCGATTCCCAGAACTGTTATGAAACTGTTATGAAACAAGGGAAAACAAATTCAAGGAACAAAATCACTGATGTTCATTTTGAAATCTGGCTGGATCTAGATAAACTGGCTCAAGAAAAGTCGTCTAAGTGAAATCGAAACGGCGCTGAAGTATGATTGTATTTGACGATTTTGTATATTGAAACAAATTAAAAAATATTGTAGAAGCTTTTTAAAAGCTTTTTGAAAGGACACCAAATTTAATCGTGATACCGTGTTAACATTAACTAGTATAGCCATAAGTTCTATCAGTGAAATCGTGACCAGTTTTTCTAGTGGTCACCATCGTATGACTATTTATGGAGACGTATGTGCTGTGCCATTAATGAACATCATAAATGTCAATGAACAGTCAAACGACCGTCGAACTAAAAATGTCATATGGATTTTCGACTTTTTTTTTCGTCTTATTCATTAGATATTCATCGTCCTGTAATTAAACAACAGAGTTTACGGGGAACGGTCTCCGCTTAAAACGTTCATTCAACATATTCGCAATTGATAGGGGAAAGTTCGACGGTTGCTTTTATATGAGCAATCCGTCTAAATACCATCCATCGCGTATGGATGTGTGAGTGAGGAGGTGGACAGTCAAATTGGCCGGAATTGAAGGATGGTTATGACCACGAATGGTAGAATGAAAATAGTATGTTTTCACCGCTTTTTTGTGTACGTTCGACAAAAAGAAAGAACATATAAACGTTCAATTGATGGTCATGTTTGCGGGTGTGTATTTATTTCTGACTAGCTGATCCGGCGAACTTCGTCCCGCCCAAAATTATTGTTATAATATGAATTCTTCAGAACAAATTTCTAAACTTTTTCTCATCATAACATTATTCTATGGGCAGAATACAACAAAATGAAAACGGCTCAAAAGGGACCTTTTCTTCTTCGGATTTTGCGATTAGCAACACATTGGCCTTCCTTTTTTATTTATAAAGATAGGATTCCACCTGAAAATCCACTTCCACCTTCTAACAAAGATTAATTTCGTTAGCGCAAACATCGAATGGACTAACAACGCTTATCATGATGTAATTTTCGAACATATGGATATTCAATTTACTGAATTTTCCGAAAATTCTATGGGCCAAGACAAATACAACAAAATAGAGACGACTCAAATCGAACCATTCCTTCTTCGGGTTTGACCCTTCGCTACACATTTGGCCTTCCATTTTATATAAAAGATAGAAGATATAGGAGTGCGTTATTTCACCTGAAAATCCATTTCCACTTTCAAAAAAAGATCAATTTCTATAGCGCAAACATTGAAGGGACCGACAGAGCTTATCATGATGTAATTTTCAAACATATGGGAAATTAATTTTCCGAATTTTCCGACCTTCCTTCAAAGTTTTTCCGAAAATTTTCCGATTTTTCTCTCCATAACATTGATCTACGGGCAGAGATGAATACATCAAAATAAAGATGGCTAAAATCGGACGATTCCTACTTCAGGATTCGCGCAAGCTCCAACAAACGGCGATTTTGCATGTCCGAAATACTTCCGGGAACGACAAAAGGAATCACTACAATTCGAAACGCAAAAGATGCCCATAAAACCCAACCAACCTGCTGCTTAAACCTGATTCAAACGATCAATGGACCCTTCTACAGAAAACAATTGATCCGCTTAAAACGAGCTATTGCCGAGAAACGTCCAGATTATCGAGTCGACAATATTCCATCATAACAACGCTCGGCCTCATGTTGCTGTTCGTATTTGAAACTATTTAAAATATAGCGGATGGGAATTCTGATTCACCCGCCCAGAACTTGCCCCTCCCGACTTCGTTTCGAACGATGAAGAACGCTTTGAGTAGAATATGCTTTACTTCAAAACAGGGCATCAAAAATTGACTGGATTCATTCTTGACTTCAAAAGATGAACGCTTCCTTCGCGACAGAATCCATAGATTGCCAGAAATATGGGAAGAAATAGTGGCACACCTAATAGTAAAAGCCGTTTGTTATTTATTATAATGTTTTTCATAATTATGTTGGCTTGGACAGAAAAAAATACACGGTAGATCTAAGCACTAAAAATTAGAAGATGTGAAAGAAGGTAAGTAATATTAAAATGCATTTGCCTCCACAGAATAAAACGCATCAAATGACGTGTTTTTTTCATGTTCATGGATCTGTCCGAGTTTCATTCGATTAATTGGGACACAATTAATGTGAAAAATCATGCATCACAGGCCGTAGTTACCATTATCAGCTATAATTATCACGATAGTCTAGGCGGCCCTCCAGCCTTGTTCATGCGGCCCGCAGCCTGATTTGAAAAAAAAAATCATAAGACCGATATTAAGAATATAGTTCCATACAATTGAATAATAATAACTTTGTATTCTGTTCTGCTCACACTCGCATAAATTCGTGCAAGTAACGGCAGTAAAACCAGGTTTTTACGTTGTCAGTTACTTGGATGCAAGTAAACGTCAAACAATCCAATAAATTGCAAACGTACCCATACCATGAAATTTGACATTTGATTTGGATGTATGGGGTAAACGGGTGATTAGCCAAAAAACTTTGAAATACAGTAGAACCTCGATTTTCCGCGGAATAGTCTGGCTAGTTCATCGCGAATAAATAAAATTGCGGATAACGCAATAAAGGACTAAGCCCATGCTCCAAACTCCAAAAAAAAAAGATATTTCAGCATGAAAACTATGTTTCATTAATACGGAAATCATTGAACTACCAGGTCGTGCACTAGTGGTCAGAAAATGTGAAAACCACGACTAAAAAAAGAGCATGATGCTATCATTCACTGACATTTTCGGGAAGGCCTATATATATGCTATGGAATTCGCTGTCGTGAGTAATCCGTATCGCGGATCATCCGCTCGCGTATATTCGGTATTCCACTGTACCTCGGTTGGGAGTAGCCCCCTATATGCAAATCGAATGTCAAAATTTCGTGGAAGCCTGCACAAGTAAAAAAAGAAAAGTGGCTGACGAAGGACGTGTATTCCAGAGGAAATAGTCTGCAATATATTTTTTTTACGTGCGTAAATCATGTTTTATTTCATTTGTTATGAAGCTGCTGCTGTTTTGAAGGTTCAATCTGAAACGAAAATGAGTCGAAACATGCGTCAAAAATGGACAAGTTTGTTGGCAAATCCTGTGCTGGAAAATTGGTTGAGTTATGAGCGAAAATTGTTTGTTTAACCCTCCTGTACTCGCGTGCAAAATCATAACACGTATACTCGCGCACGGTGTCACAGACCGAAAATTGAACGTTGCCATTGTGTATTTTTCAGGCTTTTTTGGCTTTTATTTGAAAAAGAGGGTATGATTGAATGGAAAAACTCCAAAAATATCTTTTCTTCGTCTTTATTATGTTTTAATAGTCATCTAATTCAGCCTCCTCAAAACAGAGTAATCTTTGAGACTCAAACACGAATAACGAAATTTGAATTTTTCACTGTTATTAATAAAAAGTGAGCAACTGAATATAATTCAAGGAAGTATAAAGAGCTAAAAAATAACATAAAAACGTATTAATTGATTGTGATTTCATTGGAGTAAGAATCGGAAAATAGCATAACTGCATGCTCGAAACAAACATATTTTTTACATTTCATGCAGTTGTTGCGTGTTTTTCGGGTCTTTTATCGAAGAAAAGAATGTATAACGACCTTCTAGAAAATTACCAGATGATAAAGGTTCTGGAATATAAAGTTTGCATATTACTAATATTCTTTGTCTCTGTATTCTTGGTAAACTAAGATATAATGCCTTTTTTTAGATGGGGCATAAAAAGATGATATAAAAGGATTTCTAGGAACTTCCTTTTCTTTTTTTTTTGTTTTCTTGTCGATATTGTCCATTATAAAAAAAATATCCCCGAAACTGCAACTGTTAAAAATCACCATAAGCCACCGATTAGTTTATAGTTTACTGTTTACAATTCTTCCACTCCACAAGTGAAACTCTTTCACAAGTGTGTATATGTATGACCATTATATTTAGCGAATAACTTTACGAAAATCAAATATTTATATTTTGCTTTTGAACGTATGAATCTAACGACGAATAGTTTATATCTGGATTCATTCAATCCAGTTACAAAAGGAACTGAAATCAAATAAGAATAGTCGGGTAATGATCTTATGCATTATATTGATTAAATATTCCACGCCACTAACATTAATTTGTACATTTCATTCAACAATATTCTAGAATATGAAAAAAGCTACTTGTCCAAAAAAGTTACTCCTATACTCGCGTCGGTGTGTCAGACCGAAAGTGTTAAAAAAGTGGCACACGTCCCCTTTGTACCAACACATGCGATACGCTAAACGATGACGAACGACGAATAACGAGGCTAGAGAGAATCGCAAAGTCGTTGTGTTAAAATTTTCTGAGAAATGAACGAATTATTGATTTCTCGGTCTGACAGACCAATGCGCGAGTATAGGAGTGTTAAATGTTTGAAAGAACGAGCTGCCGACTATGTATTTCATTCAGTGGCGATAGGTGAGAGAAGGATTTCGAAGTTACCGAGGAATTGGCTTGCCTCGTACACATTGGAACATTGTGAGTTCCAAGTTTCTTTTCTTCTTTTCATTATTCTTTTTTTCACTCGAAAACAAACTCAAGGTCAAACAACAAAAGGAAAATTTTCATTTTACTTATTTTCATACATTGAGATTTTCTCGTCGATAACTAGGAAAAATGTTGATGCACTACGGTCGATCAATGCTAATTTTTTTCACAGATTTTACTACTTCAAAGCACATGATAGAATGCTCATTTTCTTACTTCGTAGTTCGAGTGAAATCGAACGGTGTTGGAGTATGTTCGAATTTGAGGATTTTATAAATTGAAACAAACGAAAAATATTGTAGAAACTTGTTGATGATTGAAAGAGAAATTTGGAACGAAGAAAAGTGCTAACACTGCAATCGTGTAGTTCGATGTTTCCTTTCACTCTCACTAAGTTTTATGATCCCATTAGTAATTGTTCTGTTTCCTAGCAACGAAAAAGTTCGGTCTGTACGAGAAGCGTGTGGCAATTTTCACGTTATTTAAGTGCGGGAAACCTCAATACAGATCTACGTGCTGCTCAAACCATTTTCTATCAATGAACGATACGTGTTCCGTACGCTACAACAGTACAAAGAAACAGCTGATGTGGGCGATAGGCCCAAAAATGGATGTCCGAGGTCGGTATGGCTACACAATGTTATCTATGTTCCTCATGAACGCGTTTAACGCAATCTTTTTCGGAAACAAAAGCGTTCATCAGTCGAAATGAATTGGATAAAATAATTGGTGCGTAAATCGATGTGTGAGTCATTTGTTGACGCCCAGATTGAAGCGAATATGTTTGGAACGATACACAAAAAACTCCTAGAACCGTTTTAAAGCAACAAACCTACCAGACTTCATCTCCGCAAATGATTGGCCATTTGCTAATCCATCACAGTTCTCATTGGAATTACCAATCGTCAATGATTTCTGTAGAGAAGCTGCAGCGATTAACGATTGGCATTAGCGTTTTCGACTCTGCATGAAGAAGCGATGGTCGAATAATTTTGCCAAAAATGTTTATAATTCTGGATATTTTTATACCTTTAATAAATGTTTTAAGTTTTTATATCATTTTGTTCTAGAGCTATGAATTTTACAGATATAGAACTGAATGCACTGAATTTGAAATAAAAAGAGTCAAAAATTTGAGTCAGAAAATGTACCAGTTGAATACGTATATTTTACATTTCAACAGTAGTAAAAAAATCATTGCGACCCGCGATATAAAGAAAATTCTAATGCGGCCCGCACCATGTCTATACCTGGCCACCACTGGTCTAATACGTAAACAGGCTATTGCTCTCGAATAAAAAATATGAAATAAACATCAAATTTACGAATGTTCAACAAATTCTACTGAATTGATTTGTACAAAACGCTATTACGAAAAGTTCTCTGGACTGGACTTTATAAGCTAACAATTTTTGTGCTCTGCGCAAAAGTGTAAAAAGGCATCAAGCCCTGTAACATGAAGAACAAGACATTCTTACGTTGTTCTAAGTGTAATGAATGCCTTCAGATTCTCACCACGACGATTAACGAAGATATGCTTAATTTTCATATGCATGATCATACAAACAACGATCATTTTACATGTTGTCCGACATCCATTCACTTTTATAAGTTTATCATCATCTGACGGCATGCGTATCTTGTTCCATTCACAAAGTGCCCTTTGTGTTAATGCCTGTCACTGGCGGCAAGATTGTCGTCCGAAATGAAAATTAAATACCGTTGCACTGTTTGTTGTTGAAGTTGTTAAACATGATGCAGATTGAATCTGGGAGGCATCTGACACGAACCGAAGATAACTAAGAAGATTATCAATTGTGGAAGATCAGTAATTTATTTAAACATTCATATTCGAAAACAAATCACGATGTCCACAACATCATAAATGTGATTGTAAAACCTAACTACTAATCTTTCATTCATTCCCATGACAGAAAGCTTTGTTAGATGTGACCATAAGTCACATGCAAATAGCATTCTTTCAGACGTGGGAGGAAAACTTCTACCCAGAACAATCAAACAAAACACTCCTCATCATCACTGTAATAACCGCCTAACACGAAATGATTGAAAAACACGAAACCTCATTTTGTACGTGAATTACCATCGCTTGGCTAGAATCGCACAGAGAACGCAATCTGCGATGGATACTCATGAGTCAATGCCACTTGGGGAGATCAGCAGTGCATTGTTTTATGCACCCGCCAAACGAATGAATCACAATCATTCTGCGAGTCGGTCGAGTCGGTGGCCGGATAATTTACAATTAGCGTGAACTTGTGGTCAACCCCTAATGGAGATGTGGGTATGACTAATTTGGTTGCACGTGAAAGCTACGCAACCGCGGTAGCCGTTAGGGGCGGTACTATCTGATAATTGATCACAACGGTAAATGGAGGCGAATGAACTGCAAAGTTTAAAGCCTCTTAAAAACAAAGAAACATGAAACATCACAACGGTAAATTGCTGTCAGCAAAACAAAACTTGGTGTTTTTGTTCTGGAAAAAAGCTACTGGAAAGAAGACAAACAGATCTAATGTTTCTCGATAAATAGATGGACCAAACAGTCACAGCGCGACGATTAGCAATTTAGCGTCTGTTTTACGTTCTAGATTTCATAAGTTTGGAAGTTGGAAGCTTAGGATTTGACACTGGCTCGGACCAGAAATTCTCAATTCACAAGCAATAGGTAATAAAAAATTACGCTTGAACAAAAAAAACGGACACAAAAAAATGTTCCCAACGAAAAGAGTAACGACAATAGAATATTTGCGACTTCAATTCCACCCTAACACCCAGTACGCTGTCGATTGCGTATGAACATTGCATCTCCTCTGGAGAAAATTTTTTAGTCTCTTTCTATACCAAAAGCAACGATCATCGCTTATTCTACTCTTTGTGTCATCTTAGTTTGTCCTCGAGCTGTGGACGCGAACGAATATTTCACTTGCTGTGCATCTGTCAATGCAATCAACACATCGACCCGAGCCATGACAAAGAAGGCATAATCATAATGTTATCATGTAATCATAATGGAAAAATCAAGCTGGGCCATCATCGCCGGCTCACAAGGAAAATGATTCTTCTACTGGAATGCTATGTGTGATTGAGTTTCGCGTTTCCAATCGCAAAATTGTCTCCACCAAGGAACTGCAACTACACCTCACCAAGTAACCGTCACTTTTCAAGGCTAATAATACCAACAAAAGAGTTTATTTTGAGAAGAGTGCGAAATGATTGGTTTTCGAATGTTAAGTCGCTTCAAGCCTCCAGTGTTTGGCTTTGCTTGTGTTTCTTGTTTTCGCAACGGGAAACTTTTAATTACACAGGATATGAACTGTACGAACGAATAGCGCACCATCGGTATTTTTAGTTGCCATTTGTAATTGACCCCGTTCCAATGCAACCATCTCCTAGCTTTGTTCATGATTTGACCGAGAAATCGAGAAATGTTTTCTCCCAAACTGCCATTCTGGGGATGTTTCATTTTTATCGACGCAACTGAGTGTTACCGTGTACGATCTCTGTGGGATGCTTGTTTGGTGCTGGTTGAATGACATGGCACGGAAGATGTCTATAGGTGCGATACCACTGGGGCAACACTAAACAACATGAAGCGAAGCATGACACTTGTTACTTGCAAATATTGCTATTTCTGTTGTTTTAAGGGGTTCCGAAGATATATTGATGTGGATAGGGATAAGGAATGGATAAGGATAAGGATAAGGATAAGGATAAGGATAACATCTACATCCATAACTTCAGCAGCAACATAAACTTCTGCAATAGCAGCAGCAAACGAGTTTCAATTTTCCTGGTATTTTTATGCTTCGCTCCTGTCGTGAACTGTTCGTAAACGTATTTTATTCCACCGTGTATCACGCAGAGTTCATTTATCGGTTCTTTTCAGAACTATTTTTCCGATATAGTTTCCGCTGTGAACTTGCAAGTTCGAACGTTCAGAGATACGTGAGCAACACATTTGTTTACTTTTGGGATCTTCCGATGCTTTTAAGCCGTCATTTTTCGAATGAACGAAGATAATCAACAGTTTTCAAAATAACGATTATTTAGCACAAAATCAGACATTTTCACAAAGCCAAACATATATGATACCAAAACGGAATCATCAATGTGACAAAGTGTCAAAAACATCTAAGCTATGTTCTTGACGTTTGGAATATGCCAGAATCGACCAAACTTTACTGCTAGAGCCATCTATTGGATTTCTGCATAAAAGGTCATTTGTTCATCCATTTGTAGTAGATTGTTACCTTTTTAACATGAAAACAGCAAACAAAGTAGTTAAAACAACTACAAAAACTGAGAAATTCACGATGCTTATTTTTCACGGAATTTCGTAATGCAAACATTTTATCACTGGTTTTGACAACACTTTTTTTTTAAATACTTAGTATTGTAAATTATCGATACCTGTAAATGATAATAAAATGAAACCTTTACTAGGCTCACGGTTCTTACGAATGGCAACGGCGTTGTGTATAGCGTCTGTTTCAAGGGTTATTATTTGACTTTAAAGGATTGTGTGAAACCAAGAAAGATGCGGCGATTGATTCGGAAAATCGAGTACGTGAAAAAATTTAGATGTATTCGACTGTTACGAAGAACATACAAATTTTACAAGGCCAGTAAACTGTGTTGACAGTTATCAGCAAAACTCACTGGATGTTTCTCATTGAACGATGAGTTGCCAGTAAAAATTTGCACGTTGAACAAGCCTCATATAATCACTCATTTTATCCTAAGATTTTCCCCGATTCATTCTATCCCGCGACTTTTTACTGTTCGACCGAGCCAAAAATATTTGCATCGAACTTGTTTTAGCACCCGAGAAAAATTAGTGTGTACCCGACGACAGTTATAGTGACCATAACGAAGCGTGTTTCTCATCATTACACATCCTGAAAACATCAGCCGCCTTTTTTGTCCCCAACTTCAATCAAGTTCAAGAAGAACAAGATAAACAATCACAAAAATGGGCAACTGTTTCAAGTATCAACTCTCTGACGTTCTCAGTCCGGAACCCCATCATGCCCTATGTCCTGCGCCTAAATTACGCCAAGCTCGGTTAAACTATGATGAAATAGCCATCCAAGCTAATAACCACTATTCATCATCCTTAGATCTGAATCAGTCAAAGTCTAGTGATTTATCTGGCTCGAGTCAGAAACTGTTGGCCAGACAAGATTCGCAGCACCCGATAACTCCGAGATAAAAAGTTCTACGAACCGACATTGCGGTCCGGAAAGGTTAATCGTTATTGTGTGCTGCTCAGAGATTAATGGCGAATTTAACCCTATGGCTTCAGTGGGTAAGGCGGGTTTCCGCTGAGTAATTTATGACAGCCATAACGATCGCCGAGTATTGTCATCTCATGTTATATTAGGTTCTAATGAGGCAGACTACTGCTCCTCCTTATCCTCTCAGATGGATGCTAAGTGATGTGAATGTTTGTTTTGTGATTCAGCTGATTCGTCGCATTAGCGAATAGAATGCTCTTCAATATCTATAGTACATATTTTTGAGAGACGATGAAGTGATAAACAAGGTCACTTAATCACACTAGATGGGAATTTGCATTTTTCCAGAACTATGCAAATTTTTCTAGCACCAATGCACGATCAATATGAATAATCACGACGAAGATTACTTGTTTTGGATCTTATCTATTACAAAGGATCTTTTCATAAGGGCGTTGTGAGAACTTAGCACCTTTCTGATCAGAATATATCCACTGAAAGAGAAACGTCGAAAGAGATGCCCAGAATGGCGCAACGTGGAGTCATACTCGCCATAAAATAAGATTAACCTCCCTGACCTTACTCAAAGTAATTCCTTCGTTAGCCGTATTAGCGACGAACCTGTTCCGATGCGGGGTCACCCGATCAATTAGCCGGTTGTAGACGTCACGCTCGTAGGTGACTTGCTGATCAGCTTTTCTCGTTGCTCTCGAAGTACTTAATGCACAACAAAAAACGTCTAGCTCGAACCCAGCAGAAAAAGGACGATGAGGAACGTTTCACTGAGAAAACCCAACGCTGCACAGACTCCACGATGATGTAAATTTAATTATATATTCCATCCTCCTTCGCTGTACATTATATAGGGCGACCGTTTACTAGTCGCACATAATTGCGTCCGTAGGGCATGGTCGGGTTGTGGTACGATTATTAAGTACACAGATGTATACATGAGATATTGTTGTGATAGCTCAAAGTGCAATCCGTACCAGTAGAAATGCGGGTAGCGTGACTGTCCCTTTTAGTATCGTACCGTTCTGTTTGACGAACCACCACGCGAATAGACAATTAGTATAGGGGAAGTACCGCTTCAATTTCCGTTTCTCGAAGAATATTATAGTTCAACTCAATGTTGTTCAAGATAGAAAAGGCTTTTACTATAAAAATTCAAAATAGTACACTTTTCATCATTAGAAAAAAAGGTGAAAAATCGAACATCATTTTTGCTTGGAGGTAAAGCGGTCACCTAGTGGGGGCAAAGTGGTCACTCACACATATCAAGCTAAATGGGATAGATTTATGCGTTTTTTTCGTCCAAATTTGTTCAGATTATATTTGATATAGTAGGTACATATATGAAATAAACTTTGTCTATTCACCTAGAGTCTTAATTCAAATTTTCTCATGCATAAAAAAACGTAGTATGAAACAAACAACATTCCACATAATGAGGCTTGGTTTAGTTGGAGTGGCATATTTATTCAGGGTCAAAGCCACAAAAGGATCTTCTTCAAGAGCAGAATATGATGAGGTATATCAGCTTTAGTAAACAGAACAAGTCGATATTCACCTATGTCCACTTTGCCCCTAGACATCAAATTTATTTCTATGCTAATAATTCACTAAGATTAAACAAAATATCTGTTCACCTCTCCTATAATATGTGAACAGTCGTCCAAACTGATGATTTGTCCAATATATCAGATTGATTAAACTAAATTTCACGAGAAATTCCTTAGATACCATGCGCACAGAACTACGGTCTAGTGGCTATCGAGAGTGAAATTTCATTTTTGATTTATATTTTGACATGCGACAGCTCTACTGAAGTACAGGGTGCGTCAAAAGTCATTAATTCTTCAAACATAAGGTGACTATCAATATGGTATCTATATTTTTTTTTTTTATATAAAACGTTTATTTTTACAGGCTCAGTTACATTAGTTTAAAGGAGCCGAATTCTTAAGTATATGTTTTAAAACTATACATAAATAATTTTCCTAACACTATGGTTAGTAAGGTGGAAAACCGATTACTCGCGGTTTACTCGAGTTTAGAGGGTGACATCTTTCAGGAAAGGGATGGGATATAAGGGAATTGTTACAATGTTGATGATCACACTCGATTCTTAAATCTATTGTATATTTACATTTCAACTTATTTTACTGTTTATACCATGGGGGCCAATCGCTCGCAATGGATGAAAAGGAGGGTATAAGGACATAGGTACAATCACACACGAAGATCGATAGCTTTAAGGAAAACATATATTTGGGTCATGTAATCAAGGTCTAACCGAGCCAACACATCTCTCACCGGCACATTGGGCTGTCTTCCTCGGGCCCGAAGGGAGTTTTCTAAATTCGATCTGGCGACAAGATACATCTCGCACGACCAAACAACATGCTCGATGTCGTGATAACCTTGACCACAGACGCAGAGATTGTTGCTGGAAAGATTGAAACGAAAGAGAAGCGCATCTAACGAACAGTGATTGGACATGAGTCGGGAGAAGGTGCGAATAAAGTCCCGACTCAAGTCCAGACTTTTGAACCACGGTTTGAGGCTAACCTTAGGGATAATCGAGTGAAACCACCGGCCCAATTCATCTTCGTTCCATTTGCGTTGCCAGTTAG
Organism: Toxorhynchites rutilus septentrionalis; assembly: GCF_029784135.1. Taxonomy (NCBI): domain Eukaryota; kingdom Metazoa; phylum Arthropoda; class Insecta; order Diptera; family Culicidae; genus Toxorhynchites; species Toxorhynchites rutilus. The sequence goes on from NC_073746.1 coordinate 82,903,043, forward strand.
CGATGGTATTTTTACGGACTAAAGAAAAAAATTCATTGAAGGCGATTTGACGCTGGTAAATGTCGCCTTCAATCGCACCTACCTTTGCTAATGAGTCAGCCCTCTCATTACCCGGAATTGAGCAATGTGAAGGGACCCAGACAAAGGTAATGACATAACAGCGTCTGGATAAAGCACTCAAAATTTCTCGTATTCTCTCAAGGAAGTACGGCGAGTGCTTTTCCGGCCTCACTGAACGGATAGCTTCGACAGAGCTAAGACTATCCGTTACAATGTAATAGTGTTCAACAGGTCGTGAGGCGACGCTGTCCAGCGCCCAGTATATCGCTGCCAATTCAGCAATATACACTGAGCAAGGATTCTGAAGACTGTGGGAGGTGCTAAAAATTTCGTTGAACACTCCAAATCCTGTGGACTCATTCATAGAGGACCCATCAGTAAAGTACATATTATCACAATTGATACCCCCATACTTTGAATCGAAGATCGTTGGAGCGATCCTCGATCGTTGATAATCTGAATATCCATGGATATCCTGTTTCATGGACAGATCAAAATGCACAGAGGAATTGATGTAGTCAGGAAAACAAACACGGTTGGGAATATACGAAGAAGGATCAACCTGCATGGAGATGAATTCATGATATGAACTCATGAATCCGGAGTGAAAATTTAGCTCGATCAGCTGCTCAAAATTCCCGATCACCAATGGGTTCATAACCTTACACCGGATGAGGAACCGAAGAGATAATAAATTGAAGCGATCTTTTAGTGGGAGTAGGCCTGCCAAAACCTCGAGACTCATGGTATGCGTTGAGGGCATACATCCCAACGCAATACGGAGACAAAGATACTGAATTCGCTCGAGTTTAATGAGGTGTGTTTTGGCAGCTGATTGAAAACAGAAACTGCCATACTCCATCACTGAGAGAATAGTTGTTCGATACAACATTATAAGATCTTCGGGATGGGCTCCCCACCAGGTGCCGGTAATTGTACGGAGAAAGTTTATTCTTTGTTGACATTTTTTACTCAGATACCTAATATGGACCCCCCAAGTACATTTGGAGTCGAACCAGACCCCAAGATACTTGAATGACATAGCATGAGTGATCGGTTTACCCAAAAGTTGAAGCTTTGGTTTTGCTGGTCTATGCTTCCTAGAAAAAACCACCATCTCTGTTTTCTCCGTGGAGAATTCGATCCCTAGCCCAATGGCCCAGGTTGAAAAATTGTTCAAAGTATCTTGTAAGGGTCCTTGCAGGTCGGATTCGTTTGATCCTACGACAGACACCACTCCATCATCTGCAAGTTGTCTTAGGCTGCAATTTTGTGTAAGGCAATTGTCGATGTCGCTTACATAGAAGTTGTACAAAAGGGGGCTTAAACATGAGCCCTGGGGGAGGCCCATGTAAGAGAACCGACTTACTGCCGAATCTCCGTGAGAAAAGTTCAAATGTTTCTCACAAAGCAAGTTATATAACATATTATTCAATAGAGGCGGCAGACCCCGAGAGTGTAATTTGTCTGACAAAACCTCTATTGAAACAGAATCAAAGGCCCCCTTTATGTCCAAGAATACTGAAGCCATTTGTTTTTTTTCGGCGTAAGCCATTTGAATTTCTGAAGAAAGCAACGCAAGACAATCATTCGTCCCCTTGCCCCTGCGGAACCCATATTGTGTATCTGAGAGTAAGGCATTCGTTTCAACCCAACGATCAAGGCGAAACAAGATCATTTTCTCCAACAATTTCCGTATACAAGACAGCATTGCTATTGGGCGGTACGAATTGAAGTCGGACGCGGGTTTTCCGGGTTTTTGAATAGCTATAACTCGTACTTGTCTCCAATCATCCGGAACAACATTATGCTCCAGAAACTTATTGAATAAATTCAACAAGCGATGTTTGGCCACATCGGGGAGGTTTTTTAACAAGTTGAACTTAATTCTATCCGATCCTGGAGCCGAATTGTTACTTGAAAGGAGAGCAAGAGAGAATTCTACCATCGAAAACTCGGAATCAAGATCGCACCTATCTTGTGGTATATCTCGAACAATTCTTTGCACGGGAGCGAAATCGGGACAAACCTTTCGCGCAAAATTAAAAATCCATCGATGTGAATATTCCTCGCTTTCATTCGATGAAGAGCGATTTCTCATGTTTCGAGCCACTTTCCATAATTTTTTCATTGACGTTTCTCGTGACAAACCTCCCACGAAATTTCGCCAATAAGCACGTTTTTTACCTTTGATCAAGTTTTTAAATTGATTCTCAAGGGCTAAATACGTTTGAAAATTTTCAGGAGTTCCACGTTTCCGAAAAGCTTTAAATGCATTCGATTTTTCTACATAAATCTTTGAACATTGGCTATCCCACCATGGATTGGGAGGCCTTCGGTGAATGGTGGAACCTGGGATGGGTTTCGTTTGAGCGCGAACCGCGCTGTCATGGATCAAACGAGAAAGGAAGTTATACTCCTCCAATGGAGGTAAACCATCTCTGGAATTGATGGCTAGAGTAATCGCGTCCGCATATTTTTTCCAGTCAATGTGTCTTGTGAGGTCATATGCCATGTTTATAGATTCAGAAGAATTCGACCCAATGGTGATGGAAATTTTGATTGGCAAGTGATCACTACCGTTGGGATCCTGGATTACATTCCACTTGCAATCTAACGATAGTGAATTCGAGCAAAGCGAGAGGTCAAGAGCACTTGGGTTAGCAGGAGGTTTAGGCACACGTGTTGTTTCCCCAGTGTTCAAAACGGTCATATTGAAGCTGTTACAAAGGTCATATATCAACAATGAACGATTGTCGTCGTACTGTTCCCCCCAGGCAGTTCCGTGAGAGTTGAAGTCTCCCAAGATCAATCGTGGCTCAGGAAGGAGTGAGCACATGTCAACAAGTTGTTTGCGGCTAACCGCAGCTCTCGGAGGCCAATACAAGCTGACAATACAGAGGTCTTTGCCTTTAATGTTTGCATGACAAGCAACAGCTTCGATCCCTCCAATAGGTGGAAGGTCAATTCGGAAAAATGAGTGGCACTTATTGATCCCCAATAGCACCCCTCCGTATCTGTCATCACGGTCCAAGCGTATAATATTAAAATCGTGGAAAGAGAGATCATCTCGCGAAGAAAGCCAAGTTTCGGACAGAGCAAAAACATCACAATTGAACTTATGAATTAAAAATTTGAATGCATCCAATTTAGGGATAAGACTACGACAATTCCACTGTAAAACAGTGATATCTCCGACCTCTCTATTCAAATTAGACATCAAGAGAGATAATCATTGCAAGGAGGGGCCATGTTTGCATCAATTGTTGCAAAATTGTCTTTAGTACTGGAAGCATTGAGATGACAATGGTTCTGATGGAATCGGAAACATTAAAACACGTGAAGATTTGATCCACAAGGTCAGTCAACTTTATAAATCCCGATTGGGAAGTTGAGCTGGACGCAAAAAAAGGGACAGTTGGGGTTTTTGATGTCCCCTCGAGTGCTGGGTCGTTCGAAGGTGAACTATTCCCACGGAAGCCAGGAGGAACCTGATTTTGCTTGTCCGCTGCACTCGATATTTTAGGCAAGCTAACATGGGGTACCACCGATGGGACTTGTCGTTGAACTTTGGGAGTGGACACATTTTTGCGCCGGGAATTCCCTTTGAAAATAAACGGTGTGCCCTCGTTAGCTGTATCCGCTTCCAATTCGTCAACTGGCAGTGAAGCAAAGACATTGTTTGTTGGTAATGGTTGTTGTTGAGCCAGTGGGGAAGCGCCCTTTAAGATATCCGCGAAAGTGCGTTTCGAGCGTTCCTTCAAAGAGCGCTTTTGTTTATCCCAGCGACTCTTGTAAGTTTCACAAGCTGAGAGCACGTGTGGGGATCCCCCGCAATATGGACACTTATGCTCAGTCGCACTGCAGGATTTCCCCTCATGTTGCTCTCCGCATGTGGCACAGCGCTCCTTGTTGGCGCAATAAGCTGCTGTATGACCAACTGACTTGCATTTGTTGCAAGTCATGGGCTTTGGCACGAAGAGTCGCACCGGCAGCCTCAATTTGTCCACCATAACGTAGTCAGGGAGGGCGGCACCAGCAAAAGTGACTCGAAACGAGTCGTACGGCGTAAATTTCTTTTCTACTCCTTCCTGGGTAACTTTTCCAAGTTGGCGACATTCCAAGATTTTGACTTCCATCGAAGGAAGCCTCTTGAACCTGCCAACTCCCATACTTTCTATAGTTTTGCACGTCAGACCCGTTTCAGATATAACGCCCCCAATTTCTACGTTATGGGAGGGAATAAAAACTCGATATTCGAGGATGAAATGCTTATCAGCAACAATATCGTTCGCGTCCTTTCGGTTAGTCACGACAACTCGCAGTTTGTTCGGTCTTACTTTGCAAATTTCCGAAACAGAGGTGTATCTTTTCAGATCTGTCATAATCTGTACGACCCTCAAGGCTTTACCATTAGGTTTGGGCCGGAAAAAAACAACCCAAGGACCAGCGTCAGGCGCATCGTCCGGATAAACCCTGACACGGGGAGCGGAAACAATAGGAGAGGAATTCGAGGACAAGGTTTGAGTGGGGACAGTAACATCAGAGGGGGGAAGGGATGTCGATGATTGGGTGGAAGTATTGGAGGAATCAGGGGAAAGGTTTGCAATCTTTTTTTTGGAGGGGGGCTTGGTAGTGTGAGTTGACTCGTCCCCAGAAGAAGAATCTTCGGGCATAGGAGTCCGTTTAAGGGACTTACTACACCCTGCTTGAGCAAGCGAGGGGGAGTCTGAAATGTCCATGTCTAGACCCCCACCCTCCTCCATTCTTAGAACGAACGATTATTATCTTTACAATTTTTTTATCTCACTTGTAAAAAAAAAACTTAAATAAAATAAAAATAATCACATAAATTTGTTGTTCCGATATGCGCTCTGTTACCCTATTAAGGGAGACACAAAAGTCACGCGCTACGGAGACAACACAATAGCAGAAGTTATTGTTGTACTCAACTGATTGTTGTTATTGTTGTCAACCACGTGTTGACGATGCCGTTATGGTTATTGATCCACTACAGACGCCGATCCAGACCACTGCAGAGGCGCTGCTTCCTCGGTTCTGGCTGCTTTGGGTACTTTGGGCACTAATTCACCACAGAACACACGAGAAAAAAAAACCAACTCGTTGGGGAGAAGAGAAAAAAAAACTTCGAGAACAATGCTTGAGGAGTGATGAATAGCACATCCAGCTCCATCAAGTTGTTAGCGAGGAATGGATATGGTATCTATAGTCAATAGTTATACTACCAAACAAGCAGGTTACCACTTTGCCCCCCATGACCAATTTGCCCCCACTACCCCTAAGTATAAAAATTGGCATTTTGTACCTTTCAGGACATAACCTAAGCTAGCAGTTTTTGAAACTGTGGAGACAACTTCAATACTACATTTAGTAGATGGGAAGGGAAAAGCGAGGGAAAAACATAGTACCAATAGGGACGAATATTGTTTGTATATATAAATAAAACTAATAATATTAAAATATGGATAGGCTGAACACCACAATTCAAATACAGAAATAAATCACAAACATAGTTGGGTTCATTCAGTTTCCATATCAATTTGAAACACAAGAACGTAAATATAAAAACATCTAAATCTATAAACTTAATCAGACAGTCATCAGTGGAACACATTCTGGCATTTCAGCTAAATTTTATGTTTCTGTCGCCAGTTTCGTTTCTTTTATATTCTAGCAATTCTATTTTAGATGCACAGGTGTCTTAACCAGATACACTTAGAGTAAAAACATTAGTGGATTCCGAAACAAATTAGAAGTGCGATTCTTTGTCGCATAAACACATGATAATGATTCCTTCAAACGATCTTTTATGTACAGTACAATTTCAACATTTACTGACTTTTATGGATATGGAGTTCTGAATGCAAAAGTTTCCACTATTTTGAGTTATTGACTATATAAAATGTCATGTCTGGGAGGCGTCATGACGTTAAAAATAGTCCCGAGATGACATTGCAGGACAAGGACACCAAATAATTCAATCGAACATATTAACTAAACCGTTCGGAGAATCAATAATCTTACCTTTGAAGATAGCCGTGGCCGTCTCCATGGGAGTTCCAAATCAGAAATAACACATAAATTTCATATCAGTTCACAGAACATATTTTGAAGTGATTGTCCATAAATAAAAATTTAAAATAAAAATTATAAAACAAGATTTAGAAACTAGGAATTTAGTTTAAACCAATTCTTCCGTGGATTTTCAGTTCCCATTTTTCGAAACCTGAGTGCAAAAGAATCCACGCAAATAATAAGATACTCTGAGGCCTCATTTTTTGCGGTTTTCTACAGCCTCACAAAAGGAGTGGGAGAAAACAGGGTAAAACCTAAAAAAACTAAAGATTTCCACATATTTTTTCCCATGTTTCTTCGCCTTCAAATCATTACAAAACATCTCTTGTACTCAATATGAACCATGTGTCTGTTGATCCTTTTTTTAGAATAATGCGAATTTTGATAGGATACAAAATTTTTTTATGTGAAATAAATGGGAGTGCGTGTAAAGTCGACATCCTGTCTTTACTCCGACACAAATGAAAACTTGTTACAATAATTTCAAAGTTCGTAAGTAAGAGGCTATCCATACTCTATGTGGATACTTTGAGAGAGGGCGGGGGAATAATTTCAAATAATATGAAATTGGATTGCACAGATTTTAAATGATACACAAATTAATGTATTTCGTCTGTAAACAAAAGCTGTTCACTTATTGAACCCCATAGCCCTTGCTGCTGATGTAGCCCCAGATTTGCAAAGCAAATGGTTTGAATACTGCTCTAGAAATCTCAGCCAGCAATATTTTTTTTCTTATTGAAATGGTTCGGAATAAACAATTTTGATCTCAGCTTGGGTGAGCATCCACCGAAAATGTGGCTGATAAACCTTTTTTGTTGACATGCCCTACTCAACATTGGTTCTGACTGATTTCAGTTGAATATCAATTCTGCTCTGCTGATTTGTCATCCAAACATAAACACGAGGCATCTATAAAGAATAAGGACGCATCTTACCTGTCAGTGAAAAACAAACCATGTGTCGGTTTTTCCCTTACTGAAAGTGTCGATTCTACCCCGAATGAACTCGAAATTTCAAATCAATGTTTTTGGGCATCGATAAGCAGCAAAACCACCTACCATCTCTCAAAATACACTGAACAATGATCTAAAGTGGCCCATAGACTATGTCGACGCTATTTACACTGATCAGAAAGCGGCATTCGATCGTGTTGATCATGGCATCTTTCTTTCTTTCGTTGCTAAGCACATATCTACGCAATCGCAGAACTTCCGTGAAAGTGGGTTCCTCCCATTCGAGGTGGTTCCAGAACGGTTCTGGAGTACTGCAAGGCAGCATTTTAGGGCCTTTGTTATTCTCACTATTTGCTGCCAATTGATAACGTCACACACTGTTTGAGACTTCAAAACTTGATTGATTTATTGGCGGATTGGTGCAACTCTAACCACATGACAATCAGCAATCAGAAATGCACTGCTGTCAGCTTTACCCGTAAAAAACAGCTAAACATTTTTGACTACAGCTACTCCAGCGCAGTGATGGCGTCACGGATCTCGGTGTCGTTTTGGATAGCCCAATGTCGTTTAGACAACACTACTATTTGCATTGAAAAATGGACATGCGTGTAGGCATGTTTTTGTGTTCTTTCTTCGTGTTATTTATCAATTCATTCTCAGTTTTCACGACAAAATTGTTGGAGTAGATCGCTTCAGGTTTGCCCAGAATTTCCCGATGGGACGCCTGGGCGACTTGGGTACCACATCGGAATTAAGCTCTCCTCTTACGACGCTTCGAGTAGTGGGCCGACGCCAGATCCAACCAGAACACCGCGTCTTCGCCATTATGGTATTTCTTGATGAACGACGCAACTTCCGACAGGCACTTCGTACTATAAATTTCTCCGTTCACGGCCAGCCCGGAGCTAAAGAAGAGTGGCTTCGGCATCTCTATCTCGCTGATCGTCAGCAACAGCAGCACCTTCTTGGGAAACTTTGTGTATGAAATAAACTTCACTTCGGAGCTCACTTCCTTCGTGGGGGAAGTAGAACACGAAGTGCCCTGCCAGTCGTTGCCATCCAGGGTGAGATAGGTCTTGTCATTCATCACCACCGCCACGTCGCGATTCGCCGGGAAAATCGACTTGACCATCTTATTCAGCCGCTTGCCTGCAGCTCCGAGACCAGTGGACGAGATTTTCGTTCCTGACACGTATGTCCATGTTCGCCAGATACTTTTTCACTGTTTGACCGTTTGCACCGACCTCCCGGTCAAGCACACGCGGCGATGTAGCCACTTTTCCCTCGAGCTTTTTCCCTTTGGAGCTTCTTGTCGCTTAGAGCCGTCGGCCGTTCGGAACCGGACTTTTTTTCGATGCTCTGATTGTTGTCCAATAGTGCCAAGATGTTTGTAGATGCCGGAACGGGCGTATCCTGCGTCCACAAAGTGCCGCACTATGTCCGTTTTCGACGCGGCGGGGTACCGTTCTTTGAACGCGCACACATCTAAAGAGAGTAGCTGTTTTCGCCATCACGGTAAGAGTTCGACTGATAGAACTGTTAATTTTTTTCTGCTGACTCATGGGTTACTATGATTGATGCTGCATGGGTAGTTTCGTCAGTGCGTGTGAAAATGGAGACATGGACATGGTTCAGGAAACATGAAAACAAAAACGTTTTTGATCAATCCGACGGAAGATTCTGTTCTATTGAACTGACAGAAGCCAACATATCGAGTATCCCTCTGACATTTTCCCTTTGTTTTGCACTGAATCGGGTTCCCCACTGACAGTTCTGCTTGAGATTTTCCTAACGATCTTAGCACCGATCATAGCATCCGGCTGGAAGATCCCCTCAAAATTGATCGGCTCAGATTGCTTTTTCATCAACACGTCAGAACGCTCAATAGTAGGGGAAGGGTGGCCAGCTATGTATATACAATGAGTGTCAAATCAATTGATACACTTTATTACAAATTTATACATCATTCAAATTTAAAATAAAAAATTATTTTATCAATTATACACAAGTGTCCATCTTACCCGCCCTATCCGTCTTTCCCGACCCTCCTCTAAATGATGTACTTCAATTTCAATTGCTGCCGAATCGTATTGTAACAGTATTCCTACAAGATTACGAATCAGTTCATAAAAGCTGGGCGACTATTGACGAATTTACGCAAAGCTGAATCAGCTCATGCGAAACCTACATTAGAGCTCAGTACCAGAAAAGTGATGCTGTTTGTTTACTCTACGAACTTAAAAGCTATATTCTGTCGTGAATATTCGTTTTATTTCTATTTAGATTCATTTCAACCATTCAATGTTATCAGTATATGGTAAGAAAGTTAGAGTTTTATATATTCACGATGGTTCAACACGCAATTTGACTATGACTTTGGTCAAATTGCGTGTTTAAACCATCGTAATAAACGTCGAACATTTTAAGTTCAATAATACACACAGGTTCTGAATACCGTGGATAATGGCGATGAAATCCATATCATATTAAATTGTCTGATATCCTTGATTAAGTAAGGGCCGATACGAGAAGAATTTTCAGTATTTTTAGCGCAACACATGCTACTAACTACTAACTAATTGAAAAAAAAAAATTCCAACACTTATACCAAACCATTCTTCATAATATACCGTTCTGAATCATATTTCGGACGCTTAAGGCGTATGATGCAGAAAACAGCTCTAAACTTTATGCACAGGTATTACTCGGTTGATATTTTTAAATTAATTAGTTCAATATGCTTTAAAACTTTCTACTTTGGTACCTATTTGATTGAAAACATACAAAAAAATCATTGAATAAAATGATTTTCCAATGAAGCGAATAAAAATCAAACTTCGGACACTAAATCAAATTTCGGACACTTTATTTTGTAATTTTTTGAACGAAAATTATATTACACTTGATTATATTTTATTATATTTTATATATTGATAAACGGGTAAATTCTACGTGCTCACGCTAAGCAAACGTCAAACACAAACGATAGTGAGTAGTGTTGATAGATTTTTACCGATTATGTTATAATTCAATTGTAGTTCTCATATGAAATGATAGTGAAACTAAGGAATTACTCTAAAGAAGTAATTGTGATATTAATTTTATAGTTATATCATCAGTGCATTAAGCATTTCAAGATATTAGAACAAAGTGTCCGAAATATGATTCAGAACGGTACATACCACATTGTAAAATGATGATTATCTAACCTTTGCAGCATGGAAAGGATACTTGAATCCGAGAAATTTGAAGGAAAATTCGGAGTTTTCTAACAAATTTTAATTCAAATTTTAATTAATCATCATTTTATTTACTGCGCAATCTGTTTGTAAATCTAACGTAAGTTCGGCAATTGGAAAACGGAATTTAAAGTCTGTGTTGCTTAGACTATTCATCATATTAAAGCCCCATACGAAGAGTTTATGCAGACAAAAAACATTTAGGAAGGCCTGAAGAACATAAATGAACAGTTTCATCTTTTTTTCCAGAGACGAATGAACTCTCTGAGTTTAAAGTCTCTTTAATTCAATACCGTTACCGTTTTTTTCCAACGTGCAGGAACTTGATTGAAATAATGCAGAAAAGATTCTTTGACCTAACGGATTAGAAAGTAAGATCTGCGAAATCGATTTGAATTATATAATTTGCAATAAATGTATCATCTGGTTCTATATGTATGAAACACCATTATGGTTTTGTGAACACTTTGCGCCAGACCAAAATAATAAAGATTATACACAGTAACACCATGATTATCGTTCATACACAAAAACAATATATTTCAGTATAAAAATTACGGATTGTAAATACATATATACTCAAATTATCATTCTGTAAGGTCGTGTAGACCAATGGTCAGATCATGTGGAAGCCGTGACCAAAATAACAGAGCAGAAGTCTACCACTCACTGACAAATTTCAAGGAAGGAATACGGAATTACTGTGGAACTCGCTGTCGCGGATAGTCGAAGTTTTACTGTACATTATTTCAGAAGAGGTCTTATACATCTCTGAAACTAAAAAGTTAGGTGATTCTATAGTTAAGAAACGAAGTGTGAGTTTTTTTTATCAACACGCTGAGTCCTGCACTATTTTTGCTGCGCTTTCCATTCAGCCCGAACCAAGAGCTTTTGCACAACCAAATCGATCCAGCTCCCAAAGATACTCATTGTATACATATTTATTTCGAATAGAAAGTGGCCAAATTCCGTAACTCATCCGAAAACAAACCACTTTGTAACTGTCAATCCCACTGATCATCGCTCTCCTAACAAAAAGTTGCGTGACGATCCCTAGAAACCGACGTGGGGCTCAGCGTGATAGAAGCTGGGTCGTTCATTACAGTTGATAATGTAATAATTGAGATGTATATTTTAATTTCAAATTTTTATGCGAACCCTCGTTGAAAGAACTCTTATCATTCAGCGAACACATTTGCAATAATCTACAGACTTCATTGACACATTAAAGTTTATAGTCTGTTTGACTCAATTCTACTATCGATTAAATAAAACGAAACGAAAAATCTGCCAGCGCTCATGTTACTATTAGCTGCTGCAACTGATTAATTATTCGAAACAAATCGCTGCACATAGTATTTGCTACTCGCGCGATGTCTTATCAAAAACTACGACACACATACTGCATGGAGGTCACCAGGAGGCAAATTGAAGTACATACTTCGAATTACAATTCCATAGATACCATCGCCGGACGGACGTGGAATTAATTTTTGGCCGCCACACAAATTGTGCATTCAAATAGCATTATAACGCCTCCATGCTCATAGTAGAACAATGTGACATTGGACAACGGTATTGTAACACCTAGAGTGTAGAAACTAGTGCAAGCATTCATAAGCAACATACATGAATCTCCTGTGAAGGTCCTTTGTCGCTTTCGTTTGAAGGCCGAGCGTCCCTCTGATAAACCCGTTGTTCTTGTTTACTTCACGCCGAGGCGCACTTTCTGCTGAACGACACTACTGGTGGCACTACACAATGTGAATCATTCAACTTCTTCTCTAGACACCTCGTTGCATCCGTGGGTTGGTCGAGAAAAGGAAGAAAAGACTGGAAAAAGTACAGCGTGACAAAGGGCACTCGCGAATGTGAAACACTACGCCCAGAATGAGGCTCCCAACAATCGACAACGTCCGTTCTGCTTCAATGTTCAAACCATAACTGCGCTGAGCTTCGCGAATTATTTGCTCTCGCGGAGTAGACTTGATTCTTGTTTACCTTTTTTTCTGTACGCCCGAGGTTCTTCCAGACTCGCCAGAGTATTTATTGTTATTATTGCAGCTCTTTATTCACTGCATGTTTTGCTGTAGAACGTCGTGAGTCACACACTACCGCCCAGCTCAGCTGGATTTGACAAGAATTTTCTCTCCAGTCGACACCCTCCGCTTAGAACATAAGTCCACGCGATTGTGGGTCGGGTTGTTCAATTTTTAATTACGGAGTGTGCTTGAATGCCGCGAAACACAATGCAAAATCTGGAGTAGAATACGTATCATTATTTTGATATCACTATAATGATTTAATACGGAATCAATCGAACACACAGAAAATACTGTTGTTTATCTCATGAGCAAAAATTTTTCAAAAATTCAAAAAATTGCGTTAGGAGTGCATACAATCAGATTATACACATGTTGACAAGCTAAGCGCAACGCGCTTCGATTCCGCGGATTACAAACCCGGACTATCCACCAGTGAGTTAGCTAAACTATTTGATAATCCCAAATCCACATTGATATCCTAAAACGATTTGGAAAATTTCAGAACCTCCCAATTGGCCGTCCAGATCATGCGATTTGAGCCCGCTAGACTTTTTTTTGTGGGTTTATGCGAAAGACCGTGTCTATGCCAACTCTCCGCAAACTCTTGAACATTTGAAAGACAACATTCGTGAAGTTATGACCGAGATACCGCCCCATATGTGCCGAAAAGTCATCGAAAATTACCTGTTCCGGATCAAGGTGTGCGAGGAAGCCCTAGGTGGACATTTGAATGATGTTGTATTTCACACATAATGGCATAAACCAAACTTAAATTTGAAATAAAAGTTTCATCGAAATTCGAATTCTACGTGTGTTTTATTTCAATTTACTTTCGGAGTTTAAAGTTGGAAAACCCTGTATATGACAAAACGCACTGCATAACTGTTTGCGAGCATCGCTAACTTCAAACGGTCCAGTTGTTGACATTAGAGATCCAAATTTAGCCATACGGAAGTAACTAATAATAAATGATTCCTTTCAGGTCCCACCAAATACACAGTAGAACCTTCCTGGCAGGGTTACCATATCTACAGAATAATCTGTATTAATACAGATTTTTCAGGATTTTTGAAATCAAGAATCTGTAGATGCAGCTTACCGTTTTTTCAGGTTTTCATACAGATTTACAGATTTTCCAAAATAACGATCCAATATTAGTTATGAATTAATAATAGTTTGCCCCAACTCACTAATTTTATTATTATAGCATTCGAATCAGTCTGAACGAGAGCCATTTTGGCATGAATATGTAGCGTCTAATACTGCTTTCTCATGTTCAATCTAAGGCGAAAAGATGCAAAAGTCTGCATCATCGGCTAGCTTTACAATAAATAAATAACACTTTTTATCCTTTTTATACTAAAGCACAGTGAATGCGATTTTTTACGTGAATACCCTCAACATCGTTAAATTAATAATAAATATGCCAATCAATGATATTAAAACTAAGATTATGCTTCAAAAATGAACTTATAAATTTAATCCTCTGCGGTCGTACTAAGTTTCGTCATGTGTGTCGTACTGGTCGCAATTATTTTTACTTGAGAAAGCAGTGATGTATTAACTTTGTGAGATCATGAAATATGAACATCCTTTATTTGTTGTATACTTCTGATAAGTATTTACTAAACGATGTTTTTAAGTTTATGTCCAAAAAATATTTGCTATAATTCTTCTTCGTGTGATATCTTCCATATGTATAACAAAAATAATTAGTTTGACGTTCTTCTTATGTATTTTTCTGTTTGAACATACAAAACAATGCTCTTTATATCTATACAGTGGCGCAACACACTGAGTTTTCTATTAATACTTTCCTCAAGCATGGATGACATTTTTTCATAGTAGCTCCGTTTTGGTTCGTGAATTAGTTCACAACACATTAAAATTCGTTTTAAAAAAAGTGTGAAATGATACATTGCTACATAAATTATAATATTAGTAGGGGAAAGGGGATAAAAACGGACACCTTAAGTAAACGTTGATTTTTTTGGGAATTTTACAAAAAAAAACATAGGGCTATCTCACCACAAATTGATTATCTAGGTCTCTTTTTGTAATAAAATTTGTCTTCGAGGCAGATATTTTGCAAAATGAATTTGTCCGGTATTTTTGAAAAAATTAGATTGAGTCGGGAAAGACGGACACCTGGAATGGGAAAGACGGACACCTGGAATGGGAAAGATGGACACTATCTGAAAATTCAAGTTTATGCACTCAATAAGTTTTGGAGGTCTTCAAATAGCCCTTACAAATGATTGAACAAAAAGGCTAGACTAAAATCACTATTCACTCGCGAGACGCGACACGGAACTAGGACACAACACTTATAATCCTTACAAACATTAAAATGGTTAAAATTACCTTTTTTTACCTTTTTTCGTCGACCGGTTTCGGGCTCGATGTTGCCCATCTACTGGACGGTGTCCGACTGGTCCTTTTTTTTTAGACGAAATCGGCCGCATCGCCACTGGATTTTTATGTATTTTTGGGAGGCAGTACAACGATGCCACTTTTGGATTGGGTACATTCAATTTTCGTTCAAGTTTATCCCCACCCATCAAGTGTGTGACTTTTTGGCGAACAGAATTAGCTTCTTCAGTCATTGCATTAAGCGGATCTTTAGGTTTCCCATTTTTGAAGCAATGCTCTTCATACGGACCGGAGCGAATCATGTCAAGAACCCGTAAGTCATAATCATGTTTATCCATGATCACAACTGCATTCCCTTTATCTGCCCGTGAATAAACTAAACTAAAAGAAAAATAAGTAGACTAAAATCACCTGAAAGGGCTTGTAATTTTCCTCTTTTTTCATGTCTAAAGAACTTCCGACATTCGGAATGACCAATTCGGATTACGTTTTAAAAGCCCCTCTGCGTAGTCAATGGGCACCTGTTAAAAAAAGAAGAAGGAGATAATCAAATTGTTTTCAAAACAAAATTCCTTTCTTTTCGGTGGATTGTCCTTCTTACTCGACTTGATTAGTATTTTTTCATCAACATTTCTGATATAAAAATGAGAAAATGTTACCACTGATTCGATAAACTGGAGGAGAAGGTAAAACACACACGTAACGAAAAATATCTCAAAAAATTACTCGATAACAATGCGAACTTTATTTTCTGCAGACGAAAATTTTCATGAAGGTGCTCTTTGTAGATTACTTTTGTGTTTTTATTTACAAGGCCAGTTCGGTGCACACAGTAAGTATCAAAGATATTGATTGCAAGTTTGTACATCATTGAAATTTAAAATAAAAATGTAATTTATCGATCATACATAGGTGTCTGTCTTTCCCGACTTTCCCCTATATTAGTATACTTCTTTGCTGTAGCGATTCAGAGCAGGCAAACGACCGCCTGGATCGTAACTGCTCTGCTTGTTATCTGTTCATAAAAAGGGTCAGTTTTCACTTTTTTCACGCCATCGGTAGCATGCACCCGTGACCCGTGACCCGAAGTTGTTTTGATCTACTGTCTACACGCTATTCAGGTGTTCAACTGCTTCATTCTTTCGACGGCCTCTCGTTCGTTCGTCAGGATACTTACCTGCATCTGCACATTTCGACTGACTCCTTTATCAGCTTCGCATGAAGCTTGAAAATCATATTTTTATCAATAATAACGCCCAATATTTTGATGTAGAACAACGTCTTTCATTAGGGGGCCAAATCAGTAAACAGGTCACATTTTTATGAAATAAAATTAACGGTAATAACTATTTTTGCCGCAAACAGATTTTGGCGATTTACATTCCAAACGAATTGGAAATTCCCTAAGATTTGTTGAATATGCTATACTCTACAATCCCTTGATGTGTAAATTGTTTAAATTGTTTAAAACTAGAAGCATTTTCACTTTCCGATACATTTGTTCTGCTCAATTGTGAGCTTACCTACTCGTGCCGTCAATAACGAGCAACGAAGGGGAATATTTGCCTATACATACAAATATATACAAGGAGGGGAGATTGCGGCAGGGGAATATTTGCGCTAGGGTATGAATAATAGATCTTTGCTGAGACAAATATTCAGTCTTTTTCTATATGCGAAGCAATGAACACTTGTTTTCCGTCATCATAAAGGGCTTCGTTGGGGCATTTGACGTTGTATCAATGCATCGAACTGACGCTATGGCGAAGCAGGCGTTAAGGTTGTACGCCACATAATTATTTGGGGAATCATCAAGCTAGACCATTGTGAATTTAGTGCTGGAATGTTATGAATTATTTGATTTTGCGTGCCAGTTGCAAAACTGACTTCAACGGGGATAACATCAGCACTTATCTTGATCATAATGAAGCAATGTAACTTTCTGACGTTATTAAGATTAACAGAAAAGGGTTTATTTCGTCAATTCAGTCACCAAAAAAATAAATGTCGTTCTGATATTTTGTATGTAATTTGTTTCCGCTTGCCAGTAGTAAAACCTTCTCCACTAAGGTTAACAGCTGCGCTTACCTCGAGCATGAAAAAGTAATGCAATTGTTTTCAAGGTCAGTAATATTAACAGAAAGCGTTTCTTTTGAGAATAGCGAAAAATGGAATATTTAGTCGCTTCAAGTCACCAATGTATGGCTCTGTATGCATGCTATGTTGAACGCTTGTTTGGTGTTGGTTGGTTTACGTTGTATGAACGATGGCTAGAGTTGCGAATCTACTGAGGCCGATGTACAGGTAAGTTTCTTCGGTTTTACAAAAAATGGCGTAACTTGATTAATTTCCAGACATTCGATGGAAAGCTACTGTCATTGCGCGTCTTTTTCAGCATATGTCAAAAAGATGAAGCGTAAACAACATAGTTTTTGCCACTTCGAATATGTCGAATTTCATACCAACGAGAGTGTTTTTGCGGGGAGTGTTACTTCATTACTTGAATTTTACAATATATTATATTGATGGAAGTTCATGGTGATCATGCTCAAACTGAGCGAACGTGTCAGACGTGGTTTGCACGATTTAAAAGTGGTAATTTTGACTTGGAAGACGAAGAACGTTTCAGACCGCCAAAAAAGTTTGAAGAATTGGAGGCTTTACTCGATCAAGATCCATCACAAACACAACAAAAACTTGCAGATACACAATCACATCCGATCGTTTGAAAGCAATGGGAATGATCCGAAAGATAAGACATTGGGTGAATTGAAGCCACGAGATGTCGAACGTCGTTTTTCACGTGCGAACAACTGCTCCAACGGCATAAAAGAAAGTTTTTTTTGCACCGAATCGTTACTGAGGATGAAAAGTGGGTCCATTACGACAATCCTAAACGTATGGATACCCCGGTCATGCATCAACATCGAAGGCCGCGCGGAATATTCACGGCCAGAAGGTTATGCTGTCTATTTGGTGGGACCAGTTGGGTATGGTGTAATATAAGCTGCTAAAGCCGAAAGAAATTACCAACATTGCAGATTACCTTTACAAAATCAATTAATTGAAAAAACACGAGCCTGCTGTTCTTATCATATCCCAGAGTATTCAGGAAGAAAGTACTATCATAGACTCGCGACAAAATCCAGAGCACCTATTACCGACATTTCACTAAATTTCTTCCAAACCTTTTTGATTTTATCCGATAACAACTGAAACTACCGACGGAGACGTTTTGGCTATTATCGGAAATGTAAATACTAACGCTACAGACAGAACAACCTGGTAATTACGTCTAGCTATGCGAACAAATGTTCATTGAAACGATTGATTGTCCGCATAAATAGGCGCAAGCGTTTTCCAAATGGGAAAAAAAAATTTTAATCCGCTAGGCCCTCTTTTTGCAAAAATGGGTAGTGTAGTCCTGCGTCAATAATGCGGCCGTGTCTCCAACATTTTGTTATACTTTAGGTGATGGAGACGGAACTGGAAAAGAATAATTTAGGTGGTGGTACAGAGTTGTGCTAGAACGATTGCTTCAAAAATTAAAATCCCTCGAAGACGGTGCAGTTTTTCCTGTAGCTGTTTCCGTTATTGACGTGTGGTTTATACGGTATAGCTGAACCGGTGAACATTCTATCATTCTAGTTTGAGAACACCACGATATATAGATGACTCAAATCTGATCAGTCGTTCTCTTGTGATGATAAGTTACCTTGTTTTATATATAAGATGTACAAAATACTTTGTTATTCTTAAGAGACGAATGAACTCTCAGAGTTTAAAGTCTCTCTAATTCAATACCTTCCTTCCTTCCTTTGTTATTCGAGATTCGAATGTATATTTTTCATATCCCGATTGAAAGGTTTCACTTACCCTACCAGCTCTACAAGATTCCCACCTTGTAGAGCTAAGACTAAGTCCAACAAAAGAAACAACACGTGTAATGAAAAGATTATTTAGGTGTGTTTAGCGTTTTCTGTGTTTCAAGAGGTTTTTATTTTCCTTTTCATCAAAAGATAAAACAATAAAGAAAACCAAAATAATAATAATAATTAAAGATAAAGGAGTTTTCATTGTTGTTTCGATTAAATGTAGAGAATTTTCTTTTTCCTATACTGCTTTATCCGCTTCCTCCATTAGTTTTAGCTTGTTTTTTTCTGTTGCTTTTCTTCTGATGCAATCTCATTGTGTGTGTACGTGTGTGTTGTGTGTAGCATTTTACCGAAAAGAGTTTTGTCTTAAATGCGCTTTTGATGCGGTGTGATTCCTTTTGCGTGTTAATGGTGTGTATCGTAAATGGTACAGTATATTCAGTAATATTAGTCCTAGTTGTTTAATTAATTCTCATTTTATTATCCCCCCCATTGCGTTCACCCGATCCTCACAAAACTGAGCCCGGCGCCCGTATGAATACGGATTACAAAGCGCTGGGCTGCATAAACTTTCCTCGCATTCTAACTTCCACTCAGCTTGCATTGTATACAATATCGCACTCAACATTCACACGGTTATCGCAAAATCAAGAAGCACTTTTTTTTATAATATTCATCCATATATCCACGGAATGCGGCTTCAAAAGCGCCCCGAAGGTAATTATCAAGTATGGAACCCCATCTAGTTCGTTCATATTCGGTATCCTTTATTGATGCAATTTGTGTTGTTGCCTATGTACTGCTTTTATACATATTTTTTTTCAAATATTTTTATTTCCGTTACAAAAAGCTAAAAACCTCGTAATAATAAGCAAGTTTTATCTTGAAACGAATTAAAGTAACAATCGGTTGATTTTCTCAGTAGACTATTTTAACCGTGCCACACACAGCGTGTGCCGTTTCACTTTCGCGTTCCCCTTATCCTGGCTGTTTTTGTTTTTTGTTTGACAATGACAACAACGGGATCGCACGCTAACAAAAAAAAATCTCCGATCAACGTTTGATCGTCCACTCGTTGCTGTTCTCGCAAATATTTCTATACAGTATTGTGTCATCGATAATCTTATTATTCCTGATGCAAAATGATGTTCAACTGTTATCAACGTATCTGTGTGTGTGTTTTTAGTTTAGGTGTATTTTCCCTTATTGTGTATAAGTTCAGTCCTCCGCTTCCGCGATTTTTTTTTAATTTCAATTAGATCCTCTCTTACAATTGATTGTTTTCATAAGCATTTTCCACCACCAAACATATGGCGGCTGGGTTTCGATTCAGTTTTCTCTTTCTTTAAATCTAAGCAAGATGCGAACAAAAAAAACCGGCAAAGTAGAAAGTGTTCACAGAGCAGCAATTTGTTAGATTTTTACTAAAACCGGTAAAGCTGCCAGTCATACTTTTCTTGGTTTCCACAGTCGATGCGATGCGCGAAGACCTTCGGTTGCACCATCGAGGAAAAATGTTTTGTTCAGAAGTGTTAGACGTTTTTTTATTGTTCCTACATGCTGTGTGCGAGTGTGGGTCTCGGTTGTTTGGTATTTGTTCATCTGAGGGGAAAAGTTTCTTACGGCAGAGGACGAGATAGCGTTGTTGTTTTTGTTTTAACTTTTTTGTTGTTGCTATGCAGTTTCGAGCTATTTACTCAATAACCTTCAGAACCTTACCGATGGCGATTGTTTTGTCTGTGAACGAAAAAAGTAACACGAATGAGAAATTCATGTTGGCGATTTTCAGGATAATTTTCCAATGAACTTACTTTCATCTCGCAACGTGAAACGACCCATCTGTGGGAACAGCTTGAACTGCTCTAGACAAATCAACCCGGAGCACTCAATTCTCATGATGGCAACCTGATCCTGTTTAACGAAACGTGGTCGTGTTTTTGATTTCTCGCCCGTCTTTTTATCCACTAAGCAAATTAGAGCCTATAAATAAAACAAGATGTTACGATAATAGATTTTTTTATTGTTAATGTAAAAATATTATTGTTTAAAATATTTACTAGTTTGTGAATAAAAATCAAATTCAACTCAAAATTTACAGACAACAAACGGATAGGGGTAGTGGGGGCAAAGTGGTCATGCGAGGCAAAGTGGTTACCTGCTTGTTTGGTAGTATAACTATTGACTATTGATGCCGTATCAATAGGCACCTTATGTTTGAAGAGTTTAATGAATTTTGAGTCACCCTGTACTTCATTAGAGCTGTCGCATGTCGAAATATAAATAAAAACAGAAATTGCTCTCTCGATAGCCATTCGGCCGTAGTTCTGCGCGCATGGTATCTAAGGAATTTCTCGTGATATTTAGTTTATTCAATCTGATATGTTGGACAAATTATCAGTTTGGACGACTGTTCACATAAAGGGTGTGTCACATCAAATTGCATCACGGAAAAAACGCTGTAGAAATTTAATTTTTAGGAATTATATCTTCAGCTTTCGCTTATAATCAGATAAGAGTGTATAGATCACGTTGGCCATGCTTCACTGTCAATTTTTCGTAAATTTGGAAAAATGTCGTCGAACGAAAAAGAGCGTCGTGAATTAATCCTGTGCACTCATTTCGAGAATCCGGAGTTGTCACATCGGGACATCGGTAAGATGCTGGGAATCGTCCAATCCACGGTCAGCAGAGTACTAAAACGATACTTCGAGAACTTAACCATCGACCGGAAGGTGAAGAACGGCAAAAATGGATGCTCCGTCAGTGAAAAAGATCACAAGCGCGTAGTTAAGCAGTTTAGACGTGATCCGAGAAGTTCGGTCCGGGATGTCACCAATAAGCTGAATTTGTCAAGTTCATTCGTCCAGCGGACCAAGCAGCAGGAGGGCCTGCGTACATACAAGGTTCAGAAGGCTAATAACCGCGACGAAAGGCAAAATATGGTGGGGAAGATGCGAGCCCGGAAGCTGTACACCGAAATGCTGACGAAGCCGCATTGCCTGGTAATGGACGAAGAAACCTACGTCAAAGCGGACTTTCGTCAGCTGCCAGGCCTGTTGTTCTTCTCCGCAGAGGACAAATTCAGCGTTCCGGAGGAGATTCGCAAGCAGAAACTATCCAAGCTTGCCAAAAAGTACACGGTGTGGCAAGCGATCTGCTCTTGCGGAAAGCGGAGCGCCCCCTTCGTGATGACCGGCACGGTAAACGGGCAGGTTAACCTTAAGGAGTGCCTATAGAAGCGCTTACTACTACTATTGAAGCAGCACGAGGGCCCGACCATCTTCTGGCCGGATCTCGCTTCGTGCCACTATTCAAAGGACGTGTTGGAGTGGTACGAAGCCAACGGGGTCACCTTCGTGCCAAAGGAAATGAACCCGCCCAACGCGCCGGAGCTTCGCCCAATAGGGAAATATTGGGCGATTATGAAGCATGCCCTCCGGAAGAACCCAAAAGTTGTCAAATCGGAGGCGGACTTCAAGAGAAAATGGATTTCTGTTCAAAAAAAACTACAACCTGACGTTGTACAGAACCTTATGGACGGGGTAAAGAGGAAGGTGCGACCATACGGGCTTGGGCTCGAAGTATGAATAAAAAGAAAATGCCAAAAGTTGTTTAATAGTTTTTATTTTACTGTCTAAAATTTTCAAAAGGATCGGTCTACTGGGCGAATTTCTACAGCGTTTTTTCCGTGATGCAATTTGATGTGACACACCCTTTATTCTAGGAGAGGTGAACATATATTTTGTTCAATCTCAGCGATTAATTAGCATAGAAATTACTTTGATGTTTGGGGGCAAAGTGGTCATAGGTGCATAAAGACTTACAATATTCTGTTTACTAAAGCCTCTGCTCTTGAAGAGGTTCCTTTTGTGGCTTTGTCCCTGGATAAATATGCCACTCCAACTAAACCAAGCCTCATTATGTGGAACGTTATGTGTTTCTTACTACGTTTTTGTATGCATGAAAAAAATTAAATTGAGACACTAGGTGAATAGGCCAAGCTTATTTCATACATGTACTTACTATATCAAACATGATTTGAACAAATTTGGACGAAAAAAACGCATAAATCTATCCCATTTTAGCTTGATATGTGCGAGTGACTACTTTGCCCCCACTAGGTGACCACTTGATGACCACTGTGAGACCGAGAAATCAAAAATTCGTTCATTTCTCAGAAAATATCAACACTACGACTTTGCGATTCTCTCTAGCTTTCGTCGTTCGTCATCGTTTAGCGTATCGCATGTGTTGATACGAAGGGGACGTGTGTCACTTTTTAACACTTTCGGTCTGAGACACCGACGCGAGTAAAGAAGTAACTTTTTTGGACATGTGACTTTTTTTCCCATTTTAGAATATTGTTGAATGAAACAAATAAATGAATGTTAGAGGTGTGGAATTTTTATTGAATACTAGTTGACCCGGCAAACTTCGTCCCGTCCAAAATTTATTTTTCGTTATCACATTCACGTTTTCTTACCAAGCGCACGTTCATGGGTCCAATCGCAGAACTGTTCATTGATTGATCTTCTAATCTAAAAAAATAATCTAAATCATTTTTCACTATAAAATTTTAGTACTTCTACCAAAACTCGATATTATAATATCAGATTATTTTCAAACACAATTCTCGTGCAAAATTTTTCATCCACTTGCATATAACATGTTTCTCCGTTACATGGACTAAATGTTTGATACAGAAAATATGATAGAATGAAGACAGCCCTAAATCGGACAATTCCTTTCTCGACTTTTGCTCTTATCAACACATTCGACGATCCATTTTTATTTATATAGATAGAAGAAGAAATTTGAATGCGTTAAAATCCATTAAAATCTATTTCTACTTTCGAACAAGATCAATTTCGTTACCGAAAACATCAAATGGACTAACAACGCTTGTCAATATGTAATTGTAGAACATATACGAACTGAATTTTCCCATTTTCCTTCAGTTTTCCGAAAATTTTCAATTGTCATGTTTGGTTGAAATATGTGTATTAGTTTTACGGGATCCCCTCCCCATTCCAGAGGAGGGAGGGGTGTACGATACACGTAAAATCCACCGAGCACACTTCTTCGTTTTATTGGTCTGATATAGCTATTCAGAAATATTATTTCAAAATGAGTAATGAAGTTCGTAATGAATGGAGTACCTGTGGCAGGATCACGTTGTCTAATGTTTGTGCAATATTCGTCTTGTCCTTTTCAGCCGGGCATTTTTTGATACTTCAGATATTTCTTCTGACTTGCATTGTGGTCACACATTCTAGAGCTTGTCACTCAGAATGCATTCAAGACGTATTGCGTGGTATATAAATCTCAACTAAGTACTACTTAAAATGATGCAAGTAATACTACGATGAGAAGGCGAACTTTCGGAACGTTAATGCTATTGAAAAAGAACATGGAGAATGTCGTTTGAACGATGTGAGTTAACGATGAATTCCAGATTGTTGTTTTTTTATTCGAATCACAATTTCTCGCGTCATTGTGCAGACACCTTCTATGATTTTAGTAACGTTTGCGCACTGAATCTAGACACGTGCAGATGTTTTATCAGAATTGATCAGAATTGAAAACGTGACTGACAAACCGACCAAGTGGGATTTGAAGTATTTCAATAATTCATTGTGCTCATTAAAAACAGCGCTTCACACGTTAATTTCCAAAATAGAGAAGTCTTTTGATGCTAAAGAAATCTCACTTACAGTTTTTCTTGATATTGAGGGAGCATTTGACAATGCATCCTACAACTCTATAAATAAAGCTATGAAAAAATGTAGTTTTGACATATGCATCTCCAACTGGATACATGCCATGCTAACCAACCGACTAATAACAGCTAAATTAGGAGGATCTACTCTAACAATGAAACCAACTAGAGGTTGCCCTCAAGGAGGAGTTCTGTCTCCTCTGTTGTGGTCCCTAGTTGTCGACGATCTTCTTAATAACCTAGCTAATTTAGGATAGAAGTTATTGGTTTTGCTGATGACATAATCATCTTAGTGAGGCATCTTAGTAAATGTGAGTATACTATTTCCAATAGAAAGCAAACAGCCCTTAACTACACACTCAAATGGTGCAACTTGGAAGGACTTAGTGTTAATCCTTCAAAAATAGTCACAATTCCATTTATCAGAAAAAGAAAGTATAAGATTCCACCTCTTAGATTGGGAGGGGTACAATTGGAGCTTTCAAAACGAACCAAATATTAAGGTGTCATGCTTGAACAAAAACTAAATTGGAACGACCAACTGGAGTATGCAATATCTAACCCAGACTGCTCTCTGGAGTTGTAGTAGTATATACGGGAAAAAGTGGGGACTAAAACCGAGAATGATTCACTGGATTTACTCGGCAATTGTGAGACCCAGACTTACATATGCTTCGCTAGTGTGGTGGCCTAAAACTACACAAATATCAGCTCAGAAAAAACTTGATAAACTACAACGTCTGGCATGCTTATCAATAAATGGAGCAATGCCTAGCGCACCTTCCAAAGCCCTAGATGCTCTTTTATACCTTCTACCCTTGCACCAATATGTGCAACTTGAAGCGGAAAAAGGTGCTCTTAGGCTGAAACGTATATAAAATTTTCTAGAAGGGCATTTACAAATCCTGAAAGATTTTCAACATAACACTATAGTAAGCATGAATGAAGACTTGATGGAAACAAGGACTAACTTCAGTGTTCCCTTCAAAGTGATTGAATTCAATCGCAACGAATGGGAAGAAGGTGGTCCCAAAACTCGTCCAGGATCACTCGTGTTTTATACCGATGGATCTAAAATCGGTAAATCTACGGGAGCTGGTATTACTGGACCAGGAATCGACATGTCAATTCCAATGGGACAGTGGCCTACAGTTTTTCAGGCAGAAATACAAGCTATTCTAACATGTACAAATATTTGTTTGATTAGAAAATACAGGTATGCCAATATCTGTATCTTCTCAGATAGCCAAGCAGCTCTTAATTCAGTAAAAGCATACACATGCCAGCTAAGCTAGTTTGGGAATGTATTTTATCCTTAAAACAACTAGCTGCTACTAACGAAGTTAACCTATACTGGGTGCCTGGTCACTGCGGTATAGAAGGTAATGAAAAAGACCATCTCTTAGCAAGATTAGGATCTTCAACTAAATTCATCGGGCCTGAGCCATTTTGTGGATTATCTACATCATGCATGAAATCGGAGCTCAAAACCTGGGAAATATCAATGATTGCCAACTAAAGGGCTCTATCAACACCAAGACAATCCAAATTATTCATTACACCTTGTAACAGAATAACACGCAACCTACTCAGCTTGAATAAGGCAGATTTGAGTACATTAACCGGTCTATTGACCGGACATTGTCCGAGCAGGTATCACCTTAAAAATATCGGAAAACTGGCAGATGATAACTGTCGTTTCTGCAATTTCGAAGCTGAAACTTCGGAACATTTACTGTGTCAATGCAGTACACTAATTCAGCGAAGACTGCGAATTCTTGGAAAGGACATTCTTATGCCTAACGAGATTTGGTCTGCTGAACCAAAACAGGTAAGGAACTTCATAAAGGAAGTCATACCTTCGTGGGGGGATATGCAAAGTCCTGGTGCGACTATCACTCATTCCCTGAGAGATGGAACGAACTGACACTGCATACATAGCAAACTGGAGTGCACTACAATAGATCAAACTAATGGTCGCAGTGGTACAATGCTCCTACAGAAGAAAAAGAAAAAATACTTCCAGCTCGCCGGCGATACGTCTGGCTTTAGACGAAGTGAGGTTACTTGCAAATGTGTGGATGAAGGCTCGATCTAGCGACATCTTGAGCTTGAGCTTAAGCTTGGGTGAACTGTACAATTCGTAGTTGCTCTCCGTGATTGACCTGAACCAACCAAATTGCACAAAGAACACACAGAATGACGCTTGGGACTAGCAAATCATTCTCGTTGTGCAATTTTCGGCGATTCCAGCTTTAAATGGTCAATAACAACGCCGGCCACATCCTTACAGTCACCAGAGGAAGGGAAGGAATTTTAGTATGATATCCGCCGCCCGAAGGCCAGAAGGGTCACCTCTATAGCGTGGTTCAATAGGGAGAGTTGTTAGTTGGAGAGGTAAGAATCAGGATTCACTGCGGTAAGTGATATGATTATGTAAACGTGAACTGACGACCACTTGACGAAACTGAATTCCAAAGATCTTATGAGTCATAACACACAGTATATTACCTTTAGGTATCCTGTATAACTAATTGGATCGGCTATATATTCTGTTATTTATCACGCGTACTTTCATTGAGCTCCAATCACAACGGCCTAGAGTTACCTTTGGGAAACCTGAGAAGATAGCCGAGATAACTCGACTTAAATCAATAAGACCAGCGATATATTCCCTTAATTATCGCGAATACTCTTTTTTGAATTCCAATCACAACTACGGAAATTTATCTTTGGTAAACCTGAGAAGGTAACCGATAGAATTTCTTCGAACGTGTACTGTTTATCGAACACTAATCAAGACGGCGAAGAGTTTTTGAAACCTGAAAAGGTAACTGAAAGAACTCCTCTAAAATCAGTTGGAAACCGGCAATATATTATAATCAACGAGTGCACTCTTGATCGAACTCTAATCGCGACGGAGAAATGTTATCCTTGTGAAACCTGAGGAAAATAAAAATTCTAGAATGAAAAATCCAAAACCTAAAGCTCTAAGCGTAAATCTCGCAAACAAAATCTAACCCAATATTTGAAATGAAAAACAAAATTATTATTCTCAATACCAAATATACGATAGAATTTTTTCATTCCTTCATCTAAATGCTACAGGTTTCTAAAACCTACTAACTAACATTAACTATAAATAACTAACTTCATTAACTATAAATCTAGAATACAGCAATCGCAAATTCGAGCCTGACACGTGCCGCCGTTATACTATTCTTGCACTTGTAGCTATCACCTACTGTTTAAAAATCATCTCTGATGTTGGGCAAAATTATTGAAATCTATCACTGAAAATATATAATACGATGTATTACGCAATCATTGGAAGATGACTGAAAGGAACGAATTTTCTTATATGTAGCATACATCATTACCCCGGAATCCGCTAGAAATTAAATAACGAATTGACGATGAATAATATATAATAAATTATATTAGTGAATAATAATAAAAACGTAATTGGTATTATTGAGGAAAAACGAAATAACAACCACCATTCTCGTAAAGGCTTTCCCGGGGGATAGAACGAATTTTAGAGGCGAATGAACTTTTAAGTCCGTAGCCTACACAATACGAACAAGATAATAGCAGGGATAGTGGAAGCAACGTTCGAAGAGGTTAAACTATTTGAATATTGTTTATACAAAACTACTAAAGTCGCGATTGAAAATAGGGTATGCGGGTTTAAATTTGAGGTTATATGTTTGTTTGAAGCAAAACTTAAGAAAAAAAATATTCGGTATTAATTGTAGAGTAATCAGTATCCTAGCGGTATCGTATAAAGTTTACAATCTATTCTCATGCTTACCAAAATTTTTGTGCATAATTTCATCAAAATCGGTCGAGCCGTTTCGGAGGAGTTCGGTAAAAAACACCGTGACACGAGATTTTTATATATAAAAGATAATTTTTTCATTTACCGCACATAAGCCGCACAAAAAAAATCGCAAAAGGTTTTCCGTATTGTTAAAAGATAAACAAACAAACAATGAAACAATGGATGGTCAGAATAAGTTTTGTGATTCTACACTAGAATACCACCTTAAATGACAATCGAACTTTGTTTGTAGACAACTTTTACATGATTCAAATATTTTTTTTAGTTTGAAGACAAATTGTTAACAAAAATGCATGCCAGTGTCATATAATATGAATTTTGTAACGAACTGCGATACAAA
The DNA here is from genome assembly GCF_029784135.1 of Toxorhynchites rutilus septentrionalis. Classification (NCBI taxonomy): domain Eukaryota; kingdom Metazoa; phylum Arthropoda; class Insecta; order Diptera; family Culicidae; genus Toxorhynchites; species Toxorhynchites rutilus. Next base: position 82,931,593 of record NC_073746.1, read on the forward strand.
CCATGCTCTTTGCGCCTTTTCCTGGTATCTTGTCATATACGACTTGAGAACCCTTTCGCCTCCAACATTAACAGCCTTCACTCCATCAGAGATGAAATCTAAATAATTCATCGCTAACAGAGACAGAGTGACCAATAGAATGGAACCATGGTGAACTTCACTCTCTCTAACATTATCGCTAAAAAGGCAAAGCAACACTGCAGTTTGAAGGTTCCTTCGGTCAGAAAGCTAACAAGATATGCCATCATTCTTCCCGTGAAACCCCCATTCACTAACATTGTCAGAATATAACTCCGCCATAGGCTTTACTACGCTTTACTGCTCCCGTGGCCGAGTGGCTAGCGTCACACCTAACATGCCGGGAGTTCGGGTTCGATTCCCGTTCTGGTCGGGCGAATTTTTCGTCAGGAAAATTTCCTCCGACTTGCACTGTGGTATCGCGTTTTCCAGAGCTTGCCACTCAGAATGCATTCAAGGCGTGGTATTTGGCATAGAAAGCTCAACTAAGTAGTAATAAAAAAATGACGCAGGTACTACGTAGAGACGGCGAGTTCCTCTAGGAACGTTAGTGACATTTAAGAAGGACAGTGACTTAGGTGTCATGCACAAATTACGTAAAACGGAAGGGAGGGGAGGAATTCGAGGTTACGTTACAGGGGGTCTAAAATCCGGATTTTTAGTGTGACGTAATTTGTAAAACACGCCTAACATAATTATGAAGGCATGCTTCAAGATTTACTAGGTAGGTATTGAATCACATCTAGAGGGGCGGATTTGATAACCAAAATTTGATGGAAGATTTACCTCGCACCTTGGTCGATCATCATCGTCTCAACTGAAGTGAAAAATTTGATAGCATGAAGAAATGTTGACCGAAGGCCTAATTCAAATTCAAATGAGGTATCCGCTCAACTTACTGGTTAATATGAATTAATCAGTATCATTTTAACATTGTATCGAGCCGTTGCTTGGGCATTAAACACATTGTCACTAGATTAAAATGATTCAATTCGCACCTCATAAAAAAGCATTCAACACTTCTTGCTCTATAGGACGGAACCTATTCCAGGCAGTGTTTGGCGATTGAACGTTTTTTTTTCTGAATAATTCACTTTCGTTTGTACAAATATGATCTTGCAAAAGGCATTTTCCCTAGTGGCATTCGTTGAATTATCAAATGTGTCCAGCAAATCGAGGCAGTTCATCGTAAATTGACTTGAAACAGCTTGAGCTTGGGTAGACTGGACTGTACACTTCGTAGTTGCTCTCCGTGATTGACCTGAACCAGCGAAATCACACCAAAAATACACTGAATGACGCTTCCGAGTAACAAATCATTCACATTGTGTTTCGGTAAAACGAACTTTAAATAGTCAATAACGACACCAGCCACGTCCTTACATCATCAGGGGAAGGGAAGGAATGTTAGTATGATATTCGCCGCTCGAAAGCCAGAAGGGTCTCCTCTATAGCGTGGTTCCCTAGCGATTAGCATGGGAGCGATTATTGGGAAAAGGTAAGAATCAGAATTCACTGAGGCAAGTGATGTGATTTTGGGGCTGATCACAAACGTCACTTCACGGTGAAAAAGAAATGAATTGTATACAACCTTATTACGGCTGTCACGGTGTGTGTAGAATCCAGAAGAGATCATCCGTCGTGACAACTTTGATGAACTCGGTGTTATTATGAATACCACGATACTGTCATGTCACGGAGAACAACAGGTATATTTGTCACTTGTGTTTTAGATGGTGAAAGCTAGTCACGCGAAATGGAGTAAGTTTAATTTCGGATTTATTTAGCTTTTTTGCTATCATTTTGAGTCGTGTCTTGCTTTTTAAGAAAGAAAAGATAAACAAACAACAATTTACCCGCAGAACGAAATCCTGACGTATCCAGAGGACGTAAATTTGTTTATTTGGATTCGATAAATGCGCTATGGGATGTAATTGAGGACTGAAAATATAGCTCCCGCAGACCGATTGAAACATGGCGAAAGGTCTAATTTCGATTGTCCTAAATGAATAGAAATTTTCTATTTTAAGGATTAGACTAACAGAGAGTTGCAACCCCATAAAATGGCAATGGAGGACACTGGCCACTGACGATCATTATGATTGATTATGCATAATATTGATTTGCAGATATTTTGAATATAAAATAATAACTGTAATGTTTTCCAACATTGCAGAGCTGGTTTTTGTAATTCAAACATTCGCAATTGGTGGACAAAACCCGAATCTGGACGATCGTTACATCGAATAAGGCCATTGATATTTTGTTTTTACTTAATAGATATTTTCAACGATATTGTTTTGAAGACATACTTTAAATGAAAGAATATTTGAGTTTCAAATAAGGAAAAAATGAATCTATCATTGCATAGCTTTAAAATTAATAATTTTTAAATTAGTCCCTAGTTCTTTTTCAATAATTTTGATATCCGTCTGAAGAAAATCTGAATCATTTTCTGCGTTTGGCAGAAAAACTCATCAGATGTTTCATATGAAAATTATGCTTCTGACCGACGGTACTGACCAGTTTCTGTTTAAATAATTATATCAAACCTCATGTCCCGTATATCAAATTACACGAGAATGGAAAAGATAAGAGGATTAAACTTAAGAATCCTATATGGGAGTAGCTCAGATTATACTGATCATGAGATGTCAACCAAGTATTCCTCCTCATCTTTGAACCAGCGTTTGATTCAGCAAACTAACGCACCAAGCAAATGATTCATGGAATGATTCCGAATAGTTGGCATTGAAATACCGAATCATCGAGGTATAATCGCAAACTTGTCATTCTAAAACATACGTTCAATTAAATGGAATATTATCTCATACACTTATTAATTTTACCTACATAACGTTCAAACATCCGAAATTATGCAACCAACATAACGTTCAAACGCCCGAAATTATGCAACTGACATGTCTCTTATAAACGAGAACTTTTAAGCGTGATCAGGCCCTATATTCCTATATGTTCAACAACTACATTATTCCCGAGCAACCAAATATTCCACCTCATCTTTGAACCAGCATTTGATTCAGCAAACTAATCATCGATGTATAATCGCAAACTTGTCATTCCAAAATATACGATTAATTAAATGGAATATTATCTCATACGCTGTATTAATTTTACCTACATAACGTTCAAACGTCCGAAATTATGCAACCGACACAACGTTCAAACACCCGACATTATGGAACCAACATGTCTCTTATGAACGGGAATGAACACTTTCACTTCACGGAGTTCATTTTTACACGCAACTGTGCGTGACAATGATGATAGACACAAAAAGATTAAGTGAAGTGTAAGTGACGTGAAAGCGTACGTGGCAGTGATGTTCGTGATCAGGCCCTATGTAAACGCGAACTATAGACCACTCGAAGAAAAAATTCGAAAATCGTAGATGTCACAACACGCGGCAGAGAAAAAATTATTGCACCGGCTAAAATTGTATTATTCATCACGCGCACTGAGAGTTATTTTAGAGAAACCTGAGAAGATAACCGATAGAACTCCTCTAAACCAGTCGGGCCGTCGATTAATTCCGTTAATTGCGGGCGTATTATTTATCGAACTTCAATCGTGGCGACTGAGAAAATAACTCTGAGAAAGAGAAACTTGTGAAGGTATTCACCGTAAATTGCCTTGAAACAATCCATCGCTGTCCATTCGGCTTAATCCTCTCTGAAATCGAGGTTTTAGATCTCCTCGAATCAATCAATTTGAATATTAGATTACGAAACTTTCACACTAGCATATTCGTTGGTATCCCCTCTTGACGAACTGATAATAGCAAATACGCAAACGTTACATGGAAGACGAAAGCAGACAATTAGTTTTGCAAACCAGCGCAGAGAATCTGACTTGGTCTTTTCACGAAAAGAATTTGCTAAATTTGCTGTGTACGCCATTTCTGTGAACGGGAAATTGTACGCCTGCAGAACTCGAGAGTCAATGAATATTAATAATATTAGGGGCAATAAATGTTTCTATAGTGGTTTGACATTGGCATAACTCAAGAATCAATCAAGCAAACGGAACCAAAGTTGGCATGTGGACGTTTTAGAGGGCACGAAATGTTTCTATGGTGGTTCGACACTCCTCTCCCCTCTCTAAGGGGAAGGGGGCTGCCATACAAATGAAACACAAACTTCTGCATAACTCTAGAACTAATCAAGCGAATGGAACTAAATTTGGGATGTGAGGGTTTTTGGGTACGAGAAATGTTTCTATGATGGTATGACACCTCTTCCTCCTATAGAATGGAGAGGGGGTCCTATAAAAAAATTACACATATTTCAACCAAACATGACAATTGAAAATGTTCGGAAAATTCTGAAGGTAAAGGGGAAAATTCGGGAAATTCAATTCGAATATGTTCTACAATTACATAGTGACAAGCGTTGTTAGTCCATTTGATGGTTGCGCCAACGAAATTGGTTTTGGAACGCTTGAAGGTATTGATAAGAAAAAAAAATTGGGCGGGACGAAGTTATCCGGGTCAGCTAGTTTTTTATAAAAATACGTTAAGCCTCTGTTAGATGGTTGAAAATGCATATCAATGCTGCCTATTATTTACAAATTTTGCATCACAGGTGATCTCTTATATACTATTGGGTGTGCAACTTAATTCGTCCCGATTCCATAAGATAGCTCAATGTGTTATAAATAGTCGACGGCGACAGCTGACGTTTACTGACTCACGAAGTGTCGACATCTAGTTACCAAAAATTACAAGTACAAAAATCAAGTTCAATTACTGCGTTGAATATGTCGAGTCTCGTTGCAAATAGGCACCATTTGCGGGAAGTTTTGATTTTTTGTTTCCATTGAAAAAAAAAGTGCAACTGAAACACATCGAATGGAAATGGGAATGGTGTGGAATATTTAAAAACAAAGAATTAATGTTCCATACAAATTGAATGCGATATATGTTGAATTTTTCTTGAACGGCACAAAAGGGAGTATTTTTTGCATCAAATCTTACCGAAGACGAAGTAAAGACCACCACAACTCAAAACGCAAAGGATCATATGCGAAAAGCGCGGCCAACCAGGAATATCAACTCCGAAGCCACGGTACTCCACTCCAATATTCCATCATGACAACGTTCGAACTCATGTTGCTGTTCGAGTTAAAAACTATTTGGAAAATAGCGGATGGGATGTTTTGGTTCACCTGTTTTATAGCCCAGACCTTGCCCCTTCCCACTGCCATTTGTTTCGATCGATGCAGAACGCTTTGAGTGGAATACGCTACACTTCAGAACAGAGTATCAAGAGTTGTTTCGCGATGGAATCCGTAAGATTCCAAGAAAATGAGAAGGAGTAATAACTAGCGATGGCCAATGCTACAAATAGTGTATCAATTCATTTTTTATTCAAATAAATATGTTTTCATGCAAAAAACGGAACAAATCAAGTTGCACACCTAATAGAAGTTCGTTCCCTATGTAAGGGCATCCAACAATTTAACCCCTTCCCGTACGATTTAATTTTCGAAAGAGCGGACCAAATGCAAACGTTTCGATGTATCACGCATCGAGTAATTTCACTTCTCTGCTGAGCGTCTCTGTGCCTCCTGCGTTGCATGCGCACCACGAGAGAGACTCGATGTTGTACGTTTTGGCACAATCATTTCAAATCGAGTGAGACTCGATGTTGTACGTGAAAGGGTTAAACGTGATTAAATAGACAAAAATTATCATTTGGTAAACCTACTCACCTTAACCGTAATTTCTTCCGCCGCACAGTGTATGTGCATCACGGCCGAGTAACCCGCACAGATAATTGATTTGTGTTCTAGGATAACTACTTGCGCATCGAAAACTTTGCCGGTTTTAATTGGGTTGGAAGCATCGCACAGCACGAAACCAGGCGAAACGTCTTCCTCTTCTATGCCCTAAAAAGAAAAATATAGAATGCAATTTATAGACCGTCATTGTTAATATCCATAAAATTATGTTTTCCTTACCTTAACTTTAATTTTCACATTTTCACCAGGCCCCACTGCGGTCACTTCTTCATCGTCTGACCACAGCTGATCAACGGATACCTGTGTCTGTGGAAGGTAAAAAAAAATTATAAACTATTTTTTTCCAGAAGGAGCTATACGGGGAAACTTACTCTATTAGGCATTACGAGTAAGTTAGCGCCCTTCTTCGCTAATCCGGATTCTACTTTGCCCATCAGCACCGTACCCATGTCCTTATACTTATCCACAATGGGCATAATGAACGGACCATCGGTCTTCCGGTTCAACGAAGGCAGCTCGTCAATGAAGGGAATGAAGGCTGGCCCTCGGTACCACGGGCAAATGGATTCGTCAATCTGTTCCCTTAGACCCTGGCCGGTAATTCCGGACACTGGCATGAACGTTAGATCCTTGGTTGGGTTGAATCTAAACGATTTCAAAAATCAGTTCAGCGTAATGTAGAAAGGAAATCCGACAACATATTTACCCAAGCTTTTTGAGGTATGGTAGAATTTTATCTTTGCATTCGTTGTACCGCTCCACATCCCAGTTCACGGTTGGATCATCCATTTTGTTCACCAGCACAACTAAATGTTTGACTCCGGCTGTTTTTGCTAACATCGCGTGCTCTCGCGTTTGCCCTCCCCTGTCGAAGCCAGTTTCGAATTCACCCTTCCGGGCGGAGATGACCAGCACCGCAAGATCTGCCTGTGCTGCGCCACCGATCATGTTCGGTACAAAACTTTTGTGCCCTGGTGCATCTAGGATGGTGAAATGTTTCTTCTCAGTCTCAAAATAGGCTCGGCCAACTTCCACCGTTTTGCCCTTGTCACGTTCTGTGGAAGATTACAAATAATCATTTATTTCGGTTCAATGATCAACCAAGCGCAAGTTGGCTAACCTTCCTGATTTGTATCGAGCGCCCACGATAAGTACCAGCTCTCGCGGGATTTTTCACGAGCTTCCCGTTCGTATTTTTCCAACGTTCGCTTATCCACCATTCCGGTGAGTGACATAATCTGACCTCCGATAGTGGATTTTCCGGCATCTGTGAATTGTATCAACACACGCGTTATTCACTTTTCGCCAGTTCGTTCCGCACATACTGAACCTACCGACGTGACCAATGAAAACTACATTTACGTGCTCTTTTTTGCTCTTGCTTTCCTCGACCTTCGGGGGCTTCTTCTTGGAAACCTTCGCTACGTTCTCGCCGTCCACCTCACCATCGTCCAATTCCATTTCCTCATCTTCGGGCGTCAGGATAGAATCGTCCTCGGCGTCCCAACTGTCCAGGGGTTCACTTTCTGCAAAAAGAGTTGTATGAATTATTGGTTGTGAATTTATCCGATTTGATATCGTGGGAACCAGTGTTGCCACAGTTTGTTTGATGATGCTTATACATCGTTTTTCTGAATCTAGATTGCATACTATCATTTATTAAAAGTTTCGAGCTGGCGCACCAAGCGATACTGCGGCGTAAAAGTAATCATGCACAGTAGAACCACGATTATCCGCGGAATAGTCGGGCAAGCTAACCGCGGATAACGAAAATCGCGGATAACACAATCAAGGATTAAAAAAGAGATGCAAACATATGTTTCAGCATGAAAACTATGTTTAATCAACACAGAAATCAATCAACTATCCATCTATAAGGTCGTGTACACCAGTGGTCAAATAATGGACATGATCACAAAGGTCACTTCACGGCGAAAACGACATGATTTGTATGCAAGGTTTTATGCACTTCATATCGTTTTCACCGTGAAGTGACGTTCGTGATCAGACCCAATGTAAAAGCCATGACCAAAAATAAAAGAGCATGAGTCTACATTCACTGATAAACTTCGGACAGGCCTATGTATTTACTATGCAACTCGCTGTCGCTCGCGGTTAATCGGGGTTTTACTGTACCTTAATGTAGCTTTGTTCAAATGTAAGAAATTTCACCCGCGAAAAAAAAATCTGTACCAGTTTGTACTTTTTGACGAAAATCCGTACTCTCTACCGTACAGAATCTGTACCAGAAATAACGAAAAAAATCTGTACGTGTGGCAACACTAATGGGAACCGTTAATTCCGAATTTAGAAGGTGTCTGAACAACAACACAACATATATAAATCGAATCCTATGCTCCAGCTACACTGAGAATACAAAGCAGTTTCGCAGTGCGGTGACCCAATTGCGCTAGTTTCAATAATAATTTCGCGAATAAAGCACAATACAATTCGGAGCCGTTTTTTTTACTAGGACACCATCCTCCGAATACCCTTGTAGAATTTCAAACACCACCCACCAACCGGCAAAAATAGGTCAGTCTGTCAGACACACGTATGCTCTTCACCCCGGACAATTCCGCGTGAGAGAGCAGAGGTTACGTAAAGCCAACACTTGGCAGCTAATCAACCCACTCTGATATGCATTAAAATTGCAGCGGAGTAGTGTATGATTTTTATGGCCACCCTTGCAAAGTTGACACGCTTTCTAGTCTAGCTAAGAACACAGAAGACATGCCTGCACAAGGAATCATCATTAATGCGTTTCTTCATATTTCTACGCCGGAACATATTGTTTGCTGTTTTGGGCTCCCGTTTCCGGTTGTTGTGTTTTCGTATCCAATTTCAGCACACGAACCATTTTCCCGTCGTGGTGACGCTTAGAAAGTAGTTACATTTTCCCCGAGGGATCCACACACCTGATGCCGAAGAATCGATTTTCCATCAATCGTCAAGGAAATTAGTCTGCAATTTGCCACACTCGTTTGTCTGGCACAAAAACCATGATGACTGTGTGCAGCGGAGAGTGAACGATTCGCACATTGTTAGTTGTGCTTCGATTTGCTGCAACAACAACTTGTGACAATGGCACGTTTCTCAAGTTTTTGCTATGGAAACGTCTACTGCACTGTTGTTATCCTGCCGGCTAACGATGCACTTTCTTGTCTAGCACCTCCAGACGCCATTACTGAAGATTCCGTGTTCTCTGATTATAACATTGTAGTTATGTTCGGGAAATTATTTGAACGACTACTTGAATTTAAACTCGTAACTACGACTAGGCAACTAACAGCATCAATGGTTGTTCATGTTCACTGGCGTTCGAAATTAGTTTCAGGAGATTGAAATCCGCTCACTTGACCTGTTTTGACACGTGTTCTGTCGCGCACATATGTAGGATGCCCCAGTGAAAATGCGAAAATATTTCCATCTTGTTTTCGAGTTATTTTGTCAATCTTTTGATATTTTGCAATGTACTTATTAGTAATTAGTATCGTTGTAAATAAGCAGCATTGGCAGTATTTCATTGTAATCTTGTGAAAATGTACAACGACGAATGGTTACCAGTTTGTTGCTTACCCACAGATATCAAGAGAGTTTGCAGAGTCCAGTGAGTCCGGATTCGCTTGGTCGGAATCAAGATTTTTTCGTGATTTGATACGAAACGGGCCAAAGAATATTTTTTGCTAAATTCATGCGAAGAATCATGAAAGATGAATTGCATGTATCTTCCAGAAACAGCGTAACGTACTACTTAATTACAGAACGCATAAGAGAGAGTCGCTAGATCGAAGCAGTTTCTATCCTTGCTGAAAAAAAGAAAACAATAATGCTTTTTTCACACGAAAAATATTTTTAGTATTGCTTCTGCGACTTTCCAGAGAAAATAAATTTCATTTCAAATGAAACATCCAGCTGAATTGATTGGCTTAGGGATGTCTGTTGATCTGAAAATGTGACAAACTGGACTCAACGTGCCGATGGAAGGCAAGGAGTTTTGATCGAAAGATTCACGACCACCAACCCAGTAGTCTGGATTTAAGCCCTTCGGTTTATTATTTCTGGGCATATGTTGAAGCAAATGTCTGTAAAACATCTCACCCCAAAGTTAACACCCTAAGGTTAGCTATGCAGACGTCGATTACGTCGATTAGCGTTCCCAGTGGAACTTTTACCTTCTCAACGTAGGTACACTTGCGTCGTTTTTATTAATAGTACCTAGTTGAGATTTCTATGCCGTATAACACGCGTTGAATGTATTCTGAAGTGACAGGCTCTAGAATACGCGTGATCACAGGGCAAGTCGGAAGAAATTTCATTGACGAAAAATCTCCCGGCCTGAACGGAAATGAAGAAGAGAGAGGAGTATCTAACCACCGTAAAAACATTGATTGCACTCTAAAACCTCCACATGCCAAATTTGGTTTCATTTACTTGATTAATTCTCGAGTAATGCAGAAATTTGTGTTTCATTTGTATGGTAGCCCCCCCTTAGAGACGGGGGTGGAGAGTCTAACCACCATAGAAACATTTATTGTACCCTAAACCTCAATATACCTAATTTGGTTTCATTTGATTGATTAATTCCCGAGTAATGTAGAAATTTGTGTTTAATTTGTATGGCAGCCCTCCCTTAGAGAGGGGGGAGGGGTCTCAAACTATCACGAAAACCTTCCCCGGCCCCAAAAACCCCTACATACCAATTTTCATGTCGATCGGTTCAGTAGTTTCCGAGTCCATAAGAATCAGACTGACAGACAGACAGAAATCCATTTTTATATGTATAGATTTTCAACGGTTATAACTATTTTCGCTACCAATGGATGTTGCTGATTTGCATACCAATCGAATTGGAAATTCTCTGAAAACTATTTGATATGTTATACATTACAATTCCCTAATCAATGATTGGTTTATAACAGCAAAGATTGGAAGCATACCCATTTTTCCGTACATTTGTTCTGTGCATTTTTGTCCTTACTTTACTGTGCTTTCTATACCGAGGAACAAGTAGTGTCGTTAGGTATAATTTTTATGTACCACTGCGAGGGAAGCGTGCGTAAATCGCTCGCTAAAAACTAGAAATGGGTTATATCCGTGATATAACCACAAGGTGAACGTAGGACTACCGTTATCTAAGCATTCAATAAGTAACAAACATATAACTCCAAGACATTTTATCTTTCAAATAAGGTGATTATTATACCACTTCATTGAGCCGTGAAAAATATATGAATAGTCACCGTTAAGCATTACACATACTTCGAAAATTTTGTTTTGAAGGTTTGTTTTGAGCGTTGCCAATGTTCCAGTTTTTTCCCCTCGATCCAGTCAAACAGTTAAACCCTAAAATCTTCCAGTTTTTTTATATGTGAAGCACACCAAGTTTTACCAATTTTATGTAAAATAATATCACAGTGCATAAATATTATCCTTCCCTCATCCTTCCTATGTCTTGACCTGAGAGTCTAGACCAATTTTGTTTTTTGACATTTTTCGTTCGATCGACCCAAGGTGTATTTACCTTGATAAACTCTACATCCGTTTACATCAATCGATCATTTGACGAAATGAAAATCCGATAATATTTCACAACATGCGGTTCTCTAGGTAACCTGAAAAGGAAAACCTGTACAATTTTTTGGACCGACTATATATTCTATTATGTATCGCATCTTTTTAAATCAAAATACAATCGCGACAGGGGAAATTAATTGTGGGAAATTTGAGAAGGTAATCGAGAGAACTCCTCTACAATCAATCGTCCCGTCGATATCTTATGTTATTCGTAGCGTATACACTTTATAGAACTCCATTCGCGACGGCGGAGAGTTATCTCTGGGAAACCTGAAAAGATAACCGCATGAACTCTAAAACCAATCGGACAGGCGATATATTCTGTTATTCATCTATATAGAACTTCAAGCTCAAAGGGGAAAGTTATCTTTTGAAAACCTGAGAAGCCGAGAGAACTCCTTTAGAAACAATCGTCCCGGAGATATGTTCCATTATGCGTATGTAGGCGCTATACACATTATAGAATTTTAATCGCGATTGTAGAGGGTTATCTTTTTGTAACCTGAGAAGGTAATCGAGAGAACTCCTATTATACCAATATTCCTGGCGACATGTTCCGTTATCAATAGATGGAATAGATATAGAATAATCATTTTTTGATAAATCTAGGCCGGACTTAAAACGATTTTACAGGATCCAGTTCTCTTTCAGTTTTTTAAGAGCAATCTTCCAGTTTTTTGAATAATATTATTGGCAACCCTGATAGGAACTGATGCTCTTGGTCTCGATTGCATCACGAGATCGATTTTTTAAATGTATGCGAAAACGAATCCATTCGCTCCGACGGATTTCCATGGCCTCTGTGGCAAAATAGAATCTGATGCTCTTGGTCTCAATTGCATCACGGAAACCTAATGCGCAGATCTTCCTTTACTCGAGCGCATTTGGCGAGCGAGTAACAGAAGTCACAGCCTGCATGTATTTGCGATGACGGTTTCTCCAGTTGCTTCGATTTTGCGTCCGTGTTCGAGAACACATTCCGATCACCACAAAAGCAATCGTCATCAATGAGCTAGATTGTTATGATTTCAATAGCCTGTTTTAAAGCAATTTTGAAGCTATTGAAACAAGTTATGGAATCAATAATTAACAATCATATAACTCGTAGACATTTTGTCTACGGAGGTATTAACGTTCAAAACCTTGCAGTTCGGTGTCACTCTCTCGTTTCCGAAACTTTGAACTTACACCCCGATACAGAAATAAAAGACGTAGTCCTACGTCAAAATGCAAATACAGCGTTCGTTCATACGGACACTGAGGAAAGAGGAGATATTGCAATCAAACCTCATCCATTCATTTTTTTTTGTATAAATAAGACATTTGCGAACTCTAATAATTAATTTCGTTCCAACTAGCAGTAAGCAGTCGGCAGTCTCACCTAATGCTGATATCACACACAACGGGTTTGCTCGTTACAAAGTTCAAGAGCAAAATCACTTCGGAAGATCGAAAAAAATATTTTTTGTAAACAATCGGTCAGTAGTTGCGACTAAAAACACTTTTGTCATCTTTTGAACATTCCACGCTCTGAATCGGAATTAGATGCTGGAATCTGTAAGTTTCGGAGAGTGTAGATATTGTACAATGGGCTTCCTTGGATTGGCAGCCACTAAATTTTCGGTATTCTGTTTGATTGCAACCCTGCTCATATTCATATGAAAAAAAATCCTCATCTCGTGTAGTGGGATTAGCTGAAGAATTTCTTTACAAATCCTTTTACGACTAACAAGATCACGTCCATTTGATTATTTAATACCTAAGTTTGATATGATTTTGCATATGTTCTTGTAGATATGGAACTTTAAATCAATCATAGTGAAACAATAATATATTTGGTTGGGGAAAAAGTGATCCATTATTTTCTCGGTAGCTGGTTTTAGTGATCAATATCTCGCACGATATCGATCATACAATTTCAAGTTTAGACTCGTTGTAAAGGTGAGATTTCACACAAAAATAATGCTTTTTTTTGTTTATACCATTTAGTTGTGATTTACCGGGTGTTAACAATGGAAGTCAACAAAGAGAAAACTCGGTACATTTTAAACTTTTTTCTTAGAAAAATGCGAAAATGCAAGCCAGGATGCTGAAATTGTGAATGGTGTTAATGGTGCCGATACTGTAACAGTAAAATACGTGCAATTATTTTTTTAAAACTTTTTTATTGTAGTGCAATACACTAAATTAAGATCTCTACTGTCAACAAATGAACCATTTGAAGCTAGTGATTAACCAGAATTGACCAACGGAAGATGTGTTGTGCTCCATCAGGATACGGAAAGGCCACACAACTCCGGAAGTCTGATTGGGTTGTTTTAATGCATCCACCATATAGTCCGAACCTGGCATCAAGCGATTACCACCTTTTTCTCGCATTGCAAAACTTCCTTGAAATTGGGATGAAGAAAAGAATAATCTATTGTTTGAGTTTTTCGCCAATAACGACCAAGACTTCTATGAGTTCTACCGTTCTATGAACGCGCACACTTCTAAACAGAGTGGCTTCACTGTTTTCGCCATCACTGTTAGAGTTCAACTGATAAAGCTGGTCAATTTCATGGGTTACTATGATTGATACTGCATGGGTAGTTTCATCAGTGCGAAATGAAAATGAAATGAAAAATCGGCAATTTTTGTTCATTTTTTCAAACGCAAACGATTTAGGCTCTTTGTTGGAGTAGTAACCTGCGATCTAAATAGTTGATAGGTAGTATCCTGGAGCAACCTTAGTAACCGTTGTTTGTTTACCAGGATAAATAGATGTAATAAAATTTTCACTACTTGTTCAGACTTTGACCAACTCACACGTTGTTTTATTTCCACTCACAAGTGGTTATGGACCCAGTTCTGGCCATAGCCTGAATATTAAGAGAAGCTTATTTTCGATTCCGAAACCATGATCCCGAGAGACACGCCCCAGAGCAGTGGTGTTGGAAGTAACACGAGCGGATGTATGAGGACGGCAAACAGTGGCGCAGGATTACCGGCTGGTGGTGATGGCGTGCGGCCCGCAGGTGTTGTTCGTGCCTTTGGAAACCCTGTAAATCTTTCGAACATGGAGAAGCTGCGTGGACGTGAAAACTATGCTTCATGGGCTTTCGCAATGAAGATGACCCTAATAAGAGAAGGTTCCTGGCGAACAGTGAAGCCAACTCAAGGTCAAGAGGTCGATCCCGAGATGAGCGAACGAGCGTTAGCTGCGATTTGCCTAAGCTTGGAGAAGAATAATTATAGTTTGGTGAAGAACGTTGAAACGGCAAAAGAAGCGTGGGAAAAGCTTCAGAAATCGTTTCAGGACAATGGACTAATTCGTCGTTTCGGATTGTTGGATAAGTTGACGTCGGTGAAGTTGGAGGAAATTGGTTCCGTTGAAGACTACGTCGACGAACTGGTAACAACTGCTCAAAACCTGAGTGAAATCGGATTCGAGGTAAATGATCAGTGGCTGACATCGCTATTATTGAAAGGATTGCCAGAATACTATAACCCCATGATCATGGGACTGCAAGCCTCAGGGATTGAGCTGACGGCCGACACCGTGAAAGCGAAAATACTTCAAGACGTGAAGTGGCCGTTGAAAAGCTCCGGAACAGAGGGCGCGTTATACACCAAGCAGAATCAAAAACCGAGACAGTTCAAGACCGAGAAGAAGAACGGAAATTGTTTCAATTGTTAGAAACCCGGACATTTCGCAGCAAATTGTCCGCAGAAGCAACCAACAAAGAACAAAGGCAAGGTTTTATACGCGATGCTAGCTGTTGGAAGAGGAAAAGAAGAAGAATGGTACTTCGACTCAGCTGCAAGTAGTCATATGACCAGATGTGAAGAAGGTTTCAAGAAGCAAGAACGTTTGGAGCACTCGATTGATACAGCAAATAATCAGTCGATAAAGTCCGTTGCAAAAGGGTTTGTCGAGCTAGATCTCAAAGAAGGAAGCATCGAAGTTCAAGACGTACTGCTAGTTCCTGACTTGGCTACAAATTTGCTATCCATCAGCAAGATTTGCAAGAAAGGTCTGAAGGTCGTTTTTACGGCAACGAAATGTGAAGTTTTGGACGACGATGGCGATGTGATTGCTTCTGGGACGGAAGAAGATGGTCTGTATCGATTGAACCAAAAGAAGGAGAAGTCATTCCCGATGATGGATTCGAATATCTGGCATAGACGATTGGGACATATCAATCAGCAGAGTATGGTGAAGTTGATGTCGATGGCAGATGGTATTGTGTTGAAGAAGGAAGCTCTTCAAGATTGCATTGCTTGTCTCCAGGGAAAGCATGCTAGAGACACTTTTCACGCAAGTAGCACGAGGGCAGAAGGCCTACTGGACTTGGTGCATTCAGATGTATGCGGTCCTGTTGAAGTTCCATCGCTTGGAGGAAGTCGATTCTTTCTAACTTTCATCGATGACTCAAGTAGAAAAGTGTTCGTGTACTGTCTGGAATCGAAAGGTCATGTGGCAGAAGTATATGAGCAGTTCAAGTCACTCGTGGAACGGCAAACGGGCAGAAAGTTGAAAGTACTTCGCACGGATAATGGAACGGAATATGTCAATTCAAGAATGCGGAAAAATATGCACCGAGACGGAGTTGTGCATCAAACAAGCTGTCCGTATACACCAGAACAAAATGGAGTAGCCGAGCGGATGAACCGCACTTTGGTCGAAAAAGCAAGATGTATGTTGAATGATGCTCAATTGCCAAAGAAATTTTGGGCAGAAGCTATTTCTCCAGCGGCATATCTAGTGAATCGCAGTCCGTCCAGATCCTTGAGTTTGCCGAATTTAAAGCATTTGAAGGTGTTTGGATCTCGTGCGATGTTTCATGTCCCAAAACAGAAGAGAAGAAAATTCGATGTGAAGTCCTGTGAAGGTGTTTTCGTCGGGTATGCAGACAATTCAAAAGGGTATCGTATTTTCAATCCTGATTCTGGTGATGTGATCATTAGCCGCGATGTGGTGATTTTGGATGAAGGACGACCATCAAATATGCTGAAGAAAGATCAACTAGAAGCTATTGAGTTCATGGAGTTGTTCACTTGGGTTGAAACGAATGCCGGCGACGTGCGAGGTGGCGTTCCGCCAAGGGTTCAAGATGAAGTTGCAGTACCGATGAATGCAATTGTGCCAGATCAGGCTAACATTTCGGATCATTCTGCAAATAATGTGGTGCCTAATCTTGCGCTCCCACCGCAATTTTCAAGATCAGCTGATGAGCTGCAAGGGTTGAGGCGCAGCGGTCGGGAGCGCTCATTTCCTGGCAAGTATTCAGATTTTGTATGCTTTAGTTCAACTGCTGTACAGAATCTTTCCGAACAGTGCGAACATGATGATTCCGACAATGAGGGTGTTGCGGACGACGGAGATCCAACGAGCTACACTGATGCATTGAATCAAGCGGACCATCAGCACTGGAAGAAGGCCATGGACGAAGAAATTCGAGCGCTAGACGAAAACGGTACATGGGTTCTGACTGATCTACCGCGAGGAAGGAAGGCGATCAGAAATAAATGGGTTCTCAAGACTAAACGAGGTGCTGATGGCGATATCGAAAGGTACAAGGCACTGCTAGTTATAAAAGGATGTTCCCAACGCGCTGGTGTTGACTACAATGAAGTTTACTCTCTGGTGGTGAGATATTCTACCATTCGTTTGCTGATGGCGTTGGCAGTTCAACACGATCTCGACATCGAGCAGCTTGATGCAGTAACTGCATTTCTGCAAGGAAAGCTCAAAGATGAAGAGATATACATGGAACAACCTGAAGGCTACGTTGGTGATCCCACGAAGGTGTGCAAGTTGCGAAAAGCTTTGTACGGACTGAAACAGTCAAGCAGGGTGTGGAACACACAACTGGATGAAGCGTTGAAGGAGTTCGGACTGATTCGTTCCAGTGTAGATCAGTGCCTGTACTTCACTTTCAAGAAAGACGGAAAGATGCTATTCGTAACAATCTATGTGGATGATTTTCTAGTGTTCACGAATGATGCAGAAGCCAAAAAGAAGCTGAAATCTTTCCTGAATTCCAGATTCAAAATGAAGAATATAGGCGAGGCGAAGTTCTGCCTGGGACTGCAGATAACTCGTGATCGAATGAACGGAAAGCTTATCCTCGATCAGAAAAACTACATCGAGGATGTTTTGAAAAGATTCAACATGGAGAATTCGAAGCCTGTTGCAACGCCAATGGATTCCGGCAATAAACTAGACAAGTCGATGTGCCCCAAGACCCCGGAAGAAGTAGAAGAGATGAAAAAGGTTCCCTTCAAGGAAGTGGTTGGTTCGTTATTGTATGCAGCACAAGCAACCAGACCGGACATAGCGTTTGCAGTTAACTTGGTGAGTCAATTTTCTGCAAACCCTGGAAGACAGCATTGGGAGGCTGTAAAACGTATTATGCGTTACCTTCGTGGCACATGTGACAAGAAGTTGATGTACTTGAAGAGCGGCGATTCCCAGTTGACCGGTTATACAGATGCGGATTGGGGAGGAGATCCTGATACGCGCAAATCAACAACGGGATACGTGTTCAAGAAGATGGGAGGAGCCATCTCGTGGAATGTGAAGCGGCAGTCATGCGTGGCTTTGTCATCTTGTGAAGCGGAGTTCATCGCATTATCTAGAACGACACAAGAGGCGCTCTGGTGGCAGC
This sequence comes from Toxorhynchites rutilus septentrionalis, assembly GCF_029784135.1. Lineage (NCBI taxonomy): Eukaryota > Metazoa > Arthropoda > Insecta > Diptera > Culicidae > Toxorhynchites > Toxorhynchites rutilus. The sequence goes on from NC_073746.1 coordinate 82,949,604, forward strand.
AGCTTCTTCGGCAGATTGACGGTGAGCAGACAATAGCGATATTTTGCGACAATCAATCCGCAATATGTATGACTCGCAACGACGGATGTAATCCCCGGACGAAGCATGTGTCTATCCGTTACCAGTTTGTGAAGGATGTTGTTGAGAAAGGTGACATCAAGCTCCACTACATCCCTACGCACGAACATCCGGCTGACGGATTTACAAAGGCTTTGGCGAAACAGAAACATATTCAATTCATGGAATTGACCGGGATCGTAGGTTAAGGAGGAGTGTTGGAGTAGTAACCTGCGATCTAAATAGTTGATAGGTAGTATCCTGGAGCAACCTTAGTAACCGTTGTTCGTTTACCAGGATAAATAGATGTAATAAAATTTTCACTACTTGTTCAGACTTTGACCAACTCACACGTTGTTTTATTTCCACTCACAAGTCTCTTCTAGTGTCAGCTGAAGGGTCCAATAATTGATATTTACAATCATCGATTGAACAAATTAAATGATAAAACAAAGATCAGCAACAACGTATATTCTTGCAATATTATAATTATACTAGCTGACCTGGGAAACGTTGTTCTGCCATATAAATTATTTCTAGAGAATAGTTTGGTTGGTAACAAAACGAACATTTCGATCCTGTCTCTGTAGTACGAAACGTCTAAGTCTTCGAAATATGCCATTGTCACAAAACGCCGAAAGAAGTCCACTCGATTAGGCTTCAACAACGCCAAACCAGCTGTTTGAATCATCGACGCGCCGCTGTTTTTGGTCGACGATTCGCAAACGCAGCACCCATCGCGCGGATAGCGAATAGCGTGTCCGAAATGTCGTGCAAAATATATCCCACTCGTTTATTTGAAATACCTACGGTCTCAGCCGACTCGCGTAACTTACTCTTATGATCGTCCAAAATGAGTCGATGCACTTGTTTTACGATTTCTGAATTCGTAGCCTCTTTTGGCCTTCCAGAGCGAGGGGCATCTCATCCATCCATCCATTTTAAATTCACTAAACACCGTTAAACTTCAAGAAGGAGCAGAAGTAACATTTCGTCAACCACTGCATTGATTGTTCACGAGTTTTTCCCATCAAAAAACAATGTTTGATCAGAATACGATATTTCTCTTTTTCCATATTCTATACGAATGCTCAGGTCACTTAAACAACTATAGTTTGTGAACAAATAAAGGAAATGTCCTGGAACTTCACACATAAACTAGTAAAAGATGAACCTCTCTGGCGCCATCTGTTGAAAAATCCCGAGTCTTTTCAGCCCATATAGTAAATTGATGCTTGTTGCATGACAGTGCTCTCTTCATTGATCGTCACTTACAACACTTTTTGACCAAAATTTCGCATTTTTATCATCACTTCCTTCTGTTTAGTCGAATCAAGTACTATATAATTTGTCCCATTTGGATAAGGACATTAGCCAACAGAAACAATACTATGTCGACATGGAGTCCATCTAGGAGGCATATACCGCATTCACAACGACCTTTCTTGAAACATCCAAAAACACACTTTGGACATGCTCCTTAATCGTGCAAAATTGTGTAGACAATCTCGAAGAATAAATAATCAATGTCACACGAGCAGTAAGGACCCTTATTACTTCTCGAGAGGTTGACAAACTACGGTTGTTTTCCTCCAAATCCAACTCAACATGATTTTTTACCACAGTCATTGACCACATTTTAATATGGCAAACTCCCACATACACATGTGAAGGGAATGATTCACATTGGGACTTTGAAACATGAAAAGGACTTCTAGACTGTTTACACAAGAATATAGAAGTTTCGAAGAAAAACGAATAATCAATTTTAGCAGATAAACCGGATGAAATCAATCGAGGAGGGTTATTACCAGGGGTTAGACATCAATTGAATATAGGCTACCCAAAACCAAAATCAATATGGTTCATTTGTTTACCAACATATCATTTGCAAGGATTGAAGTCGTTGAAATCACGGAGAATAGTATGCTTTATTTCTAGCTGTATGAGAGATTTTCATGTTTCGGTTTCACATGGAGGTGTTCACATTTAACATGGAGTTTAAAGTTAGCCACTATTCGACTATATAACCGGACCGAGTTTTAAACAACAGTAATTGACAGAACCAAAATGTCAATGAACCGCAGTAATATTGGGTACACTGGCAATATGAGGGATTTGACGTTTTAGTCATACCCCTGGTTATTACCAGTTTTTCTTCGAATGCTTTTCTCTGCAACACGCGGTCGTAACGCAGTTGTATTGGTCCGCCTTCTTTCTAAATGAAACATTATTAGCAGATGATGTGTTTGTGTAGGTTGACGTATTCATATTTTACCGATCTTATGAAGTTACATTTGACAAAAACTAATTGTCGATAGAAAACAATTAAACATATTGGTGTCTTCATAACTTTATCTTGCATAATTGAGAAGTGGGAGTAAATCAAAATACGAAAATTCTAAACTGTATTACCTTCTTCATTAATTATTCGGTATTTATTGATATATACTGTCAACGTGTTTTTCCAATGTTTCTCACTTCGGGGACAAACATAAATTCATATCCACCTCAACCAAAACTCAACAACCGACTAAACAAAAAAAAATAATTACAAGAATCAATACCCCAACAGATGTTAACAGTATTCTGCTAATAGAAATAGCCAAGAATTTATGCTTGAAAACAATCCCACGCCTCAAGCATTGACAATATTCAATTCGCTTTTCACGACAGCTCTATCCGTCGTGCGTATTTCATTTTTTTTCTCTTCTCGTCAACCAACTTTCTCTTCGCAGCACATGCAAAGGAGTGTCAAGAAGGCAATATGTTAGCTTACGTACCATTATTTTCCGGCGTTTTGATTCCATCCTCACCCTTTGCGTCTACGGGTGTCTGACCAGCACTGCTCGATGGTGGTGTTGGCGTGGCCGCGGCGGATGTCGGCGAGTTTGCTCCGCCGGAAGAGCTGCCTGTTGTGGTGGACACTGTCGCCGATGGGGCCACAACGGGAGGCACCACTGCTGTGGAAGCTGCCGAGGTGGCAAAACTCGGAACGAATTCCAACGCATTCACGTTCAGTGTGGAAAACTTTGCACTGATTTCATTTGAATCACTATCTTGGGCCATTTTTGTTTTGTGATTTGCCTTCTTTTTTGGGGGTTTTCACAGGAAAGAAAGCTAGTGCTGCTGCTGCTCTACGCAGGGTGTTGGTGAAAAATTCCTTCGTTTCTTCTTCTCAACTGAGGTTCTGCTTTCGACCAAAAATGAAACACGAACCTTTCCTCCTCGTAAGACGACTGTCAGCAGCCGATACCGCAAAGAGAGGAGGAATAGGAACAAAAGAACCGAAAAAGAAGACCAACACTGGAATGAAAAATTTCCAGTGGAAACGGGGTTCAAACCGACTTCCTTTTTCGATATTTCAATCCACGAACGATACAGTAACCACCGAGTCCACGAAATTTAATGTAACCGAGTGGCTATAACAGAAAATCAGGGAAAATCAGCGATTTCCGAAGCACATACACGTTTTCGCCACACTTCTTCAATCCACATTCGTCAAAGATGGCCACATAGACTGATTTTTTGTGCTCAATTTCCATGCTTCTCTCGCTCTCTTTACTTATCGGACCTGACAGTTGACAGTTGACATTAGATAAGTTTCGTTAAAAAGACAAATGTCCTAGAGGGCAGCTGTCCAGCATACATTCAGAAAAAATAGTAAAGATAATTCATTTTCAATACTAGAGCAACATGTCAATAGGGCCTAACTCGAATATGACAGTTTTGAGAAAAATGACTGAAATTTTAATTCTCTTTTTCAAATTATCTTTTAAACAGTAACCAAATTATAATCAAAATGACACATATCAACAGAAGCGCGAAAATATATGCTTCAACTATTGATACGGCACTGTACGAAAAATCAACACTAACATCACAAATTTTTCGAATAAACGAAGACATAAATATGTAGTCCCTTTATACTTGTAGATTTCAGTTAGACTCTTTTTGTTAGATCCAATGCTTGTGTTGTTTTGATCAAGGCGCCTAGAAGTATATACTAAGGTGGGCCAACTTGCTAAAACCACTCATCAGCCATCTTGGAAGTCTACTGTGTTTTGTTTGTAAACAAAACACAATACGCTATTGCCGAAGCTCGCTCGTGATCAGTCTGTCTCTTTCACGCTACAAGCAAATAATTCCCCTTCCACTTTCTTCCGTACTGTTCTCATATACCGCTCCCCTAACCAACTTAGTGACGAAACGGCCTCACCTAGTACCATAGACCCGTCTTGGTTTTGATATAGATCCTTTTAGTCATGTCCTTTTATTATTTGACATTTTAATTAAACCCTTTCGGGTTGTTTGTTGATTGATCACTTTGATTGTTTTCAACCAATCCTGCAGCCAACTTGAGACAGATGGCAAGGAGCTTCGCTCCAAAATTAGCAGCCTAAAGCAGAGTGAAAACGAGACGCTTCGACGGTACGAATCTAGGAACAGTAGCATGAAGATGTGTTTGCAGGCAAAACAGAGAGAGTACGATGAGCTACAGAATCGATTCCAAGATTTGGCCAGAAAGCGCCAACTGGAATGCCAGAACCTCCAGGCGGTAGAGCAACGACTTGACGAAGGACGACACCAACGACAGTCGCTGGAATTGCAAACGCAGAATGAGTGCAAACATCGAAAGCTGGGATCTAATCAGCTCAGAGGACGCGAAGCACAATGCCGAAAAGCAGAATCGTAACATCGTACAGGAGTTGAGCAAATTTTTTTCATATGTATATATATATATATATATATATATATATATATATTTTTTATTGTCGTCAATCTAAATTGTAGACCGATACATTCTTAATACTACTTAAAACTACTTACTTAAAACTAAAAATCTAAAGAGAGCTGGCTGGATAATTTATTCGTTTTATTTAAAAGACGATTTTAACAAGTTACAGAATCATTTTTTTTTTATTTATTTATTTCGTCAAGCCAGCGTAGACTAAATATGCTGCCCAAATTATACAGTGAAATTTAACGATATCTTATGCTATTCAGATAGTCTTTGAGCATTGATCTTGACATGGTTACATCAATTGTTTCACTGTGTTCGTTACAGAGGCTCATCATACGATTAATAGGACTATATTTGGCATAATTCGTTCTTCGATAATCTATGTAAAAAATGTTAGGGTTTCTCAGGTTCCTAATCGGTGCGTAAAAATTCAGGTTTCCTAATATTTCTCCTGAGTCCACTCGTTGTGATATGATATCAATAATAAATAGAATCATGGCAGAGTTCCGACGTTCTTTTAGGCTTTTAATATTGATTAGCATACAGCGTGCTTCATATGGAGATAGATGCTATGAAGACCAGCCTAGTTTACGAAGTGCAAATAACAAAAATTGTTTTTGTACAGATTCAATGCTGTCTTCGTGTGAAGTTATGTAGGGGGACCATACAATACTACAGTATTCGAGAATTGATCTGACGTATGTAATATACAATGTTTTTATTGTGTACGGATCGTGGAAATGGTAACTAAAGCGTTTAATGAAGCTCAACATATTATTTGCTCTATGGATGATTGTATTATAATGATCCACGAAGGATAGTATAACACAATTGTTCAATGGTGTTCTTCTTCTTGTAAAAGTAATCAAAGTGCATTTCCTAACATTGAGCTGTAATAAACTCTTAGTGCACCAATTATAAACTATGTCAACTTCATTTTTGAATGTTTAAGAGTCTTCTTCATTCTTTATTTCCATATGCAGTTTCATATCATATATATATATATATATATATATATATGCAATGTTAAGTGAGGTTCACCACACTCCGCAGGGATGTGACACTAACACACCCCCCCCCAGTACGACTACACCCATTCACAAGCTGCAATACGTGCCTGCATTCGGAGAACTCCAAAATTGTCGATAGTCGGACACAAGGTGTACAATGAACTGGACTTCGGTAAAATACGCTCCCATGGCTGTGTTCCTGGAGCGATGTTATTCAGTATTTCGAATTCGTCAGAGTAGACTTGTCTTTGGATTTGGGAATATATAATCTGCTCTGCACGATCTAATTCCTTTTGCTCGAGCGGTCCTTGATTGACACTCTTCCGGAGATTTGTAATGAATTTATACACATATGCAACAGTTCTTAACAGTCGCTTCCATTTGGAGAAACGTTCGAAACACATCAATGGTGAAGTGATATCGTGATGAAAAACGCTAGAACGTATTTCTTCTGCAGTCGTTCCTAGTTCACCAGAATCGCCTGGCCATTCACTATCTGGCTTCTGTTTATTATAGCCGCACGAATCGCCATTTTTATATGTTTGTAGAAATAATATCTGTTTGATTGACTCGTGTTGGGAGTGGAATATGAATGTTTAAAATGGCACAGATTGATGTTTGGTGAAAACTGCTCCGATGTGGGTTCGAACTCCGGTCGTCTGGATTATCATCGACCAGATATCTCGCGCGGCTATCTGAAATTTAATTCAACAGCGGTTAAAACTTTCGAGTGCATCATTGACATTTCAATATGATGTAATATGTTCTTTATTAGGATCTAATATGATTTCCTGTTTCATGATTTTCTTCAGCATGCAACACGATTTACTACATTACTGAATCGATTTAAATTATACGCTTATACGACACACAAACTGCATCAGCGTAATATACGCATATGATGTGGATTAAATATATTTTACGACAATGTACATCATAAAATTGATGTTTATTATACCGAATTGCGACTTAATAAAATACATAAAATGTAAATACTCGATTTTATATACCATTATCAAAATGGTATATAAAATCGAGTTTTTACATTTTATGCGATTTCAAATATACACGATACATACTTTGATTGATATTATTGTGCGTCTATTCTCTAACTGGACACGACGGTTCGAAACAGTCGCATTTGAAACGGTCGTAAAAATTGTCGCGTTTGCCGTTGACAGCTAAACATGTCAAAAGTGACAAATCCAATTATCGTCATCGTATTTCGCCAGTATTTTCGATTAATAGCAGCATGGAAAATTCAATTATTGAAAACGTTCAGCATCGTCGGGCTAACATCAACACAAAATATCATTGTTTGTATGGCTACTACTTCCTAGGATTATCACGATCACAGTTAAGTACAATCTACAAGAAATCCAAATCAATCATCAGTTCCTGGATTGTGGAATATGAACGAGAAGGAATAATAACTCGTAGCAAACGTCAGAATACTTTTAGAAAGATGTAGACAAACGAACTTGGTTGATAAACCTGTACCAGAAAAATCTTGTATCTCGACGAAGCTCGCCAACAGTTCATCATGCACTTTGGAGTCTCAATCAGCGCATCGTCAATTTGTAAAATATTACACGCATATAGAATGACATGGAAAGTCTTGGAGAGGAGAGCTATCCAGATACGCCAAGTAGATATCGAAAGATATGTTAATGAATTGAGCTGTTTTGGGATCTTCACCAACTCCTTTTTCTTGACGAAGTTGCCTTTGCAAATACGGAGATCATGCGCAACCGAGGATACGGAATTATAGGACAGAAATTAATGTTTAGAGGAGAGTTTTGCAGGAAACCACGAATTTCGTGTCTCTGCTTTTTAGGGCAAGCTGGCATAGTAGAAAGTTTTGAAACAGAAGGTACATTCACGCGTCAAAAATTTTTCGACTGCTGTCGAAAAATGGCTCTCTTCAATGGTAATGTACGATCATATCCAGGTAAATTTTCAGTGTGGGTGATGGACGGTGCTCGCATTCATTGTGATGCGAATATGATACAATATTTGCGCTCTTTGGGTATAATTCCTCTCTTTTTACCAGCTTATTGTCCATTTTACAATCCAATTGAAGTTGTTTTTGGATTAATTAAGAGATATTTGAAGAGAAACTTCAAAGAGAGTGATAATATGCCACTATCGAGTACTGTTCAAGCCGCGCTTACCAAATTTACCTCATTCTCAGTATCTATCAGTCACATCCGGAATCTGCTGGACTGCCCATCTTACATCTTTTTCGGCCTCAATATGTTCAACAACGACTTCGCGAGAAACAAAAGCCTTGCAAATTTCCCAAATACACCGGCGTAATTCAGACAGTGTACGTCCATACACATCTCTTTAGTATATCGGATCCGTCAAATGTTGTGTTCGAAACAAACGAATATAAAACATTCCAACAAAATGAAATCGATACTTTCTGTATTCCGATTCCGCTGATAGATTAATAGTGACGTGTTTTCGGGATCCCTTTTTTCTGGATCCTTCATTTGCAGCTGTATCTTCCATTGAATCCTGAAAAAAAGATAGGGTCTTGGTATCACTGGCTTACTTAGAATACAGTTGGATAGCAATGATATGTAATATGTTCTTACTATTTCGGAAGATTGCTCGTTTTCCTCATTATTTTCATAGCCGTCACTATTATATACTGACTCCAGGAACTCCAAATCACAGAATTCAGCGTCCTCACCAGGAAACTCGTTTAAAGTGCCATCCATCTTCTGTAAAGTTAACTAAATTTTTATCACAAAAAAAAATTCAGCAAAATTATTGTAACTCAACCGTAAAATTCAATTTCCAACCTGTTTTACTGTAAACTATTTCGCCAGTTCAATTCATCCGGGGTTTGTTTTGATTTGTGTTTTGACATTTGAAAGAAAGTTGAAGGGGTGATCAGTGAGGTTTTTCCATGAATTTAATCACCCCTCTTAAAAAGCGACGATTCAAATAGGAAGCTGAAATGACCTCGGAATCCAACAGTCAATTAAATTCACAATATATGCGATTATGATTTATTCGGATTTCCTGTAAGACTTGGCACGTGCAAAATTATACGATTTAATGTTTGCTGGGTAATTGCAATCAACAAGGGATACCATACTAATGATGGAATTCGGAAATTGGCCAACGCCTTCGAAATCACGTAGAGACTTCAACCAGCGTACGATTATGAGTTTGAGTAATTTTTAGAGAAATAAAAACAAGAAGTGGGTTATATCTGTGATATAACCGCAAGGTAAACGTAGGACTACCGTTGGCTCTGTAATCATTTATTTGAAATTGCATCTGAATCAATTCTAAATGAATAAATGAATGATTATTTTGAAAGATGCTCAAACTTTTTCTTGTTAGTGTGTGGTTTTATGAGTATAAATATGGACTTGTGATTAACATAAAATTCAACTCTTTCGAACTTGTTGGCGGTTCCGAAACGAACCGATGGAATTCGAGTGGCCTTGTAAAAGCAACTGAAGATGTTTGATACATGATTCATTTTTGTTTTCGTGAGAACAACGTGCAGAAGCAGAATAGAAACTGAGGGCGCCACTTCACGGTGAAAACGAAATAAAGTCTATACAACCTTGCATAAAATTCGCCATTTTACAATGTGGTATTTATATTTTGAAGAATGGCTTGGTATAACTTAATTTGTTTTCAACTAGATAAACGATGAGTAGCATGTGTTGCGCTAGAATGCTGCAAATCCTTCTTGTATCGGCCTTCCATTATCAATGATATAATCCAACTTAATATGATATCGATATCATCACCATTATCCACAATATTCATAACCTGTATCCATTATCAAACTCAAAATGTTCGAATATTATCAATGATTTTGGTCCAATCGCGTGTTTAAATCATCCTAAATATACAAAGCCCTAACTTTCTTACCATATACTGAAGACATTCAATGGTTGAAATGAATCTAAATAGAAATAAAATTAATAATCACGACCGAATCTTGCTTTTCAGTGCGTAGAATAAACAAACATCATCACTATTGTGGTTCTGCTTTGCGTAAATCCGCCAATAGGATTGCATCACGGGAACACCAAGTCAAATCCGTAAATGCGAATATTCCTTCGCTTGGACATATTCACACGCAAACAATTTTTCATGACTGTTCCATGCGAAAGCAGAACAGAAACTGATGCGAGTAAAAGACTCGCGCCTTGCATGTGTCCGCTATGGTTTCCCAAACACTAATGCAAGCGAGCAAAAGAAGTCGCAGGTTGCATGTATTCGCTATGACGGTTTCTCCAGGTGCCTAGATTTTGCGTCCGTGTTCGGGAACACATTGCGATCACCAATCATCATCAATGAGCAATGGTGATTTCAATAGCTTGCTTTCAAAACAATTTTTAAGCTATTGAAACGATTTTATGGACCAATAAGTGATAATCATATAACTCGTTGACATTTTATCTTTCGGATGAAGTGATTATTATACCGCTCCATTCAGCCGATAAAGAGGTATTAACGTGCAAAACCTTGCACTCCAGCGTCACTCTCTCGTTTTCGAAACTTTGAACTTACACCCCGGTACAGAAATGAATGACGTAGTCCTACGCCAAAACCATGATTCTGAAAACAGATAAAAAACCATTTAACTCTCATATGACACCATAACTTTATCTAAATAGAATGTTCCTAAAGCTTGTTTTCAACTTTCATAAGTAGGGAAAAGAGATCCGCATGGTGGAGTACGATTACGGATTTGAGTCACTGTATTTTCGGAAAGCGTTAAAAAAATCAATTGTCAATTGTGTCCGATAATTATTTTATATTATAGTGATGAAATTTAGCAAAAATTCAACGAAAAATAAATCGATAAACTTTTACACTGTATATATTAAGACAAAAATATAGTTATTTTTTCTGAGTGTGAACACCATTGACGGACCCCTGTTCGGAACACGTGTTATTGTTTACATATTTTGGCCGGTTGATCACATTGCAAAAATATCCGAATATGAATAATTCACGTAAGCATAGAAAGAAAAATCTCGGAACTAAGAATTATGAGTGCCGCACGGAAAAACTTGCCGAAAAGGCTTCGGAACTATCTCTGAAATCGGATGACGAAACCAACAGCGACGACGGTGAAGACAGCAATTCTGAATCAGAAACCTCCGGGGATGAATCGTCAAACAATAAATTTGATTTGGGGAAACCACCCCAATTCCCTGTTAGTATGTGGGATTTGAACCACTGTGATCCAAAAAAGTGCTCTGGGCGGAAGCTGGCCCGCCATGGTCTGATCAACACTCTGCGTCTGGGGAAAAAGTTAGTAACGAAGTGAAAAATGTTTAATGCAAATTATTTTTTAAGATGTTCTCTTTTTAAGATTTCCCGGACTTGTTCTCACACCAGTTGGTGTAAACTGCGTGAGCCCGTTGGACAAAGATATTATTTCAAGCTCGGGAATTGCTGTTGTTGATTGTTCATGGGCACGATTAGACGAAACCCCATTCAATAAGATGAAATCTCCTCATCCTCGTCTACTTCCGTTCTTAGTAGCGGCCAACCCAAGTAAATGATTCATAGCGCATTCATATACTGTTTGTGTACATATATACCTTCTATTGCAGTAAACTACGGCAAACCCTGCAAATTGTCATGTGTGGAAGCGATAGCCGCCTCTATGTATATCACAGGCTTCAAAGAAGAAGCACTGTGGTATTTGAGCAAGTTCTCATGGGGGCACTCGTTTGTTGAACTGAACCAGGAACTGCTGGATGGGTATGCGGGTTGTAAAAATAGTAAAGAAATCCTGGAGGTACAGAACGATTACCTCAAAAAGGCGGAAACCGAGCAGAACGAACGAAAGTATGAACCGGATTATCCACCGAGCGAATCAAGTGACGATGAAGAGGCCGAAGAAGTAGGATAATATCAAGTTATTATTGACAGTAATGAAGTATGAAACATACCAGTATGCGTTATTGAAAATAAATAAGTTATCAAATACAAAAGAAAACGACATCAGAAATGAGCGAAAAGTTAAAAATCGTTGTTAAATATACCGATTTTACTTTAACACGATGAACCAAAATGAAACAATCGGAATTGACTCTGGTTGAAGTTGAAGAAACAAATACAATATTCATTTTTATGTCTTAGTTCCGAAACTCTGATTGGCAGTTTCAATGATTTCTATATTTCTATCAACAAATTAATGCTTCACATTGAGGGTGACTGACGATCCGCTTTAGTTTGTGACCGATTCCGCTTAACAGCTAGTCTTTCCCGGACAGCTTTTTCGTGTCGACGGCGCAACTTTTCGATCGTTTCGGGCGAAAGTTCTGCAGTTTGCGGTTTCTCAGCTTCGCGTATAAATGTACGCAACTTTTCCAGGGCGTCTGCCGTGTTCATCTGCTGGGAACGGGTGAGTTCACTCTTGATTACGAAATAACCATCCTTGGTGACGCGCCCTTTATGCTGGAACGACGAAATTGATCAATGAGATTCTACTCGATTGTATAAATGAGCGAGTGTACCGAAGCAGCCAATCGCTCCCGAGTCGATTCGGGCAGCCAGCTGGCCGTTCCCAAATGAAAGCGGACATCAACTTTTGTGCTAACGGTGTTAACATTTTGCCCACCTGGGCCACTACTGCGACTGTATGTGATATCTATTTTGTCTAGCGGTATGTATCCATTAAATTTATTCTCTGTTGATGACTAAATATATCTTTGTTGAATGGAAAATTATGATGATGTTATCGAAGTAATATTACCGGAGGAGCTGGAGTATACAGTCGTAAATTGCTATTGGAATAAATTTTATCCAGCGATAGATCGCTTTTAAAACAGTAGCTTCTTCTCAATGCATGTAATGACTGCTGTGGTATTCTTAAATGAGCACTTTTCGCAAGTAAACCAAACAATACCTTATTCATATTGAATAATATTTGCAGCCTAGAGTTAAATTCTTTTGCTAGTTTCACAACACTTATGTTTTCATATTATAAATCCACAAAACGTCAAATATGTGCAGACTCCATCTCCATCTGAATTTTCAAAAAGAACAATATGCATGATGTGTCGTACATAAATTACGTAACGCGAGAAAGGGGAGAGAGGGTCGAGGTTGCGTTGCTCAACACTCCTGTACTCGCGCGAAAAATCGCAACTCGTGTAATCACAAACTGTGATATTGTTATTGTGTATTTTTAGGCGTTACTGGTATTCATTCAAACAAAAATATATAGTTGAATGAAAAAACTCCAGAAAATATTGTTTCTTTAACTTCATTCAGTTTTAATAGTCTTTTAATTCAGCACGAGTAAAGGAATGTTAAAGTAAAACATAAGCTTATTCCGTTTGATATCGCAGGATGCAAAATAAAGCTAGGGCACCTTGGTCATGATGAAGCAATTGAATACACAGGTCCAATGTACGTTGAAATTCGTTCAGTCTTCGTCTGGTCTTCGTACGCATTTTCTCGTGAGCTCTATTTCAAAAGCATGTGGAGCTGGAACCGGTTTGGATTGGGAATGGAAATAGACAATGAAAGAATCAAGGAATAATCTAGTCAGTTCATAGTTAAAGTTAATGGAGAACCAGATGAGAATCCTCGTTGTATAAAGATCATAAATATTTTTGATTGAATCTCGATGCAATATTCATTGCTACAAATGCTTCAGGACACACTGCTTTCAAACGAGTTGAACGTCAGATTGCCCATTTTTCCAGAGATTTAGTGGGTTCAATACTTCCTCATGATCATGAAGCATTTCACTTGGATGAAAAAATCAAAACATCTGGAAACGAAACATTTTGTGTATGCAGAGGAATCATTAGCTGATGTGTGGAACAACCTAGCGATTCCGTCAAAGTATTATATATTGAGTCTGTAAACTCCCAAAATCGATGAAATGGAATTAGTAGGACACACAGCCAAGTGGTTTGTTCGTTTGCTCGTTGCATTCCAGTACCCTTTGCAAGTAGTGAAATTTAACGACAGGAAGTGCTGCATTGGACCAAGGAGTAGTTACTTTTGTATAAATCAACATCAATTTATACCAGTTCATGTTTATTATGTCTCAGCGAAACGCACAAAGTGAAAGTACAAATCCCAACAAATGTGAGCATTAATTTTCTATCTCTGTTCGTTCAAAATTGTCGAAAGTTCTTCCGAAGTCACTACTTGCATATAAGGAACATCCGTATGAACAATTGATTCCGACCTGGGCAGGTCATTACTTGGAAAAAAGCTAAAGTATTATTAAAATTTTTCGAATGATTTCGACTTTGTGTATAGATTATGTTAGCGTTACGTAATTTAAGGGGGAGGAGAGGTTCGTCTTGTGTTACTTCCCAGCAAACATTAAATCGTATAATTTTGCACGTGCCAAGTCTTACAAGAAATCCGAATAAATCATAATCGCATATAATATCAATCAAAGTATGTATCGTGTATATTTGAAATCGCATAAAATGTAAAAACTCGATTTTATGTACCATTATCAAATTAAGTCGCATATCGGTATAATAAACATCAATTTTATGATGTACATTGTCGTAAAATATATTTAATCCGCATCATATGCGTATATTACGCTGATGCAGTTTGTGTGTCGTATAAGCGTATAATTTAAATCGATTCAGTACTGTAGAAAATCGTGTTGCATGCTGAAGAAAATCATGAAACAGTAAATCATATTAGATCCTAATAAAGGACATATTACATCATACCCAGCAAACATTAAGTCGTATGAATAGCTATAATTGGAGGCGATATACATACAACCAAGACACATTTGTATGATATATGATGCAGATAACTAGCATATACACACAAAAGTGGAGGCGATATACGTATATGCCATATTTTGCACGCATATAAAGCCGTATATAACGATATGCGATGCTTTTTGGACTGATATGCGATTTGATACGACAACGTTACCACTCAATCCATCGATGACATGGAAAATCGTGTTTTTGCATTTTATGCGATTTTAGATATATATGATCGATATTTTGATTGATATTTTATGCGATTGTGATTTGATACGAAATTATATGTGACTTATCATGTGCAAAGTTATACGATTTAATGTTTGCTGGGTATTGAAATGTCAATGAAATGCTGATGCACTCGGAAGTTTTAACCGCTGTTGAATTAAATTGCAGATAGCCGCGCGAGATAGCTGGTGGATGATAATCCAGACGACCGGAGTTCGAACCCATATCGGAGCAGTTTTCACCAAACATCAATCTGTGTCATTTTAAACATTCATATTCCACTCCCAACACAAGTCAATCAAACAATTATTATTTCTACAAACATAAAAACTCATATATAAAAATGGCGATTCGTGAGGCTATAATAAACATTTCACGAAAGTATTTTGCGCCATTTGTTTTTTTTTCTATGTCTGTAATAAATCGTATATGAGTATGGTAAAAGTCGCTATTACAGCCGGTCAAAGTTGCATATTCATCCAAACAAATTCGGTAAGCATTTGCCATGTATGTATATGGCCTCCACTTTTGCATGCATATGCCAGTTAGGCGCATTATATGCCAACCAAATTTTAGGGCATATGATGTTATATATACGCTTGTTATGCGATTTAATGTTCGCTGGGTTATTGTCATCTTAGAGGTGGGGATAACATTTTCAGCATTATACTTATGACAGACATACAACTGTACTTGCGTTGTACTTCGAAAATTGTATGTCTGTCACCATGTACAGCGCTAGAATCATGCAATCATTTCGGTACAATCGCTGTATCTGTACCGACATATTTCACCATTGTACATGACTACAGTTGTACTGTGCGCAGCGCCATAGACGGTTAGGTGTGGGTAGCATGAACAAACCGAATCAAAACACTCGGTAAACATTCTTTTCATTGACTTTCTATTGAGTTAATGACTTAGATTGGATACTTGTTTGTTGTTTTTGATAGTTTAGAGGATGAATAAAAACCTTTTTCATTGAAATATGTGGTGAAAATTGTTCAAATTTCTGATTGTCAGTTTGACATGTGGTACAATGTACAACCAAAGTATGTCTGTCATGCTACGATAATACCTGTACAACGCTGTACACGTATAACGCTAGTACAGCTATATGTCTGCCCATGATATTAGGTAAGTTGTGTACCACGCCTAACCAACTTAATAACAAATCCAATTAACTTTATTAAACAGTTTTTATTTGGTTCCTATAACGTTCATGTAGGACCTTTCCATACAGAGATATTTTTGATTTGAAATTATCCCTTCTTTGATGATGAATAATTCAATAAACAATGATCGCATCGCATACCAAAAAGTATTTTTGAAAATCCAAATAAATTCTGTACAAATTTAATTTGTTTGCTTTGACAAAAACAAATTTATTTAATTTTTTTGCATAAATTTAAAAAAAAAATGCCAGAAACAGGATTCTTGTATTATTTTAGAAATTCATCTGTTTTTTTTTGCAGTAATTGCAGTATATCTCTTTGTTGCTTTTGACGTACAACTACGTCTTTCATTAAGGGTTCAAGCTAGAAAGCGGGTCACGTTTTTATGAAATAAAGATAACATTATTCACTATTTTTGCTGTGAACGGATTTTGATGATTTGCATACCAATCGAATCGAAAATTTTCTGCGATTTGTTTGGTATGCTATAGATTACAATCCCACAGTCTGTAAATAGTTTAAATTGACGAGAATCAGGAGCATCCCTATTTTCCCATACATTTGTTCTGTCCATTTGTGTGTTTACCTAACCGTGTTGTCAATAACGGGTATCTACGAAGGGAATAACGAAAACAGAATATTTGCGACATAAACTCCACTTTTGCTCAGTAAGTACGCTGTCGCTAGAGTATAAATATTGCATCTCCTCTGATGAAAATTTTCAGTCTCTCTATCTGCGTTGAAGGCATCTAGCTTCGTTTACTAGTTTAGGGGAGCGTAAAAAAATAATTGAGTTCCAGGCGGAATGAACACGTTTTCAGAATTAAAATTATGAATGAAAATTAACTTTTTCGTACCAAATTAAGATTATGTTTAAATGAAATACACTTTTTTTGCAGGTTGTGAAAAAATCTTCTACGAAAATTGTTTGCCCCTAATTGAAAGTCGCCACGAGATGTCGACACTATCATAGCGAATGTCCAAAATAGCGAACATCGCCTATTCTGCTCGTTTTGTGTCATCTTAGATTCCCCTCGAGCTGTGGACGCAAGCGAGTATTTCACTCGCTGTGCATCTGACGTTGCAATCAACACATCGAGCCGAGCCATAACAAAATTGTAGGGAAAAAATCAAGCTGGGCCATTATCCATTATCGCTGGCTCACAAAGAAAATGATTCTTCAGCTGGAATGCTATGTATGTTTGGGTTTGTTTGTGTTGCTTGTTTTCGTTACGCGAAACTTTGAATTTGTTTGTATGAATAGCGCACCTTCGTTACTTTTAGTTGTCATTTATATTTGCTCTCATGTGCATCGATCCCAAACTCGAGAAACGTTGTCTTGTAAACGGTCATTCTCGCTATGTTTCATGTTCAAACAAACAAATTAAATAAAACGAATACGTAGTCCAACGTCCTAAGCTGTCATGCATTGGATACAACTCCCTATATTTTTTATTTCTTCTCGATATTTTTGTCCATTATATCTACTCATACCCAAATAAAAATATGTTCGTTAAAAATATTCCAAAAGCTGAAGCTTTCAAATAGTGTATACCTGGGTCATGCGGATAGAATCAAATTGGTTGTCAAAAAAAAAAATCTAATAGAAATGTCAAATGATGTTCAATAATCAGGAGGGGAAAAAGGTGTTGTTTTTCTTATAATGATCCACTACACACATAAAGTATTGTAATCACAGACAAAATAAATCAAAATTAGAAAAAATGAACGAACTATCTTTCTGCATCAATTAACGCTACCGTTCAGAATCAGAAAGATCTAGTTGATATTTTGTAGGGATTTGAAATTTCAGTATTATAGGGATGATTTAAACTAATTAAATTAATTTGTTATTAGAATAATCTGAATGTATCAATCAGGATTGTATCATACAAACGAAAACTGCCTTTGATATTTGGCACAACATTTAGGCATTCTCCTCGGAACGATTGGTTTTTATTCGGAATTTCACACACCGCTACGCCATGGATTAGGTTCTTCCTGGATGAAATCCGCGTGAATATAGCGGCAAAGCAATCTGCTCTACGTGTTGGTCATGGACGTGGTCCTCTTGTTCGACAATCGGCCTAATTGTTTGCGAGCGTTTCACCAGGTTCCGTTTTAGGTTGAACTGGAACAACCTATTTCTATTAAAAATGGTCCTGCAAAAGTAAATGGAAACTTTGCAACACTATCTATATATATATATATGTATATATATATATATATATATATATATATATATATATATATATATATATATATATATATATATATATATAAGTTAAAGAAGTTAGGCCTTTGGGAAGGTTTTTAAAAAATTATAAACGAACTACCTCACTTGAACATCGAATTATGACTGACTTTATTCCTTACTAATTAGCCTGAGCTGAGTTCCCTAACGCGGCGTACGGTTATGCTGATTCTCCAGTTTGGTTCCGGTGAGCTCGATCGTGGTGGACTTCGACCTGGCCAAAGCGCTGAGCCTTAGGATTGTGTATCGAACGATAGGTCGATGTTTCGATGGGTCGTTGGTATCGATGATGTTGACGGTGCAAATATTCAGGTCGATGCGCCGTCAATGATGATGCGCTGTTTGTTCATGTGTCGCCCGGAGAACTGATGCGTTAGCTCTATTGGAAGTGGGTCACCGCTGTTGTTCGGTGGTTAGTTGATCTGTTCGTGTAATACATGGGGATGTGGGTGTTAACTACTCTCTCCCTAATGAAGATTCGTCTCGAATCTTAAGTTGTTTTCTTCGGAGGTACAATTCGATGAGGCTGCTAGAATTGAAACCGCTGTTGTTGATTGTTGCATAGATGAACTTCTGCGAGTATCGTTGAAGTTGTTTGTGCTGGGTTTTCTAGTGATTTGTCTTGTTGGGTTTGATCTGAGGAGAGGGAAGATGTCATGCTTTTTGTGTTAGCATAGGGTTTTACCTCTGTTGATACATTTCGTGGTGTGGTGTATACTCCAATATGTTTCTTCAGGCTCATGATTGCCAATCCTATGATCATGGCTGCGAGTGGAATCAGGAATCCAATCGTAGTATGTTGCAGTGTTATGTGGTCTCTTTGCAGTTTATGGATGTGGTCTCGGTTTTCAATTCTAAGCAGGTTTACTTGTTGCAGATCAGGTTGGTTGAAGATTACTGTTGGCTGAAAGTTCACTCCAATTGTTGAAATAGTTCTGATCTCGTGATGATTAATTGTCCTCTTGTCGTCGTATTTGCTTCCATTGATTGAAACAGAGCAGTTTGGATATTTGATCAGTAGAGTTCCCGTTATCTGTCTCGATTTGATGTTGCAATTTGAATCCAGAAGAACGGATTTATCAGCGTTTCTCACGATCAGCGTGTGGTCGTCGATAGGCTTAATGTCCATTCCGATGCGATGTTCCTCGTAGGGGCAAGATGCGTTGATTCCTCTTAATGCGTTGTCGATACAACCGTCGCCTGTTAAATTCGTGAGCTCCTGTCTTTGGCAAATTCTATAATTTTCAACAATTGTACATTCGTTATTTATTCCTAGTGTCAGTGTTTTACTCAGAACAGCTGAGTTGTAGGGTGTCGATATAATTCTGTTTTTTCTTGGTAATGTTTCAAATCTAATATATTGGAACTTTTCTGACATAAATATTGGGATCTTGATCACAAATATTATTTTTGTACTTTCATGATGTGTTTCTATACTAAGAAATTCATAAATTTGGTCAATATTGTTAATGTGAATATTTTGTTCTTCTAACTTTTCTAGTACAAACTCTGTTTCATTATTGTTTAATATTGCCCTAGATAAAATCCCTATTTTCGATAGTTGTACAATTTCAAAAATGTCTCTTAGTTGGTTGTTTAGTAGATCTAGATTGAAAAATAGATCGTGAACTATTCCTTTTAAATGATTTTCATATTCTGTGTTTACGTTATTGGCAATTCTCGATATTCTTCTTAAAACCTCAATTTGGTTTTCATTTACGTGGCTAATTAAATTGTTAATTTTAGCTTCGAATTCCTGATTGATTCTGATTTGTCGGTTGTTGTTGTCAATAAGTGTGTTGGTTTTGGTTTTTGAATTTTCTATCGTTTGTCGGATTAATTGTAAATCGTCGTCGTCTAAATTGCCGGTCAATGATTTGATAAACGTTCCTAATGGGTTTAAGAGTCCTCGTTTCTGTCGGTGTATGGGTTTCAACTGTTTGTAATTGTCGGAAATTTGTTTCATCCTAATGTCCAATGTTTTAAGGTATGGTTTCGTGAAATTTTGTCGTTCGAACTGGTGTAACGTATACTGGAGGTTGGTGAAACTACTTTCGAACTTTTCCAAATCCACGATGTGGAGATGGAAATGTTGAGATGTGATAATCTTCGCTTCTCTCTCGCTAAATGCTATTATTCCATCATGTCGTGAGAGGTCTGTTATCGTCACTTCTGCTGTAACATCAAGGGCTAATCTGGAATAGAGAAATATGTGAGTACTACTTTGGGTTTCGAGACGTCATTTTCTTTGACGTCTTATTTTTGTTTTATGTATCGTTCTTCCATTCTGATCTTGGAAGGTTTTTGTGTTATCTCTTGCGATTTGATATCGTTTATACTTATCCTTTGTTTTACTTTTGACCCCTTGGCGCGCGACGTATACAGTTTCGTCCACTTCCAGTGATGGGTCAGCTTCCTTGTTTTTGTTGTGGTGCTGTAAATCTTGTTTTTGTTTTTTAATGAGAGCTAATGTTGCTTCATTGTATATTTCATTCCTTTTCCTAACAATTTCTTCAATGTTACTCGGTCTCACCTCTCCCTCTTTTATTCCAAAGAATACTTCTTTGGGTCGCATCTTGGTTGAAGAGTGAATAGTGTCGTTATAAAGTGCTACAGTGACTCTAAACAACTCTTTCTTACTTAATCCCTCATGTTTCGATCTACAACAGCGAAACATTTCTGCAATTGTTGAGTGAAATCGTTCAACGATTCCATTCACTTCGCTTTTATTAGATGGTGTGAAATATGTTTCAATTCCTAGTTCTTCTAACATGCCTCTTACTTCAACAGACTTTAGTGCTGGTTCATTGTCACTGACCAAAAGTCTGGGTATCCCATATGTTGAGAAGAATTTTGTCAGTCCTGAACGGACGTCAGGAATCGATCTCGATTTAATTGGAAAAAGCATTCCGAACTTCGATAATTTGTCTACCACGGATATGAACGTGTTTGGTTGACATATGAATATATCAACATGAACTATGTCTAGCGGCTTTTTAGGTATTGGAGTTTGGGCTAGGTTCAATTTATAAGGATGTCGCTCATATTTAGCAGTTTCACACGTATTGCACAATGTGACGTGTGTTCTAACTTTCCTTTTCATGTTCGGGAAGTAGAATTTCTGGCTGATAGCCATCAGATTTTCTTCGATGCCTCTGTGAGCTCTTGTATGTGTTGTATTTATGACTTCATTCTGTTCTTCTTCAGTTTTTAAGTCAATTAAGAACTTTTGTGAAATAACTACTTTAAACGTTTTGACGCGAGAAAAATAGTTTTTATACACAATTTGAAGGGTGTTGATGAGGTTTTCTGGGCAGTAAATGCAATTTACTCTTTTAGGATCCATGAATTCTTTGAATATTCTTAGTAATATTGGTACACCAAAATTCACTTTTGTAAACGTGTGTCTTAGGACTTTGGGAAAAACTTGTTCTCCGGTGGTCTCACTCTCAGTTCCATCTATTTTCAAAATGATCTGATTGGAAAAAGTGTTTACCGGTTTTTCGGTACATGCGATAAATTCCGAGTCATCGGTGTCTGCCGAATGTTGCGTAGCAGCGTCTGATGAAGAATCATTTTGTTCTTCATTCAGATTTAAATTTTGGGGAATTCTAGAGAGGCCATCGGCAACGACATTTTGTTTTCCGGCACGATATCTTATATCGTAGGAATAGTCCATTAAAGCAATCATCCATCTGGCAATTTTACTTGATGGATCTTTCAAGTTCACGGCGCAAGTAAGCGGCTTGTGATCTGTGTATAAAATGAATTTATTTCCGAAAAGGTACGGTCGGAAATATTTGGTTGCCCAATAAATAGCTAGTAACTCCTTCTCAATAGTGGAGTACTTTTCTTCGGTTTGACTGAGTGTTCTCGATGCAAAAGCAACAGGTTTATCTCTTCCGATTGGACCTTGTGAGAGAACAGCTCCTATTGCGTATTTGGATGCATCTGTTGTCAATATGAAGGTTTTTTCGAAATCTGGGTGTATTAGAATAGCGCTGCTAGAAAGTATCTGTTTGCACTTGTTGAATGCTTTTAGAAATTCTGGAGTATGTTCTACTTTCTCATTTTTCCGAAGACATTGTGTTAGCGGTTTCGTTATCCGGCTGAAATCCTTTATGAATTTTCTATAGTATCCCAGTGTTCCTAAGAAGGATTTAATGTCCTTCTCGGTTTTGGGAATTGGCCAATTTTGGATAACTTCAATTTTTTCTGGGTTTGGTTTTACACCTTCTTCATTCACCACGTGACCGAGGAAGGAGACCTCTTTCTTCAAAAATTCACTTTTGTCGAGCTGTATTTTTAAGTTGGCTTTTTTAAGAGCAGCGAAAATTTTATTTAAGTTGTTGCAGTGTTCTTGTAAACTGCTGCTGAATACAATGATATCGTCCATATACACTAGGCAGATAAATCCGGCTAGGCCTACCAGCACAGCATTCATTGTTCTCTGAAATGTTGCCGGGGCGTTTTTCAGCCCGAATGGCATTCTTAGATATTCGTAGTGGCCGTTCTCAGTTGAAAATGCAGTTTTTTGAATATCGTCTTTTTCCATCAGAATTTGGTGGAATCCCGAAGCTAAATCTAGGGTTGTAAAATATTTACTTCTCCCTAATTTATCTAGGATATCCGTGATATTCGGTATGGGGAATTTATCATCCACAGTTTTAGCATTGAGCTTTCTGTAATCAACGACGATTCTCCATTTTTGAATACCTGCAGCATCCGCTTTCTTCGGAACGACCCAAATGGGTGAATTCCATGGTGACGTAGAAGGACGAATTATGTTTTCATCAAGCATTTTCTGAATTTGTTTGCCGACTTCCTCTTTATGGCAATGAGGATACCTATAGCTTTTCTGATACACAGGTATCTCATCATGGGTCAAAATTTTATGTTTCACAACATTAGTAGCTGTAAGGGGTTCGTTGTCGAGGTGAAAAATATCTTGATTTTCCTCAATGACATTGATCAAACTATTTTTCTCTTCTCTGTTTAAATGATCCAGACGAAGTTGGTCCATAAGTTTTCTGAATCTGTCAGGACGAGCTTCCAAAAAATTGAATTCGTTTTGCTCAACCAAGCATTCAAAGTTATTAAGAGTGATCTCAAGTGGATAATCTAATGAAAGTGTTTGATTCTCAGTTGAACTGTTCTTGAGACTGACAATGGCTTTATGACCTACTGCTTGGTATAAACCAGCACATATGAAAAGGTTTGTATTGATTTCGAGATCATCTTCTAGTAAAAAATCACCTGATTGCTCGGAAACTGGTATCTCTATATTATGAATGGTTTCTCTTGAAATTTCCTTTGAGAAAGGTTCTGGATGTTTTCTGAGCATCTGAAGTTTTGTTCCTAATATGGTTATGGAATTGTCATCTGTTTCAATCTTCGCTTTAAGTTCCTGAAGCGTTTCATACCCAATAAGGCCGTGGAAAAAATTATGAAAATCAAAAATATGAAATTTGAACGATTTATCAGTTAAGTCGGGAAATGGATTGAAGTCGACATATCGTTCAATTTTGTGAGTGCCTGAGATGTTGGAGACAACAGTTGGTGTAGGCAGCGCAAAGGATTTTTTCACAAATCGGGGGCATAAATAATTTTTGTTAGCTCCCGTATCTATCAATAATTTCAATCCAAACCCTTGACGTGTGGGAATTTCCATGTAAGGGATGAAATTTTTTGAGTTTACCTGGGGAAATGGGATGTGCTTTCCAGTTGAAAATTTAGGTTATCGACTGCTTCGCTAGAAGTTTCTTGTTCGTAGGTCTCATTGGAAGTTTCTTGCTCATTTTCTAAATGTATTTCTGAATGGTCTTCTTCGTATGAATAATTATCCATTGGCGTTGGGTAGTAATCGTGGTGATAACTTGCCAAAGGATAACATTGATACTCGTATTGATACTCTTGAGCGTTTTGTTGAGTTTGTTCAATATTTCTTAATTCCGTTATCCGTGCTGGTCTCGGTGGGACAGCAGGAAAGAATTGGCTTCTTGCATTATAATTATGCGGTGGTCTATTAACGTAATTTACATATTTAGAGCGAATGGATTTATCAGCATTCATTGGACTCGGTAATGCTTTCCGAAGTTGTCCATTGTTGGTATTATTGCCCTGAGGTGGAGCTGGAAAACGAGGCGTAAAGTTTGGTCTGGTTGGAATACTTTCATGCTGATATGATTGATATGGTTGACGGGGAATAAATGGTCGATGATTAAACATCGGTTGACGAGTTTGTAATTGAGGATAAAAATGTATTGGTTTGGGTAAACGTGGTGTTAAAGTCGGTTTACTTAAGCCCGTACGACTTTGATAGTTACGTTCTTCTACCGCAGCATCAAATGCTTGTTTTATATTTCTGGGTTGACGTGCACGCACGTTCCCTCCAATCGGCTCTTTCAGCCCTGCTAGGAAAACCTGTAGAGCATTTTCCTTATGCGTCGAGTTTCTATCATTTTTAATATTCTCTTCTCTTGGAGAAATATTAGTATTATTAATTAGTAAGGATAGAAGATTTTGTACTTGTCCAAAAAATTGTTCAACTGATCCGTTTTGCTGAAGTTGAAACAGCTCGCGGGTAAGTGTGACTGAGTCACGTTTATCATTATAATAAGCGATGAGATTTGCTTTAATCTCATCCCAGTTGAGAGAAGTTCCATAAGTTTCTAGGACTTGGTCCGCTTCATTAATTATTTTGCTTCTTATAGCTTGAAGCCAAATTTGCTCGAAAGGTGTATTTTTAATAGGTTCCATGAATGGCATAAAATGTTCGACGGACCTAATGAAACTATGCAACTTAACGGGATTGCCGTCGAATGGTTGCAGTTCTCTCACCGCTTGGGGTGTTTGGAGAGATTTCGTAATCTTTTCAGCCTGTTCGAATATTCTGTTTGTTTCTTCAATTCGATTCATGTTCTGTCTAGGGGGTAGTAAAGGATTCGGTTGAGGTGGAGGAGGAGGTATTGGGTTAGGAGAATTGTTCATTTCCGTGTTCATTTCTCGATTTCTTAAATTATAGGGATGGAAACGGTCCATCAAATCCTATATCTCGGGGGTGAAGAAATTTGATTAGTTTTTCTTTAGAATTTTCTTAAATCTAAACGCGATATTTTATATGGCGATTGTTTCTTACAATCTAAACGCGGCTGGCTACACACGGCGCAGATCTTAAATCTAAACGCGATATTTTATATGGCGATTGTTTCTTACAATCTAAACGCGGCTGGCTACACACGGCGCAGATATTCTCTCTGCTGTGTAGACGCTGTGCTTTCGACCGGGGGAAATCTTATTGTACCGATCGCATCTACCACAGATATTCACTCTGCTATGCGATCAGTCTCCTACGCGGTGTGAGATTAGCACTTCACCGTTGGATGGTCTGATAAGAACTTTCCGCACTAGTGGAACTACAGATATGCTCTCTGTTTGTTACACACTAGTTACTCGCTACGCGAGGTGGTCTACTTGCACATACGTTTAATTTCTTTTGATAATGATATTATTAATATTTATGCAGATATCAATTCTGCCACATTGGGTGTTTTAACTTTAGTTATATAGAAGGTATAAGATAATAATTGTGGAGAATTACTTACATGGAGAATAAAACTAATATTCGCAGAGTGGTTCTTCCCGATAGCACCTTCATTGATTGATCTGATAAATTTCTTCTTTGAAACAAACATTAGTAATGTTCAAGTCTTTTTCGAAGCACACGTATTGTCTTTTGTATTTGGGCCTCTTTTTCTCGTTATTCAGTTAAACTTCACTTTGCACTAGATTATTTCTATTTTCTGTTAATCCGATATTGTTCTGCACTTAATCAATTCGATCACTATTTCATATCTATTTCGAAACACTTGAGCGGTAATCGCATCCTACCGACTGCGCCAGTTAAAGAAGTTAGGCCTTTGGGAAGGTTTTTAAAAAATTATAAACGAACTACCTCACTTGAACATCGAATTATGACTGACTTTATTCCTTACTAATTAGCCTGAGCTGAGTTCCCTAACGCGGCGTACGGTTATGCTGATTCTCCAGTTTGGTTCCGGTGAGCTCGATCGTGGTGGACTTCGACCTGGCCAAAGCGCTGAGCCTTAGGATTGTGTATCGAACGATAGGTCGATGTTTCGATGGGTCGTTGGTATCGATGATGTTGACGGTGCAAATATTCAGGTCGATGCGCCGTCAATGATGATGCGCTGTTTGTTCATGTGTCGCCCGGAGAACTGATGCGTTAGCTCTATTGGAAGTGGGTCACCGCTGTTGTTCGGTGGTTAGTTGATCTGTTCGTGTAATACATGGGGATGTGGGTGTTAACTTATATATATATATATATATATATATATATATATATATATATATATATATATATATATATATATATATATATATATATATATATATATATATATATATATATATATATATATATATATATATATGTATAAATCTCGTGTCACGGTGTATTTTACCGAACTCCTCCAAAACGACTCGACCGATTTTGATAAAATTATGCACAAATAAACGTGGTAGGCATGAGAATAGGTTGTAAACTATATATGATACCGCTACAATAAACCGCTTTTAAAATACAATAAACACATAAAATACATAGATTTTTAATCTCAAATTTATTACTTTTGTATAAACAATATACAAATAATACGACGGTTTACGTTTTTCAAACAGAACCAATTCATTTACGTTGTTAAATGACAGATGGCGCTACGTTCACTTCATCAAATTTGCATAAGTAACCTCACTTCGTCTAAAGCCGGGTGCATCGCCGGCGAGCTTTTTGTGTGTGCGCAATGAATTATTAGAATTGATCAAATCACACATGCTCGAATTGCAAAATGAAAATCACACTATTATCCTCAATGCTGATAAAACATCAGCTGCAGAGCACGTGTGTATGTCCAATGCGAATGTTGTTGAAGACATTGCTGGCGACTGCACAGCGACGCAAGAAATTGTGATTCGAAGATGGAACAATAATATGGAGTTCATCATCGACACACATCGTTCATACGATGCTTTCTATCTTCTTCTTCGATTGTACTAACATTCCCAACGTTTGCCGTCTCAACTTAGTGACAGGCTCTTCAATACGTGTGACCACAGTGTAAGTCACAAGGAATCGTTTTGGCGAAAATCCACTGGCCGTCCTGAAGGGACATCACGAATATTGCACAAACTTTAAAAAACGAGATCCCGCCACGAACCATTCATTACTCATTTTTGATTAGTATTTATGAAAATATGGTCAAAGAATAGGTAATAAACAATGTGTGGATTTTTATATGCATCATATGATGATTCGACGTGATCAGGACAACGTCATTCAACGATGTCGTGAGCTATTGCAACAATCATGGTCGACATATATGTAAAGGTAGAAAGAAATGACTGCGATTTATTCGACAGAATTAATAGAAGCAACGTGATAAGAATACATTCACGAGACACTAGCATGAGCATAACCGACACAGCCAGGCCGAAACGCATGCATTGTCAAAACAGCACGTGTATTCAAACTATAAATGAAGTCTTTAATGAGCTCTGTTAAAACATTACACGTATTCGGTCCTAGACGTTGCTGTATGTATGAAATTGAATGGCAAAAGCAAGGATTACCTCATATACACATTTTTACTTTGGTTAATCGAAAAAAAAAATGACGGCGCCAGTGGTTGTGTGGTTAGCGTAACAGCCTCACAATCCGATCGGCCTCGGTTCATTCCCAGCTGGCGTCGTTGGGATTTTCTGAGGCGGAAAATCTCTGGATACGTCTTCCTTCGGAGGGGAAGTAAAATAAGTTGGCCCGGCTCATGAGTTGTTGAGTCTGATAGGTAGGAACAGGTGGAGTCGCCTCCCTAATGTCGGTGATTGGCACTGAAGTGGCGGAAATAGGCCGACGAAAAATAAGCGAAGATAAAAAAAAAATCGAAAAAATATGCTCTGATGAAATCGGTAGCGTTATTTCCTCTGAAATTCTAAATTCTACACTGCACTGTTCTGAAATCCGAACGATTCAGAATTACCCGAACGGATCGCAATATTGCATTCTGTAATCCGTTAGGTTAAAATCCAATTGGATTGTGCAAACGGTGCAACCTTGCCACACAAATCGACGTAGACTACATAGAGCTTCATGTTTCATTTCTATGAAGGGAAAATGGTAATGAATTTTCGGGTGAAATAAGAACGCTTTTTAAAACAAAAATTCTAAATGGAAATAGACCCTAATATGTGTTTTGTGTTACAGAATAACACATTCTCTGCAAGTGGGGAAAAATCTTGAGTAAAAATTGTCTCTGAAAATGATGTTATATTATGGATAATGTTTTGGCGGAAATGCAACGAAATTTATAGAAAGATAGTTAAGTTAGGTCAGGACTATGTCTTCTAAGTGTTTAAACAACTTCGGATAATAATTTTCATTCAAATTTTAACAATTTAAAATTGCTTTCGGGTCTGATAATCTGATAGAGATTATTTTTCACCAATGAGACAGCAGCTGAAAGATTTGAAAGAATGATTTTTTTTTATTTTTTTTTATTTCACCACAAAAATATATTATTTTTTTACTTTACATTTAACTTTTAATAAGTTTGTCGTCTCCACGAAAACCGACCCAGTGCATTTGTAAGTACGCAACCGAGGGGAAACGATGGGAACTTACGTCGTATTTTTCTCGTATTCGGATAATCTTTCACTGAACAACACATTTCCATTCAAACTGACCACTTTCTCGAGTGAAATAAAGCTTCGGACACAAACGTAAATAAACTAAGCCCGAGTCACGAAAACGTACTTTTCTCTGGTCGCAGAAACATTTGACAGATAGTGTGAGGGGAAAAAAGTTCCAAGATAATCTTTTTTTTCAAGCAAAATGTATTTTAAAAACATACTTTACTGGCTTCGCATACCCCGGGCAATTTACTGTAGAATGTTTCGAAAACTTGTTTTGGCTTTCGAAAGCAGTGAAAAAGGATCTGCATAGGGGCTACGAATTCGAGTTTGAGTCACTGTATGAAGCAGATTTTTATGCAGTCTCCATCTCCACTTGGACTGTCAGAAGAAACAACACGCATGGTATTGTTTACATGTGAGCATTTGTTAAACAGGTGGAATAGCGAAAGTGGCGATCGGTTGACGCGCTTTTTATATCCAAAACAGAATCATGAAGGCTAACGCTGAAGAGGAAAGCTTCAAAACCATTCACGAAGGAAGCGCAGAAATTCTAGTTGAAGAGCACGTCTTCTACAATCCGGTGCAAGAGTTCAATCGTGACTTGAGCATATGTGTTCTGTCTACGTTTTCCCGAATCGTTCAACGTGAAAAGTTGGATGCACAACGTAAGAAATGGAAGGAAGGGGAACCACCGTTGACGGAACCTGAGCTAGTAGCTGGCCAGAAATGCGAGGTAGGTTCACATAAATATCTCACTATAGTTGGCTAGTCGTATTCTACATTTTTATCAGCAAGGATTGAGGATTCTCGAAGCGCTATCGGCAACGGGATTACGCAGCATACGATACGCGAATGAAATTCCAGGCGTAAAGGAAATCATAGCGAATGATCTGTCCAAATCAGCTGTGGCATCGATCGAGAAGAATGTGAAGCATAATAAATTGGAACATTTGATCACTCCGAGCTTCAATGATGCGATGTAAATTTTTGGTATTAGTCTTTAAGTTACAACACTGTTTAACAATTATTCTCCAGGACGCTCATGTACACCTCAACACATCCGGACAAACGCTTCACGGCTATAGATCTCGATCCCTATGGTCATCCAACACGATTTCTGGACGGAGCAGTCCAATCAATAGACGATGGTGGTCTGCTTTTGGTCACTGCCACGGATATGGCCGTGCTAGCGGGGAATTCTCCGGAAGCATGTTATGTGAAGTATGGATCGGTTCCGCTGAAGACAAAAGCTTGTCACGAGATGGCGCTACGTATTCTGCTGAGATGTATTGAATCTACGGCAACTCGATACGGACGCTACATGGTTCCACTGCTCAGCATTTCGGCTGATTTTTATATTCGTGTTTTCGTGAGGATATTTACAGGCCAATACGCCTGTAAGAAAAGCAGTAGCAAGCAGTCGATGGTTTATCAATGTACCGGCTGTGAATCTTTCACGCTCCAGCCGTTAGGTGTTCTAAAGCCTAATCCGAGCGAAGCGAATCCGAATCAAATCAAATTCGCTACTCCTACGGGACCGTTCGTTTCTAGTCGTTGTGAACATTGCCATCATCAGCACCATATGGGTGGGCCCATCTGGTCTGATGCGTTGTATGACGAAGACTTCCTGAAGGAATTGCTAATAACGGTGGAGATGGATCAATTCAAGAAATTGGGCACAATCAGGAGAATCTACGGTACACTTTCCGTGATACGAGAGGAACTACGGGATGTTCCCTTATACTACACGCTGGATCGCCTCTGCGGCACGCTTAAACTTGAGGTCATTCCTATGATGAAGTTTCGATCGGCTTTGCTGCATGCTGGGTATCGTGTTTCATATTCCCACGCGTGTAAAACATCCATTAAAACGGACGCGCCGGTTTCAGTTCTTTGGGATATTCTACGATGTTGGTCCAAGCTGCGTCCCATCAAGAAAGAGCGCTTGATTGAAGGAACTCCAATCACTGCAATTTTCTCCAAGGAATCCAGCAAGGAATATAATCTGGAGGATATTCATCCCAGCGCTAACCCACCCAGTAGGAAGGAATCGCTTAGTAGATTCCCTGAGAATCCCGCCGCACACTGGGGTCCTGGGACACGAGCTACACTAATGTAAGTTGTTATTGCAACGCAAAAATAAAACTACAATTGATAATCATACATTTCGTTACAGGGTTAGTGACAATAAAATGCTCAAAAGTGTTCAAAACCAGAACAAACGGCGTAAAGGCCAGAAGGATCCAAAGCAAACCAAGGACACCGAATCGCCCAAGACGAAACAGCTGAAATCGAGCGAGGACAACAGCCAGAACGAAAGTGTTCACGAGTGAACTCATCGAAGTACACATGTGCAGGATTGAAACTGACAGGAGGTGATGAAATCGATCAAACAGTTGGAAATTTTTACAGTAGAATTTCGCGCTACTGTTTGTCGGTTCATCTCCGAATAAAATATAACAATTTTCGAAAAAAAAGAAAACGTTTTCATTTTGAAAGAAACATGTGGAAATCCTGCAGCTCCATCAAACGAGAGCGGAACGAGGATCACATTCCGAATATCGGGTGTGAGGGATGCTACTTGAAGGAACTGCCAGCACCACCAGATTCACATCCCTGCATGCATTGGTCTGCTGGATTGAGCCCGAATGAACGGGTATTTTATCATCAGACACTGAGTTCGGCACGTCGCGCTGCGAAGTTTGTGGTATTGGGGTGAGTCCATAACGTTTTTATGTTGATTTTTTTTCAAATTCGTTGATTTTTACCGAGTCTTTTCATCGCCTCAACGTCAAATTTTTAGTTGTATATACCGTTTTGTCTCATATTCCGAACACTTCATTTTTAAATGTAAATTTAAAAACTTTTACCGTGTACCGTTTTGTCACAAATTCCGAACACTTAGGCTTTGTTGACCATTAAACAGTGTCTCGTTACTCAAAATGGTACTCTTTCGCGAAATTAATTTGATTTTCAGATACAACCGAGACTTTTTTTTCATTTGAATACAATAAAATTGATTTACAAATAAACATTCATGATGAAAAACTAAAAATATGTCAGTCTCAAATTCCGAACAGCAAAAAAGCGAATGATATGTTCCTCGTATCTTTGGAAGTTAAGGTCCACAAAAGGGGCTGTCTACATATACCAGGTGACAATTTAAGAGGGTGGGGGTTGAGGCCTCGACCGATGTGCCCTCTATAAGACGATGTCCAGGTCCGAAGTTTTTGGAAACCGCTGACGACTTCATACGTCATTTCACGCAAAACCTGACTAAGAAAATCATTTTTACTCTAGTTGGTTTGTGCCTGCGACCTACGTTTTGCAAAAAAAAAGAGCTTACAAACATTCGTTAACAAATGGCCTTTTTATACTGTTGCTCCAGGAATGGATTGTCCTTGTCCCCCAATTTGCAACTATTTCTGTATTTATCTAAAAATAGTATGTTCAAACATCGTCTGTTCGGAATTTGAATCATGCGTCGAAACTTTCGAACACTACTTAAATGCTAATTTTAATGAAGATCTCTGTTCTCATTTGTTCATCCATGTATAGTAGATTCTTCTCTAGCACTTAACATTAAAACAGCAAACAAAATAGATAAAACATCTACAAAAAACTGAGAAATTCACGATGCTTGTTTTTTTACGGAATTTACTAAAGCAAACATTTTATCATTGGTTGTGACAGTGTTTGCAATTGCAATTGTTGTAACAGTGTTTGCAATTGCTTAGTATTATAAATTGTAGGCTGTATCGATATCTGTAAATGATGTTAAAATGATAAAACCCAAAGAATGTCAGGGTTTTTATTATTCAATTATTTATAACGTAAAAGTTTTTAAATTTACATTTTTTTACATCAGTTATCCAGAAATCAGAGATGGGATTTTTATCGTTTTGGAGTTATGGTTTTTCAAAGCAATTAAATTCAATCAGCCAAACTATTTAAAAAAAAGTTAGACTCAGAAAATTTGATTTCCCATGTTCCTATCTTCTTCTTCTTATATGGCACTAATGTTCCTAGTGGAACTTCGCCGTCTCAACGTAGTATTACTTGCGTAATTTTTAGTAGTACTTAGTTGAGAGTTCTATGCCAAATAACACACCTTAGAGGCATTCTGAAGTGGCAAGTTTCTAGAAAGTGACGACAGTGCAGAGGAAATATCCTTGACGAAATATTCCACCGACCAGAAGGGGAATCGAACCCGAACCCCCGGCATTTTAGGTTTTACGCTAACCACTCGGCCACTGTAACACACCAATGTTCCTATCTTCTGTCCAATAAGATACTGCAAACAAATGTTTTGTTAAAAAACCTGAACTTTCAAGAAAAAGTCACAGGAGGGTTGTGTCCGAGACACGACCGCATAGTTGACGTAGGATTCCGTTAGGCTATCTGTTGATTTTGGATATGTTTAAAGAGTTACATCGTTAAACTCTTTGATAAAGATTTGATGGCCCTGAAAAGGGCAATTTTGTTTAGTTGTCGGGTATTGTTTGTTCACTCCATCAGTGTTTACCGAGTGATGATGACAGAAGTATGGTAAGCAGTCGTTGGGTGGTGCGTATCAGATAGAAGATGCTGAAGTGAAATAAGATAAAACCTAACACTATATGTAGAGCATATGGGAAATCACGTTTTCAAATATTTCTTCACTTTTCAATTTTTTTTCGCCGCATGTACTTCCCTTGGGTGAAAATGAACACAATAAAACAGACAGTTTAAACCGAACGATATAAACAATATCTATATATATATATATATATATATATATATATATATATATATATATATATATATATATATATATATATATATATATATATATATATATATATATATATATATATATATATATATATATATAAATGGAGTGATGTCTGTCTGTCTGTCTGATTCTTATAGACTCGGAAACTACTGAACCGATCGACATGAAAATTGGTATGTAGGGGTTTTTGGGGCCGGGGAAGGTTTTCGTGATATTTTGAGACCCCTCCCCCCTCTCTAAGGGGGGGCTGCCATACAAATGAAACACAAATTTCTGCATTACTCGGAAATTAACCAAGCAAACGAAACCAAAGTTGGCATGTGAAAGTTTTAGGGTGCAATAAATGTTTCTATGATGGTTAGACAGTCCTTCCCCCACTCAAAGGGGGGGCTGCCATACAAATGAAACACAAATTTCTGCATTACTCGAGAATTAATCAAGCAAATGAAACCAAATTTGGCATGTGGAGGTTTTAGGATGCAATAAATGTTTC
This sequence comes from Toxorhynchites rutilus septentrionalis, assembly GCF_029784135.1. Lineage (NCBI taxonomy): Eukaryota > Metazoa > Arthropoda > Insecta > Diptera > Culicidae > Toxorhynchites > Toxorhynchites rutilus. Next base: position 82,983,805 of record NC_073746.1, read on the forward strand.
TATGGTGATAAGATACTCCTTCCCCCTCTCTTAGAGGGGGCTGCCATACAAATGAAACACAATTTTTTGCATTACTCAGAAATTAATCAATCAAACGAAACCAAAGTTGGCATGTGAAAGTTTTAGGGTGCAATAAATGTTTCTATGATGGTTAGACAGTCCTTCCCCCACTCAAAGGGGGGGCTGCCATACAAATGAAACACAAATTTCTGCATTACTCGAGAATTAATCAAGCAAATGAAACCAAATTTGGCATGTGGAGGTTTTAGGATGCAATAAATGTTTCTATGGTGATAAGATACTCCTTCCCCCTCTCTTAGAGGGGGCTGCCATACAAATGAAACACAAATTTTTGCATTACCCGAGAATTAATCAAGCAAATTAAACCAAATTAGGCATATGGAAACTTTAGGGTGCAATGAATGTTTCTATGGTGGTTAGATACCCCTCCCCCCTCTCTTAGGGGTGACTGCCATACAAATAAAACACACATTTCTGCATTACTCGAGAATTAATCAAGTAAATGGGCGGGACGAAGTTTGCCGGGTTAGCTAGTACAATATAAAAATGCCCCTCGACTTGCATATATTTGCAATGAAGATTTCCCCAAAACAAAGGTGCGTTTTGATGTCTTTGTTAGGGAACGCATTTCGGTGGGAACAAAAGCTCCCCTTGCTATCATGTATTTGCAATGTCGATTTCCCCCAGGCAGCTTAGTTGTGATGTTTCTGTTAGGGAACACACTTCGGTAGGAACAAAAATTCTCCCTACTTTCATGTATTTGCAATGTCGATTTCTCCCAGGCAGCTTGGTTTATATGTCTCTGTTAGGGAACCACCGCATGTGTCGCAATTTCGACCAATTAGAAGTGGATATTTCCGTCAGGATAGGGGTTGAGATTTTTCAATTGCTCGATAGTTAGTTTCATGACATATATTATTTTACTCAATATAAAAAATTGTTATGGAGTGCCCACATCGATTGACGCAAAAATTTCATCAATCCATCATGAAATTATTGAGCAATAAGCGTTTGAAATTGGACAATTTTCGATTTCCAATTTGTACCCCAATATGTTCCCGATAGACGTAATCCTACGTCAAAAATATAAAAAATATAGCGATATAATTTGATATATTGATCAATGTTCAAAAGTTGTGAATAAAAAAAAAATGCATTTTCGCTGTTCGGAATTTGAGACAAATGTGAACAAACATATTTTTAGTTTTTCACCATAAATATGTATTTGTAAATCAATTTTATTGTAGTCAAATGTAGAAGTCTCTATTGTATCCAAAAATCAAATTAATTTCGCCAAAAAGTACCATTTTAAGTAATGAGGCATTGTTTGATGGTCATCAAAGCTGTTCGTATTCGGAATTTGAGACAAAACGGTATTCGTTTAGGGAATCGAAGCAATATATTTTTCAGACAAATAAACAGGATCTAATTTAGTCAACAGTGGGTGGTGCGATAAGCTGTGCTCTAGGGATCGTTGAAAAATTTCCCATCGACCATTATTACATTTTTTCAGACAGTCTCAGCTTAATAGAGGCTATCCGTTCAATGAAAGTTGAGGGACACTCATCTTATTTCCTAACAAGAATAATGCAATTACTGATTGTTTTGGTTGAAAAATTATTCAAAATCACCTTAGCATCGCTTCCCTCCCATTGCTCAATTCCGAGGAGTGGAGCATGTGGAGTGGAGATTAGTTCGGTCGCTGGTTACACGCGATTATCCGTAGGGTCTCGACGTGTGCATGGTTCAAGGGATTGAATACAGGTCGTGATTGCATTGGCGTTATGTTTCGGTTTATGTCCAATCAATACAACCGAAATGCGCATCTTATCGCATCGGGCTCGCATTTGTCCTTTTTCGTCTAAGAATCTGTACCATCGAAAATATTGGCTGTAAGAAGAAAATATTTTATTAGATTGAAAAAAAAAACTGATTCATTTACTACAAACACTACATTCACATTTGCAAATCGTTCGTGTGTTTGATGATGCCTATACATAGCCACTATGTTTAATCAATTTTTTTGATCTCAAAATAACGTTCATGGCATCGTTGCTGAGCCGATTTAGAAACTTATTTTTGTTTTGATTACATTCAGAAAAAAATTGCCGAGGAGTGAGGCATAGTTTCTAAAACTGTGACTTCCTTTCGAGGTAATTTTACCTTTAGGGTACGGAATTCATTCTCTTGTATATTCCCATCGTAGAACCCTGAAACGCCTCTGACGGACGAATTTCGTCCTTATGAGAAAGTGATCGAATATTGCATTGTAAATGCTCTTATGATCTCAGCAACTCCAAGTGATACTGCGGCGTAAAAGTCGCTATGTACCTTAATGTTGCTTTGTTCAAATGTGAGAAATTTCACAGGCGGAAAAAATCTGTACCAATATGACCTTTTTGACGAAAATCTGTACTCTGTACCGTACGGAATCTGTTTGAGGAAATTAAATAAAACTGCAGACAATGGGCTTTATTCCCGTTTCTACTTCACGATGAAAGCGAAATGAAGTGTATCCGCGATTATAACGGTACGGTGTCGACATCTGGATACGAAATTAGTTTTCCACTGAAACTTATCATTATAAAAACAAATATCTTCAGATATAATTTTTGCAATATTTTATTTTACCACATGAAGAAAACAAAGTTTTCCATTGGCATTGAACACGAATTTGATACGGAGAAGTTAATTTTCATTCATAATTTCTATTTGAAAGGTGTTCATTCTGCCTGAAAACCTATTATTATCTTTGACGCTTCACTACCTCGTAAAACATAGTTCAATGGCGTGCCGTTAATTTCGTTTTCACCGTGAAGTGGAAACGGGAATAAAGCCCAATTTCTGTAATTTTCCTTATAAAATTCGAAATGCGTCAAAATGACGCGTCCCGTAAACCTAGTGTTAAGGGTATGCCAATATAGGCAAACCTTTTTATGTGAGGAGGACCGCACAAAAAAAATCTCATAAGAAAAATCGTACAGAACTCTAAAAAACCGTGTTCGGTGTATAATTTGAATTTTTTTGTGCGGTAGATAAGGATCACATAAAAAAGTTTTCCAAAGAAAATAACTCAAAGCGATGGGACAGCTTGCCTTTTCGGTTGCGCATGGCTGTGTTGTGCTTTGCATGTCGTTGCACGTGGAACCTTTTTTTTATTTTTTTTATCCCATTTGTTTATTTTATTAGGCTCATTTAGCAATTCAGCTGTAACAGAGCCGAATTTATTCGTGTACATTTTTATCTAACGATAATTTTGTTGTATATTATACAGTAGCCATTTTTGGCGTAAGAGTATGGCCATGTTCTCACTGCAGCGGGGCGTCAACGTGGCGTGAGCGGGACGTGTTCACTTCTCGGCACGATATTTTAATTCACTTAATTGCACCGCGCCAGCGGCGTGTCTTCGGCGTGTTCTATGAAAATTGTCAATGTGTGTTTTTGAATGAAATAATGAAAATTGGTTTATTTTTCAATATTCCAACATCCGGCTAAAAAGTCGGAGGGTGAAAAACCTAATAAATAAAAAAAACAAAAAAATATGTCACTACCACAAACAAACATATGCTAGAGAGAAGCGCAAAAGTACAAATATCGCCGGCGTGAAGTGCTTTCGTTTGCACAGCAGCCACACGTCAAAACCACACTCACGACACGTCAGCTTTGTGTGAACACATCGGTAAGAAGACACACGATTAACCGTAAGCGTCACACGCCCCGCTGCAGTGAGAACAAGGCCTATTCCTATCTTATCGATACACATTTTTATCTATTACACAGTAGCCATTTAGGCGTAAGAGTATTCCCATTCTATCGATACACATGTCGCCTATATTCGGCGTGAGAATATTCCTATTGTTCGAATTTTCACAGTTTGTACCATATACAGAGGAACTGTTGATTTGAGGTTTCCATTGTTGGGTTATTAATAGTATCAATTACCGATTATCCAAGATTACCTTAGCATGGGTTCCCTCTCATTGCTCGATTCCGGGGAATGAGAAAGCGGACTCGCTAGCTAAGGTGGGCGCTTCAGAAGGCACACTTTTTGAAAGGCAAATTGCTTATAACGATTTTGTTCACATTCCTCGTCAGGACACACTCGTTAGTTGGCAGCGCATGTGGAGTGAAGATGAGTTCGGTCGTTGGTTACACACGATTATCCCTAAGGTTTCGACGAAAGCTTGGTTTAAGGGATTGAATGTAGGTCGTGATTTCATTCGCGTGATATCTCGGCTTATGTCCAATCACTACAACCTAAACGCGCATCTCTATCGCATTGGGCTCGCAGTATCCGGTTCCATGCTGCTCGCTCTCAGCTCTCTAGAGCACTGAGAGCAAAAGGCAGACAATCGGATATCCCCGTCCGGGATATCTTAGGTAGCCGTGATCCTGATCTTCTGCTTCATCTATACCTGTTCCTCAGAAACGCCGATGTCAACGTTTAATGATGTTTCCTTCGTTGTGTCCCTGTTTCATATCCCTCCTATCCGATCTATAAACTTTTACTTTGTCGCGGCAATAGATACACACACTCTTTACAGATACACGGGCCAAAGAGTGCAGTCTACTGATCATTCAACAAGAGCCAAAGGTTGTACCGATCATGACAACTCTACACGAGCTGATGTTTGCGCCGGCTAGTGACCATTCTATCCTGGATTCCTCGAGAAGACGCACCACGTTAGATATGAGGTACAGACTAGGGGGGCGTTGCTGATTAATGGTCAGCTGCATCCCAATAGGAAGTATCCCGTGTCGGGCACAGGTACAGAGCATTGAAGACAGCAACATCACAATTACGAAAACACTTGTAATACTAACCTCGAGCCAACCGCGAGTAATCTGTTACATATTACTAACATAGTTATAAGGCAAACATTGTCGAAATATTGAACTCCCGGCCCCGTCAGGTTGACGCCATATGAGCCTTAATAAAAATATATATTTTGGATAAAAAAAAAAAAATTACCGATGCAGCAGACCGTAATGTAAGCGGTAATGGACTGGGATTACCGTCACATGATGATTGTTGCGTATGCTTTTTTCGCACTGAAATGCATATAAAACATCGACATACATGTTTCTCTGCTTTGCGATGGGACAGTTTGCCTTTTCGGTTGCGCATGGCTGTGTGCTTTTAGTTGCATGTTGAAACTTGTTGCTGTTAGAAATTATGTCATGCGCAACTTAGGATGGGAATGATTTAAAAAGTGGATAATTTAGACGCAAATATGCTTTTTTTCGGATATTTTTTTATTGTTCGTTGATAAGATTTGTAAGATTTGTGCTACGCCGACTTCCATGGTCAAGCCCTAACAATTTGCCTCTATTTGCAGAGATGTGCAAATAGACTACAAACGCTATCAAGTCGACGAGACTTTTTACAGAGACCATTTGTTTTTAACGATATTCGTCATTATATTGACTGCAGTAGTCTGCTACAGGACATCAGTTTTCACGCTCCAGCCCGCTAGCTTCGCAATATTCGCCTTTTATGAATTCGAGGACACCGTACTGACTATGCCTAAAATAGCCCACTCGACAGATGCTGCAGACTATTCAATGACGTGTGTAGTTATTTTGATTTTGACGTTAATAGAGTAGTTTTAAAGAATAGCATTAAGTGTCTATAACTAATCTGTGTGACTTTGTGTGAAAGATGTCGATAAATAAATAATTTTTTTTGCTCGAATATATATACACGAAATTCTTACCCAGCCTAAACCTGTAAAGGAGAGAAAAGATCTCCCTTTCCCTTTCAGATAACCGAGATCGCGTCTGGTTATCTGCCTGCCATAAAATTGTACCCACTTGTTTTGTGCGGTCCTACTCCTATCTGCCATCGTGGGAATTTTCCTATGCCTATTTCTCATCTTCCACTACACCACGCCACGCCACTTTCTTCTAATTTTGTGCGTCATAAATTATGCGCCGCTTATCGCTTAAACACATGCATTTAGCTTCCTATTCTTTCTCTGCCCTTCGCGCTCATGCGATAAAGAGCGAGACCAATTTTATCACCTCTCGGTTGGCCCACACTGCGTTCTCGCCTTAGGTCTCATCTATACAACTCTTGCTTGGGTTGAGTCGTAAAACTCTGGCGCTCTTATCTTTTGGAAGCTAAGGAAAGATGGAGATGAGACACAAATAGTTCCCTTTGCTGGCACTGATTACATTTGGTAAGTAAATGCGCCTGTTGCGCTTCATATTTATTATGCGCATGTTTGCGCTTCAATTTTCCATATTTTATTATTTACTAGCTAACCCGGCAAACTTCGTCCCGCCCATTTACTTGATTAATTCTCGAGTAATGCAGAAATTTGTGTTTTATTTGTATGGCAGCCACCCCTAAGAGAGGGGGGAGGGGTGTCTAACCACCATAGAAACATTCATTGCACCCTAAAGTTTCCATATGCCTAATTTGGTTTAATTTGCTTGATTAATTCTCGGGTAATGCAAAAATTTGTGTTTCATTTGTACGGCAGCCCCCTTTAAGAGAGGGGGAAGGAGTATCTTATCACCATAGAAACATTTATTGCATCCTAAAACCTCCACATGCCAAATTTGGTTTCATTTGCTTGATTAATTCTCGAGTAATGCAGAAATTTGTGTTTCATTTGTATGGCAGCCCCCCCTTTGAGTGGGGGTATCTAACCACCATAGAAACATTCATTGCACCCTAAAGTTTCCATATGCCTAATTTGGTTTAATTTGCTTGATTAATTCTCGGGTAATGCAAAAATTTGTGTTTCATTTGTACGGCAGCCCCCTTTAAGAGAGGGGGAAGGAGTATCTTATCACCATAGAAACATTTATTGCATCCTAAAACCTCCACATGCCAAATTTGGTTTCATTTGCTTGATTAATTCTCGAGTAATGCAGAAATTTGTGTTTCATTTGTATGGCAGCCCCCCCTTTGAGTGGGGGAAGGACTGTCTAACCATCATAGAAACATTTATTGCACCCTAAAACTTTCACATGCCAACTTTGGTTTCGTTTGCTTGGTTAATTTCCGAGTAATGCAGAAATTTGTGTTTCATTTGTATGGCAGCCCCCCCCTTAGAGAGGGGGGAGGGGTCTCAAAATATCACGAAAACCTTCCCCGGCCCCAAAAACCCCTACATACCAATTTTCATGTCGATCGGTTCAGTAGTTTCCGAGTCTATAAGAATCAGACAGACTGTCACTCCATTTTTATATATATCGATAGATTGCCGGCCCTGCTATTTAAGCTGGGTCCGTAACAAATGGATTCAGGTACCATTTAACACATTAAGGACCGCACGTTTTGGGGCAAACTTGAACGCTTCATTTGTTCGGATTCTACAAATGAGATCGTTTACTTCGGTGTGGATGAGACGAAGGCAAGCCATTGGTGCCATCGGTGGGCTTTGTTAGATTCAAACCAAGGATCTAACCATCAAGTGTAGAAAACACGGGTTGTTTCATGATCCATCCGTAACAGACGGAACGCGAAACACGAGAAAACTCGTGAGCGGCCGAATGTGTTAAGAAGTAAAAAAAGTAAGTGTTTCTTCATGGTTTTTTTTATTTTCTCTCAAAAATGCATGATAAACTTGATTGTTTCTGTCTACCAAATTAAAGCTCTCAAATCGCTGCACAATTTCTTTCTTTGACATTACATACTTTCGCTGTAATTTTATTTTATGTGCATTAACTCATTAACGACCAGCTGAAATATTGAACAGCAATTTTGATAATTTTTATGTCTTTGGAAAGCCACTACATATATGGTAACGTTTCTGGACCAACTGATAGCTTAGTATATTAGTTACAACCAGAGTTGCAAAATCTCACACTCACTTTACTGACAGCGCAAGATATTGAGACAACATCAAAATCAAGCACCAATTCCCCTGCAGTTCATGACAAATGAACCAAACTTAATTCCATGCAACCGACACTCCGTCACGTGGAACATTTGGTTTTTGCATTATTCCCCACACTCATTCGTTCCACTGTCTCACTGAGAATTTACGCCCGAAATTTTCATACGCATCTTCGATCAGCTGACAGTGGAAGGGAACAAAATTCCATACAAGGAAATATCATCTCACTGACACCGCGTCAGACGTTTAAACGCGTGTTCGTGTGTGTTTTCCTAGTATGTTTCTAGCCCCGGTCCCATTTTTGTGCCGCTTATTGCACACACATCGATGGGCAACGGCACATTTGAGTGCTGAGTTTATGGGTGTATGACCAACGAAAATTTCACCAGGACGTAATGAAAGGTGATATTTTCGGCTTGAGCATTCACTGACATCGAGAATGAACTGATATTTCTGTTGATGGAACGAAAACTATATCAAAACAAACGAGATGGTGAGCCAGCGGTCATAGGCACAGCGGCACCGCGATAGAAAGAAGTGAAGAATGCCGGTGGAGATATTTTGCACTGATAAAAATTGCTTTCCGATTTCAACATGTTCTTTCGAAATTTTGCATCCTTGGTTACAACTCACCATCAATTGAAATTTATTTTTCAAAAACTTTAATTGGCAATTCGGTTTTAGTTAACTATGTGTGTAAAATGCATAACCTAACATAAACTAACAAATGACAGAACCCAATAAAATGGAAAAATATGTAAGCTTTTCTATAATAGTACTCTGATGAAAGAACACACATTGTGGTATAGGATAAGGATGTCCGATTGATCTTCCTACAGGGAAAAAATACATGTTTTGGCCAGTGATTTTTTGATTATTAGAATTTTGGTCGTTCCCCGGAAATGGAAGATTGAAAAAAAAATTCTTGAACATTGGTGCTTCTTGAATGCCAATAATCAATATTACACCAATGGCTTTCGTCAACAAAATTAGTTTTTACAGCTTGATCGTTAGTGGGTTAAAAACCACGAATTCTACTCCACTGTGTCCACATTGACATATTTGCGGTGAGTAACCTAACACACGCAATCATCTAGTGATGCGTGATTACTGCGAAATATGTATCTGGTTCCACGTGTAGAATCAAGACCCCAATCAGAGCTATTTGCTTCTTCAGCATCCAGTTAGCTCTTCCTTTAGGGTAACCTGGGATTCCTGTCCCGGGCCGCTTGTGTCATCACCGTGTGTATTTAGATGTCTTTTTAGCGTTGAAGAATGCATGAATGTTTTGGGACAATGTGGACACGAATAGGGACGTTCACCTGCGAAGGAGTTATCCTGTTTAGTTACTCATCGTAGAGCAGCATTCTTACCTACCCGTATGATTTCGAATGTGCCGCTTTAACGTTACAGCATCCGCAAACGCCTTGGGACAGTGCGGACAAGAATAGGGACGTTCACCTGCAGATGATAAAAAAAGTGGTGCATGGTTTATTACAGAAAAACATTTTTACCAACCCGTATGAGCTCGAATGTGCTTCTGGAGCGATTCAGAGCGCGTAAATGCTTTGAGACAATGTGGACACGAATAGGGGCGTTCACCTGTGAAATGAATACTCTATTGAATTAGTCATTGTATGGAAACATTTTTACCAACCCGTGTGAATTGGAATATGAAACTTCAGCGTTGTAGCATCCGCAAACGCCTTCGGGCAGTGTGGACAAGAATAGGGGCGTTCACCTGTAAAAAAAAAAGAAAAATTCTCGTGAATGGTTCATCACAGTAAGATATGTTACTCACCTGTATGAGCTCGAAAGTGCTTTTGAAGCGATGAAGAATGCATAAAAGTTTTGGGACAATGTGGACACGAATAGGGACGTTCACCTGCAAAGAAATTACCCTGTTGAAATAGTCATTGTAGGATAACATTTTTACCAACCCGTATGAGTTCGAATATGCCGCTTCAGCGCTGCAGGATCCGTAAATTTATTCGGACAGTGTGAACAAGAAAAGGGACGTTCTCCTGCAAGAAAAATACTCCTGGCGAATGGTTCATTACGGTAAAATATACTAACCAACCTGTATGAGTTCGAATGTGCTGTTTAAGGGCTGAAGGATTCCAGAACGCTTTCGGGCAATTTGAACAAGAATAGGAAGGATTATCTGCAAAGGAATAATTCTCCTGAATGGTTTGGTGAAGAGAACTTTTTTAACCAACCCGTATGACCTCGAACGTGTAGTTTGAGCCTGTATTTTGAGCAAAACATTTTTTCACACTTTTCACATTTAAGCGATTTCTTCCCTGAAACAGATTGTCAGTCAATGTTTACAGAAAAAAACATCACATTCTCACCCGAGTGTAGCCGTGTGTGATCTTCCTTCATCAAACCTTCGTCTTCTTCGTTCATTTCGCTTATGACGAATATCTCTCCTTTTTCCCCTTTGATGTGCATTTCGGCTTCCTGTTCAATTGATCTAAAGTCCACTATTGTGTCCGTTTTAAAAACGTTATCACTATCCGACAGGTCGTGGTCATCAATCATTAACTCTGGCTCCATCTTGATGTCAGCCGGTTTGGCGGTGGACAAAATTTGGAAGCAACTCTCGGGGATGCAGTGGGCGATTATAAACTCTTGGCGGCATTTGCCACACGTAGGATAACTGCTCAACTGGGGAGATAAACTGCTGAACTTTTGCAGGATAGTTTTTAGCTCCTGCTCTTGAAGATGAGTAGGGACCAGTGCGTGACGGAAATCTTCATTGCATATATCAGTACAGAAACTGCATCGGTCACTGAAATGGAAGTCGTTAAGAGCTATCGAAGCATGCAAGAACTCTTCCTAAATCTTAGAAATCCAAGATGAAAACAGTGCTTCGGAAAATATGATTTATGCAGGAAAGTTGGATAGTAATCAACTTGTGAGGGATGTATTTTGCACTGAAAAAGCATCACAATAAACTTACAGGTTGTTGCTAACAAACGCCATCTCATTCCTCCAGCAAAATTGTGTTTATTCAAATGAATTCGAAGCACAAAACTGTTCAATTGCTAATTAAATTACAGCCTTGGAACTCCATACAAATCACTCATTGAAAAGTGAATCCTTTTTCTGGGTTTGTTTACATCTGAGACGAGACCAGACAACAGTGGGACCGATTCCCGATAAGTTAACTGTCAAACTCAGACCAACAGTTCTTTGGTCCCAACGTACTTAGACAGTAACCAGGTATACTATAAGATTCTTCGCGTTGGTGTTGGTGAATAGCATGTAAAATTGTCTGAATTTGTATGAATGATTTCATTTTTTTGTAAATTGGTGAAAAATGGATATACAGTGATACAAACTCGTGTTCGTATCCCACCATGCAGATAAGTTCGTTTTAAGTAAGTTTTCGGAACATTCTATTTATATAAAGTGTCATAGTGCCTGGTTCTCGAATACACTTCACGGTGGAAACGAAATAAACGGCACGCCATTGAACTACGTTTCACGAGTTAGTGAAGTGTCGAAGATAATAATGAGTTTTCAGGCAGAATGAGATCTTTTCAAATAAAAAATCATTAATGAAAATTAACTTCTTCGTATCAAACTGGTGTTCAATGTGAATGAAAAACTTTGTTTCCTTCATGTGATATAATAAATGTCATACGAAATTTCATCTGAAGATAATTTGATATCATAATGATAAGTTTTAGTAGGAAACTAATTTCGTATCCAGATGTCGACGCCGTACCGTTGTCATCGTGGATACATTTAATTTTGTTTCCACCGTGAAGTGTATTCGAGAATCAGGCCCATAGTGTCTTATGAGAGTGAAAAAGTTCGCTACCTGTTTTCAGAGTAATGGTTTTTTTCCTCTAAAGAATAATGAATGAATAATGAATTTTTAAGGATAAAAAGAATAATGAATGTATGTGCGAATGTCAGTGTCTTAGAATATCAACAAATATTCACGAGTAACGAATATGATTTTATTTCAGTCTAAAACGAGTTCATTTTGTTCATATCGCTGATGCATGAACAAATTTGCTATAATGAATGAATTGAATGGGGTTCATAATTTCGCTGTTATTTATACTTTGAATATCAAAAGTAACAAACTGATATTCGTCACATTCGAAACGATATACGTTTTGGCATTGATTTTGAGTCAAAATTCAAAAATAAAAAAAATAGTTGAGCTTAGCGAAGATGATTTTTTTCAACACTGGCGAATGTATGAAAATTTACTCAAACTCATATTCGTACGGTGGTTGAAGTTCAAATTCGATTTCGGAGGAATTGATCAATTTCAGAATTCCATCTTCAATTTGGTAACTCTTGTTCATTGCAACTGTCTTTAGCCGTTGTCTACGAGTTTTTTTGTGTATTCGAAAGGAACATTCTCCCATTAGTTCATCAAGTAGTTTCAAGTTGTTCAAGTAGTTTTTAAAACCTTTTGTTTTTTGAAAATCTGATGATTTATAACTTATCTACCCATATTTCTCCGAATTTCTGCGAACTTTATGTGCCAAGTACTACATTCGCCATTCTTAGAGAAATAAAAAGTATTCTTCTGAAAACAGATAGCAAACCTTTTCACTCTCATAAGACACTATGACTTTATCTAAATAAAATGATCGGAAAGAATAGCGAAAAGACATCTACATAGTGGGGTACAAACACGAGTTTGTAGCACTGTATATTTCTCCCTAAAAAGCCTCATATTTGATGTAGAAATATGTGTATTATATGTGTTCACAATCAGGGCCCGAATCCCTCTCACATGAATCTTGTTACCCGCGGACATAATCTTATTTTTTCGTCCATATAAACAATAACTTTGTCATTGAAACATTTATGGATGCATGATACATGATACATGATCTTCAAAAAGGCCCCGAGTTATTCAGCCCTGAAAAAACAAAAAAAGTATTAAGATTCGTTGAAGGGCAACACAGAAAAATCTTAACGGAAAGAATAAATTACCTGAATGTTACCATGAGGACCCAACGCGTCATTGAGCTTCCGATCATATTCGTGCAATCCACAACTCCTTAGTGGTCAAATTTACTCCCTTTTACTAGCTAACAGCATGCAATCGGATATGTTTTTGTTTATATTCGAGGAAAACTTTTCGTAAGTTTTATTAATAAAATTTCGTTGATACGCACATATTCCTCTATATCCTCAATTCGCACTTCCATATCATAGGAGAAATCATTAGTAACGATTGATAAACTTGAATCGTTCCTGTAACTTTATATTAATTTCCCGGAGGAGCATTTATTTGTTCGACACTTTTGATAAGCAAAATTCACGCGCTTTCTCTTTTATGACTTTATAGATAGTTATGACTTTTTAGATAGACTCATGAACAAAATGCCGTGATTCTGCACACTATTTTATCTGAGTGAGTAATAAGTTCAAATAGTTCGCCTGTAGTATATGTCAAATCACGTTGATTTGATTTAATACGGATCTATGCATTCTCCCAAAAATGGTATATATGATGATTTTTTTTTGGTAAATACTACCAATGAATAGTCATTTATTCGTACATATTACGAGATCACAATGATAAACAAATGTCAAACCAGTCAGTTTAACCCAGTACAAGCCGTCGGCTCAACGTTGGTCTCACATATATTCTAAACATGTTATGTTAACCCAACCTTTATGAATGTATTGTAATGAATTTATTTAGTAATTTTTGAGTTATTGTATGCACCGAGGCGCCTAGAAGTATTCGCGTCATCGAAGGTACGGTGTCGCCACCTATGAAAGTTTCGCGTGTGAGTGAAAAATATGTAAACAAACCGTTGCATATTTTCTCTGTAATTAATATACTGATTTCTCGAAAACTTGTACCGTGTTTATCTTACAATTAGTGGAAATTGTTGAAAAATAGTTTTTCTTAGCTGTTTCGATGCTCCGAACCAAAATTTATTGTCATTTAGTAGTGAAAAAAAACCGTTGAAGTACACCCTCTGTCAATCTACCTGCGAGAGAGGTAAACCGAATTAATGAAATTTGATATAAAAATATCCGCTTAGTGTTCATAAAATACCTAAAATACAAAGATCTGGCTTCTATTCAATCAGTGCTCTAATATTTTTCAAAATATTTTCCTTAGAACGTGTGAAATATGGACGTCAAAAGCTGCGCAAATTGTCCGGAGAACATGCAAGTCGGACGAAATTTGCTTGAAGCTGACTCCGAACAATCTGCAAAATTCAAAAGCCGTATTGTTTGTGTCGTCCCCGGATGTAAGCAGAGATATCGCCCGGAATTTCTTTTCATGCCTTCCCTTCGAAAACGGACAAATCGCGGTATCTAGACTGGATTCAACGACTACTGCTAAAGATAGAACCTACAAAAACCTCCCGTATTTGTAGCCTCCATTTCACCGTGTCGAACTTCTACTCTCCAAGTATTCACATTCACATTTTCGCACTTTTGAAAAAGTGTGAAACAGTCCAACTTGGTGCAAAATGTGCAATAATAAAGAAATAAAATAAAACATACTTAAACAAATGATACAAAACAGCCATGACGTGTTTGCACTTCCCTTTGCCAGCTTTACAGGAACACGAAAACAACCATTTGGAGAAGGAGATTTTCGTACGAATTTTTATTGTATGGTGTTCCGAGCTGGAGATGATGACTAAAGGCAGGACGAGAAAATACTGAAGCCTTCATCGTGAACTTCTTCAACACCAACTTATAAAAGATGTCCAGCTTTGAATACTCTTTCGCCTTCGACGACTAAACGGCTTCCACCCGCAGCGTAATCGAACACATCCGCAAATTCCACAGCCACGTAGCAGGGTTCATTTTCTCCGACTGATGGCTCCTGATAATGCATGAAACAAGGTCACAGAAAAACACTTATAAGTTAAATTCAGCTTAAGCAACGGCAAAGTTTTTTTTACTGCATAAGGAAAACTCATTTTCCAACCGTTTGGAAGATAAATTTTGCACACAATTATTAATTTTTATTAAAATTTAGTATCCTGAAAGTTACTTTTTCACAAGTAAAGACAGTGTCCTTTGGATGCGGTAAGAAAACGTTTTCTCCTGCAGTAAATTTATGTGATTTAACTAAATTAGCATCCTAGAGGATAGTTCTTTCGATACATACTCACCATTACGAAAATTTCTGCAAAAAACGCTAAAAACGGTGCGTTTAAAAATCACATTCTTTTTTCAATTCTTTGTTGACATTCGCTTCACGCACACAAGCTGTCAAATTCAGCTTCGTAGTCGCGAATATCCTAAGGTGGACCAACTTGCTAAAAGCACTCTTCAGCCATCTTGAAAGTCTACTGTGTTTTGTTTGTAAACAAAACACAATACGCTAGTGCCCAAGCTCGCTCGTGATCAGTCTGTTTCTTCCACGCTTCAAGCAAATAATTCCCCTTCTGCTTTCTTCCGCACTGTTTTCATATACCGCTCCTCTACCAACTTAGTGACGAAACGGCCTCACCTTAGGATATACTTCTAGGCGCCTTGGTATGTACCTTAACACATTGAGGACCGCACGTTTTGGGGCAAACTTGAACGCTTCATTTGTTCGGATTCCGTGAGTGAGGGTCGTTCAACTGTTCAAATCTGTTGGATCTTCATCGAGTTAAATCGTGAGGAACGCACGCCAAATCATTTTTATTCTTATAGATATACACAATTTGCTTAAAAAATGACTTTCCAATTTTCCAACTTCCAATAAAATTTGCTAAGAACCAACATACTTAATGGTTTTCATAACTTTTTTGAAGTATACACCTGATACAGACTGTTTAGATCCGTTGCTCCTTCTTCGAGTTATCGCGTAATCATTTTTATTAAGGCAGTATTCTAGTCTAAAAATTTGAAAGAAATCGAAAAATTTTTTCTTCATATTTCTGGAGTTTAGGCATTCAAGAATATACCCTAGAAGGGACTTCGAAAATCCTATTATTTACCGAATTAGAGTCATTTAAGTGATGTGATATCTAACCTGGTACGGCCATAACAATGAACTTCAAACGCGTTTTTCTCGAAACTAGTTTTTTCAAACTGGTGTAGGATAACACGGGGTGAGTTGGACATATGGGGTGATTTGGACCATCCCATTATCTCAAAAAGTACGACTCAACTTGGATTTTTTATAATGTCATCTTCTTTCATTAATGAACCGTATGTAACTAACGTGCAGTAAAGTTCTGTTCGCCTACAGAAGAGGAACAATTTGATGCAGCTAAACTGTAGGTTTGATTACAATAAATTAAATTAATTGCATTTTAATTTTTGCATGTTGTGTGGGGTGACATGGACACGTTTTTGTGGGGTGAATTGTTCCTACAGATTTGAGGTTTTTCTTTGGTCTAATTGATTCCAGATGCCGCTGAATTACAAAAAGAGGATAGGCAGACAACGTTGAAAGAAGAAGGAGCTTGAAAGAGCAACGCAGGTCATCAAGAACGGATATTTTTTGACCAAGCATCGAAAGTGTTTGAAAATGCTCGAACAACAGTGAAAAAAATCCATGCAGAATTCGAGATGGTCTAAATCCAATTTTTCTGGTCTGGAATATGGCCAATACACCTGGTATCGATCCCAGAACACTGTTACTGATTGTAACATTATCCCAAAATACTTTACATAAACATAAGTATGTTTTTTTTCGATGAAACACACACTGGACCAAATCACCCCACATCAAATTTTAATGTCCAAAAATCATCTCTTTTATTTTATAACATATTTGGTAGATTGAAGCTTTATATAATGATTAAACATTATTTATTGAGAGAAAACAAGTGTAGCTCAGTATACAATGTGACATTTTTTATTTAGACCGTATTGGTTTGGAAATATTAGGCGATTTGCTTAGGTGGTCCAAATTCCCCCCTTTTCCCCTACATGATATCTCAAGTTCTACTGAACCGATTCATGTCGAATTTATGTGGATACAATCTGCAGGCATCTCTCTATCGCATGAACCTCTAAAAAATAATATTTTTTAAATTTTACTATTTTAAAAAAATTGGGAAATGTTAGAAAAAAAGTTTTAAATTTCATTTTATTTTTCAAAAGGCCGCCACTTTGTCAAAAAAGATGATTTTGACTTGTCCGAGGTTCATGGCATAGCGGCATCTTTACTGATTCAGAATCTGCTCAATTTTTTTTCAGATAACCAGAAGAGCTGGAATCGTGTACGCCAGGCACAACTTTTCATCTCCCATATAAGCAGACGATGATATTGAATTCTTTTCAATCTCAACCTTTTCTCTACGGGCGTCGTCTATAGGCGACATCCGCTCGACGACCTGTGTGTACGAGTGTCGTCTATAGACGACATCAGGGTGATACTGCACATTGATCACACCAGCGCGATATGAATACTTTTCAGCGCAATGCTTCGTACAGCGGTAGCACTCCTGCGGAGCACACTGCCGTAGTGAAAGGGTTAAAAGTTGACTTATGTGCAACACGGTTAATGAGAATCAATCTTATATATGGATTCTCCCACGAAAACCACAGTCGCCGTACCAGTGTAACCTGAACCAACATCATATTGTTCATTCTATTTTGTGAGCTCTTTCCTTTGTGTTTCAACATCAATTATTTTGTAAAACGCATATTATACATATTTCACAAGTTATTCTAAACTTGACTGTAAACAATCAAATTAAAGGCAAAATTCATCTAAAGTTCTCATGTACTTTCATCAGGGTGCCAATGGAAATGGTCATCTCTAATTTCAATAAGTTACCTCATAAAAAATGTTCACTACCTCGAAAAAACACCCTATGCCGAATTTCAGCTTAATCGAACCTAAGGGAGAGTGGCGCAAAGTGGTCAAAGTTTTTCGAAAATCGAAAAATCACCCAAGGGGGGAGAGTAAAGGAAACCGTGTTTTCGAAAAAAAAAGTTTGATGCCAAATGTCTTAAAATAGCATGAAACGTCGAGATCTAGTGTCATCTTGAAAATTTTCCTACGCCGAATTTCAGCTCAATCGGACTTAAGGGAAAGTGGCGCAAAGCGGTCAAAGTTTGAGTTTTTTGAAAATCGAAAAATCCTCAAGGAGTAAAGGAAATCGGGGTTTGCGAATTTTTTTTTATGCCAAATGTTTTAAAACTGCAAAAAAAGTGTAATCTCGAAAAAAATGTTTTTTGGTCAAAAATCGGCATTCTGGGACTTAGTTTTTTTTTTCGGAGTACGAAACGAAAAGTATGGTTTTTGTGACAATAAAAATAGTTATCTCGGTTTTTCATTTGGAACTTGCTACGAAATGTTGATTTGCACTATAATGCAATAATATTAGCTCATTCGGGCATCCTTTACTGGTGCATAAACGTTAAAATTTGAGTTTTTTTGAAAAATGAAAAATCACTAAAAATCGAGGTTTTCGAGGTATCGTGCAAATCAACATTTCGTAGGAAGTTCCGAATGAAAAATCGAGATAACTATTTTTATTGGCACCCAAAACCATACTTTTCGTTTCGTACTCCGAAAAAAAAACTAAGTCCCAGAATGCCGATTTTTGAGCAAAATATTTTTTTCGAGATGACACTAGATCTCGACGTTTTATGCAATTTTAAGACATTTGGCATCTCAAAAAAATTCGAAAACCCCGATTTCCTTTACTCCCCCTTGGGGGAAGTATAGTAAGTTCCGACGCACAACAGAAAAGGCAAGTTTTGAATATGTTAAACAAATATTTAAAAATGTTAACGTGTGTATTTTCTTAATCAAAATCATCAGGTTTAGAGATTTTTCACGCATTTATTCGAATTGCGAAAACTATTTTTTGTTGCTTCTGGTAAAGTTTTGTACGATTTTTTAAGCGTTTATTTTTCTACGGCCCCTATCTATCGCACAAAAACAGGTTCACCATTAATCATTTCTCCCAACTTCTGTTCTTTCTCCCGCAGTCCGGTACCACGTGATTCGCTTGATGTTAATCTTGCCTCAAAGTATAACCATTCGGAGGAACTATTTCGGGATAAAAATGACGTCGTCATCCAGGAGGAAACATTGGGTCAAGATACATTCCGCCGACTACGCAACACACGGGATTTGAGTCCGGAGAAGATAATTCCACTGAAGCATCCACTGCAGATGGGAGGACTTCACGAGAAAGCATCACCAAACAGCGTCAAGCTTATGAACACAGGTCCACATACTCCTTTAACGAATCCGGGATATTCGCGTCAGACCGGAGACGGAAACTTTTTCAACTATTGAAGCAGTTGTCGAACAAGTAAAGAATTTCGGATGGATTAAATTGACTGTTTAGAGACGCTTAACCTTGATTTGTTTTTATTTCAATCATCCATACACTATACGATAATCGGGCTTCCATGTATATGTTTTAAGATATTGTTGCAAACTAAATATGTATAGTTCGCTTCAAGCAGTTGTTGAAAGAATAGCTTCGTTTGGGTTTGCTCACTTACCATTAGGTTTCAAATAAACTTGGTTAGAGCGTGGATATTTTTTTTGTATGAAGAGTGGATTTCCAAGATTTTGTTGTCTTCCGCTGGCCTTCGCAATGGTTTGCATGTCGACGATTGGGTGTGTTGAAAATGTTGGGCTTTTATCTGGAAATATAAAACTAGTCTATGTATGGAACTGATTTTCAACAGGAACTGCAACTTAACAGTAGTTATGCGTAACCTAGAAAGAGAAATATATCGGCCGTAGGTAACGGAACAGGATACTCGCGAACACGCCGTCTTGTCACGAACGGCTTCGGGAAACGCACCATAATTCTGCAATATGTGTGAATCACCTGCTTGTTCATACGTGATTACTCCCAGGTGCCCTCTGCTACTAACATTCCCAACTTTAAATCTCCTTCTCGCTTTCACATTTTCCATCTACCTTCGCCGATTTGCTTACAACATAAGCAGTTCGGCTCAGCTTCATATCAAGTGCTCTCTCTTTCTCTGCTCGCGTGTTTTTTTTGTTTTATCAGCATCGTCATCGGTACAGACATGCAAAAATACTTGGAGCAAATAAATAGAAAGAACATAGGAAAAAAACGCTAAAATAAAACACTGAGCACTAGAATTATAGAAAAAGGAAAAGAAGAAAAGAAAGAGAGAAAGATATTCGGCGGTAGCAGCAGAAGGCTGCTCTTCAAGTTCCTCCTGCAATGTGCGCACCCGTGGCTCAACAGCCGCAACAGTAGTCGGAACAAACGATCGGTGCGCGCCATCACCATCATTACACCAGTCTCCGCGCCTGGACTTTCACTTTCGATACCCGGCTACAATGCAGCTACAAGCCAGCCAGCCAGCGATAAAATACACAGCAAGGGCAGCAAAATTGAAGAAGGACAACAATGGATAGGTACGTAGGCAGGCAAACTCAGCGCGGCCAAAAAGTCGACGATGGTCTGCCAAATCCTAGATTTCTGCCTCAGCGCGCGGACGCTCGGAAAACCGGAGAGCCACTGGAACGGAACGGGGACGCTTATCTCTCCTGCAACACAGCATAAACAATCGCGCGTTCGGTCTTAGTCTCGCGCAGCGTGTGGGCCCTCTTTTTCTCTCAGTCTGTCTCTTTACAGGCAACAGCAGCAGCAGTAACAGCATGCAACCGCATTTGCCCTGTGATTGAAACATTATAATATCGTTATAGTTTTTTTTTTCTTAAATTGGAGTTACAGCTGAAAAAGCGGGCTGTGATTCGAATTAGGGTGTCAACGGAATTGGTTAATTTATGATTAACAAACTTAATACTATAAAATTAATTTCGAAGATTTGTACAAAGGTGCGTAGGAGGATCGCGGGTAGATATGATATTCGGTTATATTGATTTGTTTTACTCATATTGTTTGAAAATCAAAAGAATAGACCCAAAGTTTCATACAAACTAAATACTGTTATAAAAATTTTCAAATTTACAGAAACCTGTTCCAAGAAATGATCAAATATTGAAGTAGATCGATGTTCATAAAACCGTGTACAGTTAGCATTTTGAGAAAATAAACCATGTCTGATGAACACAGAATTTTATATATGAACAATTCCCCGCAAAATGATCCGGCTGTTACTCCGACTCTCTCCGCTTTTTTTAAAGTTCGGACTCAAGGCGCTAAGAAGCTCAGCAGAGTATCGAAATTACCTGATAAGTGGCCTACCCAAACGTATGTTTTCGAACTCTGATAAATTGAAACCGTTATTATTACCGAGTTAGAGATGATATTTATTATCTCAACACATGATTTATCACGAAAATAATAAAACAATAACCACATATTTTCCTTCTCATGATTTCTTCGAATATGATTGTGAACACCTGCTACATAGCATACACAGTTGACGGAGAGGATTACATGTTTCAAAACTTGACAATGAAGTAGGTCAGCTTAGAAAATAAAAACGATGGACTGGAAGCATTCGCGGTGAGCTGAAGTTGAGCTTAGGCTTGCCAAAAGTCTTAGGAATTCTTCCTAAAGCGAGTGAATAGAGAACATCATGAACAGAAGGCGCAAACTCAACGTGTAAAAAATCATGTAAAAAGACCGGTTAGAGAGCAATATTAACAACAAATCATCAAATCATCATTTTGATCAGCCATCATGACAACGCTCGATCTCATGTTACTAAATGGACGGAATGATGAGAAATAGCGGGCGAAAACGATAGACTATACTTCGCCAAAAAGGCTAGTTTCTAATTAGAGCATCAATTAATATCGTTTTAGGCTAATTTTGACAAACGGCTAATGTGTCAGCCGGTTCCCGGAATAATTTGCAGCAGAAAACAACTGCAACAGAAACAACCGCTTAGAAAAAGACTAGAAATAATGTGGCGCGGGAAGAACATCATGGGTAGAAGAACGGTCTGTGATACCGTGCGCGAGTAGGTATACGAGTTATGATTTCGCGGGGCATACGTAATGCATCAGGCAAACGTATGCCGTCCTCCTTATCCTCGTTATATTGATCTCAGAATAAATTTCGAAGAAAATAATCTATATAAATAAAAATGTAAGGCAAAATCTGTTGATAAGCGGAAAACCTGAAGAAGGGATGGTCCGATTTTAGGCTCATGTATTTTGTTGTATTCGTCTTTTCACGTAAGTCAATATAGCGGAGAGAAAAATCGGAAAATTTTCGGAAAACTCTGAAGGAAGGTCGGAAAATTCGGAAAATTGAATTCCCACATGTTCGAAAATTACATCATAATAAGCGTTGTTAGTCCATTTGATGTTTGCGCTATCGAAATTGATCTTTGTTGTTAAGTGGAAATGGATTTTCAGGCTAAATAACGCATTACCATATCTTATATCTATAAATAAAAATGGAAGGCCAAATGTGTTGGTAAGCGCAAAACCCGAGGAAGGAATGGTTAAATTTGAGTCATCTATAATTCGTTGTATGCGTCTCTTCCCGTAGATCAATATAACGGAAAGAAAAACCGGAAAATTGAATTCCCATATGTTCTACAATTAGCTAAGCGTTGTTAGTCCATTTGATGTTGGCGATAACGAAATTGATTTTTGTTCGAAAGTGGAAAAATATTTTCAGACGGAATAACGCATTCCTATATCTTCTATCTATATAAACAAAAATGGAAGGCCAAATGTGTTGGTGTGCCCTAAATCCGAGAAACGAATGGTCCGATTTGAGCTGTCAATTTTGTAATATTCTCTGTATCAAACATGTGTTCCATGCAACGGAGAAACATGTTATTTTCAAATGCTTGAAGAATCTTGAACGAGAATTGTGTTTGAAAATATTTTTTGTAGAAAGTAGGATAGGGCGGGGCTAGTTGGTCATATGGGTAAGTTGGTCAGTGACGATATCTTGGAATCTGAGCGTCCAAAAAATTAGCGATCTATGGATGAAAAATAACGAATTGCTAATACAAAAAAATAAGCAAATCAGAAAAACTTTTAAATAAGTAGGTTAAAAAATACGGACATGGTTCCGTTTTCGCCAAAAATCAATCACGGTTTGCGCATTATAAAATGTGTTTTAAAACTGGTTAATAACCATGAAAAAAAACTGCTCAATCGTAAAACCAAGCTTTATCGTACGTATTAGCTTTAAGTGTTAATGAAAATCGCTTTTAAAATTATTTTTGTTGAATTTTCATGAATATTCTTTTTCATATATAGAGAGGCTAGTTGGTCACACAAATTGATCGCTTGAGAGCAACTCATATAAAATTTTGAGGTATGCTGTGTTTCATTACGCAAGCTATATGCAAATATAGAAGGCATATGTTTTACTGCTAAACCCAGTGTATTTGAAACGAGACAACCACCACACAAACCACTTGCAATATAATTGTCATATTTATATTTTTTGTTGTAAAATTTTCATTAAATATAATAAACACTATCATTGAATATCAGAACTCACAATAATGCATTGAGTAATGTAGCATACCTGGAGGCTATTTCTATATACTTTGGGGCGAACGGTACAAATGTCATCAAAACAAATGCAAGCGGTTGTGCGTCGCAGGGATGCAAGGTAATTTTTTTCAAAAGTCTTGACATGGTACGAAAAAATGTCTTCATCATAATATCGGAGGAAAGTTCTTCACACAAAAACGGAACTGTGATAACTATATTTGTTTATTTCAGCTTTGAAATTTTGGTTATAACTCAAACCATATCCACGAAACTAATTGTAGAAAAGGCGTGTAACCGGAAGACGTTCGATTTATGGAGTGGTCGTTTGAAAGATCTAGGTTAAGCTATTGCAGGGGTTTTCAAATGGTGCTCCGCGGAAAATTTGTGCTCCGCAAAGTTATAGCAAATGCTTCCACTTGCAAACACACCTTGAAAAAAAAACATTCTTTATTCTAATTTCACTGGGCATATAGTGCTTTATCTTGTTTACTATAGGTCAGATGTCGTGTAACTTTGAGGAGCAATCGAAATAGAGTTGTTCCTAGTTGGGTAATATCAATGCAAATAGAATTTGTTTTATTGTTTGAAAAATGGAGGTGCTCCGTCAAATATTTTTGCTATAAAAAGTGCTCTGCCATAAAAAAAATCTGAAAACCCCTGATCTATTGTATTTGTAGGGCCAAAATAATAAAAATTTAATGTCAAAATCATTCGAATTTTCGAGCGCAAATGATCTCATGTCCTCTAGAGAGAATATGTATTCGGACCGCTTCGATCGCTGAGACTAAAGCCCTAATGTCTTCAAATGTCTTCAAAATGAAGACATGTCCTCAAACCTGGCATCTCTGGTTGGCCACAAAGTGGATGAGAGACAAAATCGCTAGGAAAGATTGTCTGACTAATTTTCAACGATGATAATTTAAAATTTTCATTAATTTGATTTATTACTTACTACATGATATTAGTTAACTGTTTTTGTTTTGATTCAATTAATTTATTCATAATGAAGGAAACTTCGAATGGAAAAACGCTTATTATTTGCTCAAAAATAACATGCCTATTATTGACCAATTTACCCCGTGTGTGGGGTTAGTTGGTTGATATATTCTGAAACCCAAAGACGTTAAATAAAAGAAAAATGTCAAATAATTGATTCTCTGGTTATTTTTCATTGAAAGGGTAAAAGGTAAGCTTCATTGTGGTACATAACATTCTAACGCAAAACTTCGTACTACAAAGTTATAACCAAATTTATTCAAAAATTACCAACTAGCCCCGCCCTACCCTACTAGACAATTTATAGTAAAAGGAAATTGTAAAGGGTCAATAGGAAATCAATCAATGAAGAGTTCAGTGATTGAACTCACTAACGTTCACTTAATAAGAAAACGTGGATGTTTGAAAGTATTCAAATCGAAAAATCTATTTTGGGCGGGACGAAGTTCGTCGGGTCAGCTAGTTTCTAATAGAAATTACGCTTTTTTTCTGTAGAGCATATATACTCATGATGTTTTTTCCGCGCCACAATATTTTTAGCCTACTATACCCTTATAAGCGGTCATTACTTATATTGTAAGGTTATTTTATTTACTTCTTTCCAGATTCAAAAAATGGGACGAATTATCAGGACGCAAGTATTGCTCGGAAATAAACCGTCAAAATGCTCCGATCAGGTCACAGGAACGTCTCGATTAGCCCAAAATACATTGATAGTTATAAATACTAATGCAAAAGATTAAAAATCATATCGATCGTCACTTTTTATGTTTTCGACATCTGTCAACAATATGCGATTCAAAATATCAGAAGTTTTATGTAGATTTTGTGCCTACGAACTATAATCTGCGGACATAATTGATTTTTTGCAATGAATTACAAAAAAAACACTACCGAATCGAATAGAATGTTTGTGATTCATGTCGAATGTCAATAAAATAAATAATATCACTTCTGCATCGGATCGTGATCGACGATGAAAAGTGGTTATATCATATGATAGCCTCGGATAACCGGCCACATCGAAGATTTAATCGAATTAAATCGAATAGAACCGAATTGCTCTGTTCCAAAAACGACGGGAATTTCAGAAAAAGCAACACAAAATGATTTTCCTTCATGACAATACTCCGTCAAGGGGGTCTTCGTAACCACATTGGTTGCGCGTTCGCTTAGTAAGCGATCGATCGTGAGTTCGAAACTCAGGGCTCTCATTGACCATCTTTGTGTTGTTACAGAATAGCTACGTCCCCGCAACAATCATCAGCGATGAAGATCGATCCACGGTCGAAGTAAGATCGATTCATCCATACAACTGGTTTGCCCTGTGAGAAACATCTGCTGCTGTTCTATTAATAACTCAACAATGACCATATCAACTGTCCGGTGGTCTAACTGGATAATGGAAGAACAGAAGGAATACTCTTACGCCTAAATGGCTACTGTGTAAATGTACCATATGCAATGGTATAGAAGGAATACTCTTACGCCGAAAAATGGCAACTGTGTAATGTTCTATATATAGATATGATAATCATGTGACATGTACACGATTAAAATTCGGCTGTCACAGCTAAATGCTAATGAGCCTAAAATAAACAAGATTCACAAGGAAAGTGGTTGAATTGGAATTCACCAGACTTGGCTACTTCCAATTACCATTTGTTTTTTTAAACAATTAAAAACATTGAAAAAATCGGTGGCAATATAGTTCCCTCTGCCCGGCCAGCGGTAAACACTTGATGGTAAACAACAAAAACAATTAATAAAACTCATGATCAGACTCAGCAGGTTCAAAACAGTTCATATGTATGAAAAACTTCAACAAATTGACTGTTTTTCAATGACTATTCGGGAAATTCGCTCTTGCTGTTCTAAATTAGGAGTTGTTAACACGAAAATGGCTCCAAAATGAAAAGTTTTTTAATTTTTCGTGCTCAAAAAAATCTGGCATGTTGCTAGATATCAGAACTAGGTGCCACATAAGGCTAGTAGTGATAATTTATTGTTAAAGATGAAAAAATAAAATCGTTGGTGGCAATATAGATGCCACTACCCGTAAAAGAGTTAAAGTGCAAACTAGTAGGGTAGACAGGGGCAATATGACCAGGCGGAGCGAAAGTGATACCAAGAACTGTCACAAACATGTATCACTGACTACCTTGAAATGGATCATCAACTTTTAAAAGAATAGAATACTCCACTACTGCCACTTCCTTAGTTCAAACAGAGGAAACGGAACTCGCTCGATCGTGCATCTTTTTTCGTCCAATTACACATAGTAGTAATAATGTTTGTAAATAATGTAAATGATATTTGCTAATAGTACGAGGAGTTTTCGAAAGAAAAACGTGATATGCGCTACAAATCCCACGGTAAGAAAATCGCCGGCTCATCACCAGAGTCGACGCAAATGCTTAAATCAAACTATTTTCTACTTAATTCGCACGCTTTGTTCAATAATTTAATCTCATGTTTCGAAAATAGAATGTGATGTAAGCGATTGCACTGAACATTTGAAAACCATACCAGTGCAAATCGAAACGATTCTAAAATCAAAAATCAGGACACAGAAGTTTTATTCAATGACCGAGTGAATTTTCTGTTCCATCTCAAATCAAACTTATATGATGAAGCGTTGTGGCGGTAGAGTGGTTTGCCACATCAGCGTGGGTCAGTCAAGTGTTAACACATTTGAATCCGTTTTCGAGCATAGAAAATATTTTCGGTTTTCGTTTTTACACTAAATACTGATAAAAATTACACAGTTGAACAAAAAGTTATTCTGCATTAAAAGCCGATTAGTGGTATTTTGGATGCTCAATATTACCAATTTGTCAATTCCATGTTTATTGGTCTATTCGGGAAATGTATTGACATACTATGAATAACAGATTCAAATTAAAAATTTGGACTGTACGGCCGGGTAGCATTTCTGATCTTAAGATCAGCTTCTTTTCAATAAAAATAACATTGAAATGTACAATGGAATTTAATGTTCTGCCACAGATATGATTGAGTAACGAAAAAAATTTCAATATGAATTCGAACTTATCAACTTCGGCCTGGAACCGTTCCAGAACTAATGAATGGGTAAAATGAACTTATATTAAATTACCTTGCTAAAATTGTCGTCAGTATCCATTTTTAGTCATCGTTGGATATATCCAGTGAAAATAAATTACATAAACGCATATACATCATTCATTCGTTCCAATTATGTTGCTGCTTTGTTTGGCTGGAACGTTCATTCTGTAAGAAAAAAAATCATAAACAATTAACCTTAGTTACCTACGCCATGGTTCTGACTCACGTTCCATCATACGTTATGTTTTATGTTTCGTCAACTCAATAATGATTTCCCCGGTCCAATGGACTACGCGATCTGGATTCTCTGCCCCGGGATGATTTGCTGCCGGATCGGGAACGATCGCGAGAACGAGACTTGGATCGGGAATATGATCGGCGGGCAGCACCGCCTCCGCGTGGGCGTTCTGCCGAGCGAGAACGACGCTTGTATCGGTCACGAGACCGACCCCGTTCACGACCGTTGTAACGGCGACCACCGCTACCACCTCCTCCCCGTTGAGGCGAAGTTGGACGACCATAGCGGGCCATCTGAACGCGAAGCTCCCTGCCATCTAACATCCGGCCGTCCATGGCATCCAGAGCATCCTGGGCGTCACGTTTGTCGTAGAATCTAGAAATACGATAAATAGTATGAATTCAATTTCTTAAATTTTTTTCTCTCCCAAAACGAACCTGACGAATGCAAATCCTCGACTTTCACGAGTGTGTCGATCACGAGGAATGTAAATATCACCCACTTCACCACAACGCTCGAATACTCGTCTCAAGTCATCTGGGGTGGTTCTGTAGGTTAAATTGTCAACCTAATGGAGAAATATAAATATCACCAATTTGTTACCATTCGTGTTAAAATGTTTTGGCGAAACCTGCTTGCAGCAGCTAGTTAAAAGACCAAATATATTTCAAAAAACAAAATTCCAACTCCACACAAACATGTACAGCGGAAACGACGACTGTTCCTACATACACTGAAAATCGTAATCAAATCGATAACGATCCCGCTTCTGATACCTATGATACTTATGAAAATTGATTTTCTATTTTTCGCATTAAGCACTAATTATTTTTTTTCTAATAGATTTAATTTATTGCCAAACTTGTAGCAAACGAAAAAAACAAAAAAATATATATATATTTATATCAACGCTCCGGCGTTTCACTCATTTGACCTCCATTTTGATATTTCGCATCCTGTTGGAAATGAGTGCAGAACATGGCATCACTCTTACCTTCAGGGAAACCATCCCATCAATCCTTGGAGGAGGCCTCCCGTATCCGAGACTCATTGTATCCGCAATGTTTTCTGTGTGCTTTAACCGTTAATAAGTGAACTGTTAATTGCCAGAGCAATTTTTTATGCACCACACCGATAGCGAACTATTAAACAGTGGTGTAAAACAAGACACTCCTCCGGGGTACACTTTCTGCTTTGAGGACAACCAAGCAAAGCGCAATTACAAATGGCCTACCCGGAATCAACGGGGGACTGGTCGGTGGTGAGGCGAAAATTGCAAGAAAATTTAAGACGTATGTTTTTGGATCCATCAATTTCGCCCGCTCACGGGTAGTTATATCTTTTATAAGGTGGGAATAGTCTGGAGTAGATC
Source organism: Toxorhynchites rutilus septentrionalis (assembly GCF_029784135.1). Taxonomy (NCBI): domain Eukaryota; kingdom Metazoa; phylum Arthropoda; class Insecta; order Diptera; family Culicidae; genus Toxorhynchites; species Toxorhynchites rutilus. The sequence goes on from NC_073746.1 coordinate 83,012,718, forward strand.
TTGGAGAGATTTGTGAAGTAATCAAAATTGTTTTTGATTTTTATAATGATGAATATTGTTCACAAAAATTAAGTATTTAGTCTTTTAGAATGTATCCGCGATTTTTGTTCAATTTTTGAATTAAATTCGTATTTATTGAAAATCTTTTTTTTTAAATTTCTAATGAAAGTGAATGTGGAGCGATCTGGCATAGTGGTAACATCCGTACCTTTCAGGCTAATGATCACGAGTTCAATTCTCACTCCCGACATGCTTCCAAAAATGGATGTAAGGTAACGAATCAGCCAAAAGTGTTGAAAGCCTTTATGACACAAAAAAAAAAGAAAGTGAATGGATGAACTGGATGGATTATTATTTTGAATCTTCCGTCGTTTTTCAGGTAATCTCATAATTCCACCATTGGATCATTGGATCATTGGATCGAAACAAATGGTACTCACGCAGCTCAAAGTCCGGGCTATCAGAACTTCTAAACGAATTTCCCCTATTTTTTAGTGCGTCATCAAAGATGTATTTCTACATGGTCACAACTCACAGCTTACGTATCACGTGAGCTGTTTTTTAATTAAATATGAAACATTTACAGGGGTTTAGGGGTAACACTCGGTAAAAACAATTTCTTGCAAACATCAGAGCTTACTGCAATATTTGCAGTATTACAGAAGATTTTGTAAGACGCTATAAAAATTCTGTGTTTGGCACGTTTTTGAAATCGATGCAAAAAAACAATTTTTGATCATCACATTGTTGTGCGCATAAATTTCCGTCGAGTTGAGTATGAACCCAATGATTACGCCTCTATATTTTACTTTCTCAACAAAACCACGAACTGCTCCATTCGATCCTGACATCGAAAAAATAAATCAAGATTATTTTTTTTTGCATGGACCATGGTGAAATTTTGGACGTAGAACTACTTCTCCATTTCCGTTTAACTCAAATCCCCTTGTTCATTGGCTTCGAAATTTTTATACCACTTCAACTCTTAAAACTCGTTTGTAGAATAGGAATAGATTTTCACTCAAAAAGTTGAAGGATTTTTTTCAATTCATCGAACCCAATGATTACGCCTCTATATTTTACTTTCTCAACAAAACCACGAACTGCTCCATTCGATCCTGACATCGAAAAAATAAATCAAGATTATTTTTTTTTGCATGGACCATGGTGAAATTTTGGACGTAGAACTACTTCTCCATTTCCGTTTAACTCAAATCCCCTTGTTCATTGGCTTCGAAATTTTTATACCACTTCAACTCTTAAAACTCGTTTGTAGAATAGGAATAGATTTTCACTCAAAAAGTTGAAGGATTTTTTTCAATTCATCGTCGAGGGTGTCTATCTTTTTTCGCTCTTTCGCAAGTGATGATTGGTTGCCGGTTTGCAAAAATTCGCGTAAATTTGGCTTCATTGTGAAGGGTTGAAAAACAAGCTTCAGCGTCACATGTGTCGTCATGAGAATTGCGGCTGGTAAACGCTTAATTTCAAACTTACCACTCATAATACTGGTAACCCACTAACGATCAAGCTGTAAAGATTATTTTTTAACAAAAGCCATAGGTGTTATTTTGATTATTGGCGTTAGAGAAACCCCAATCTTCAATAATTTTTTTTTCGTTCTTCCTTTATTTTCTAAAAAAGACAAAACATCGAAAAATCGTCAAACAAAAACCTTTATTTTTGTTCCTGTAGGAGATTTAATCCAATGGTTTTTTCCTACATCACAATAAGTTATCTTTTGTTAAAGTAATACTGTAGAAAAGTTTACATATTTTTGAATTTTTTATAATGTTTTGTTTTTTGTTAGGTTATGTGAGGTTATGTACTTTCCGCACCTTGTTGCTTTAAACCGATGAAGTTATGATGTTATACAAAATTGAATGAAATTGATAGTAAGTGGTAGCTAATAGACTAAGCTATCGTTTGATGCCAAAACCTTACCATATGGTTGTTTTCCAAAGCCATGAAAAATTATCAAAGTTGCTGTTCGATTTTTTGGAACGCTTGGCCTAAAATGGGGTAAGATGTAATTAAAACATTTTTACGTAATACTTTGTTGATACAATGAAGTTTCTATGGAAACATTGAGGTCTATTCGTTTTCATCGTGTAGTGGCTTTCGTGATTAGGCCCGAAGACAATGGAATCGATGAGCGAAATAGAGAAACAGTCATTTCATCATTAAATGATGCACTTTTTTTAGAATCAGAGATCATGTTAGTAGTCCGCAAGGGTTTGATGGAAGAATTGCGATACAAGTTCGTCGATATACGAAGACATTGAGGTATAATTTCAATGAGAATTTAGTGATAACAGCAAAACCACGTGGAACGTCGACAAGCAAATATGATTAAGCACCTTTATTTATTGGATTTGGCTTAAGGGTGAAGCCAGAGTGAACGCGACATGCGATGCGATGCGATGGGAGCGAAATGAACGCGATTTTTAAAGCGACATAGTGACTACAGTACACGCGATTGAATGCGACAGATATAGGAGTCAGATGTAAACAAGAGGTGTTATTTCCATTTAGTGTTCAAGTTACGATCGAATTACAAGATTGAGTGTGTTGCAAAGGAATGGGCTCTTAAAAAATGGGCTTTCTTAATTAAAGCGTACGTATTTTTTCAGATACCAAAATGATTGTGGAATCCATAATAATTAATAGGAAAAGATCTGATTAATGATCCGAACAAATTTCACAACTGTACCCGTATGAGCATCGAAACTTTCGAATGTATGTTTGGGATTTTCACAAAATGCAATCTCCTTAGAACAGCGATACACAATCTACGGCCCGGTAGGCATTCTGGTTGGCCCATCTGGTGTGTATGAAGTTTGGAACTCATACACAAATATCTAGAAATACTGGTGAAAGGCCGCGCCCCTCACTCAGTTCAATCATTGGCCCTTGTTAGTGCTACCAAATTTTTGTACTAAAAAGTTTCATTCTTGAATTTTTATGTTTGTTTCTCGCTGGTTGTCATTTCGCAGTACATTAATTTTTGTTTTGTGGCCTGCGACACCATGCCTAAGGCTGAGGACATAGTAGACGCGGTGCGGTGAGATGCGATGCGGAGCGATGAATTGAAGCTCATCGCGTGCTATGACATACTGATCGCTTCAGTTTGCGCGTTTTTTGATATTTCATTCCACTCCATACCACATGGAAACAACCCAGCACATGGATGACAGCTATGATAACATAATCTGTAAACAGTTGAATTGTGAGATATTGAAATTGATAATAAATTGTATTTTTCTCAAAAAAGCTTCAACCGAAAATCTAAATTGAAAGTAGAGCAAATGAAACATTTTTCTCAGTGGCATTTGGTGACTTTTTCTCTCAACAACTCAAATTTATTTTTGTTCGATGAGTTCGGTTGTGAAGATATTTATAGATAAATCGTTTGGCAACTCTCGTTCACTCGCGGCAAAACACTCCACACACAGTTTCACCGCATTGAAATCGCGTTTACTATGGCCTATGTCACATTAGACAGGATATCGCGACGGTTTTTTTCTCGATTTGAAATCGCTTGCAAAACCGCCCCGCTCTGTGTGACATTGCTCATTCACAATACACTGTAGATCCTCCGCTGCGGATTTATTCGCGGAATCCACGGCGGCGAATCCGCCTAATGTGACATCAGCCTATGTCAGGTCCGGGCGGTTTGCATTTGATTTCCGCATTCGTGAACGAATGAGCTTTCCGCAAATGAGCTGGCGCTCGCGCTCGCATCGCATCGCGTTCACTATGTCCTCGGCCTAACATGTGTTTGTGCCCCTCTGAAAAAAAGGTTGAATACCACTGCCCTAGAACAAACATATTCATTTCATATGTGTTTAATGCTGACGAAACCTACCTGCTCATATTTTGTGACCATATGCTCGACGAAAATTCATAGCTTCAGAAGAATATTTCAACTCCAGAGTTTCCAGAGGAAGGATCGAATGTGCTCCCGGTGCCATCAACGCTAAATAGACTTCTCTGGAAACCAATTGAATGTGATGTAAGAAGACCCGAAGATATTACTGAAGCTATATGTATCTTGCATAGAATGAAGCTATATGATCTCATTGCATAATCCTTTTCATCGCGATGTAACAAAAACCGGAAAGCAGGTTTACGATGCGTCTCATGATTTTGTTTGTGTTTTGTTGATCATAAAATAAAATGAATCAATTTCCAGATTGCAGTTTTATTCCGGGAAACTCTCATTTATTGCAGAAATATAAATATATTTTGCAAGTCACAAAGCTGGATGGGAAGAAATTTTCCAACTGTGAAAGCTGTGGCTAGTGGCAACAAATCGCTAAACAGGAAGGTTTAGCCGAACAAGATGGGGATATCGAGTGATAACAAAACAATAAACTCTTTAGTTTGAAGATAATTTTGTGATCCTGAAAAGGACCCTTTTTAGCCTGCATGTGAATCCAACGAGCGAACAAATCGTAATGAATGTATTTTTCTTTCTTTCTTTCTTTGTTTTTAAGAGGCTTTAAACTTTGCAGTTCATTCGCCTCTATACGTGTATTTTTTTGCCATCGCTCCCTTTTAACGCTCATTCGTTCGTCTCGTTGGACTCGCCCCTCTGGCTGAGTCTACCGATTTGTCTCTATCCTGTGAGTGTGTACCGCTAGAGTATAAAACACGCGGACCCCAAAAAAATATCTTATTTTCTTTCAAACCGTAAACCCGTGTGGTTGTACGGCATCGGCATCGTGGACGTAACAAAGGAGGACAAGTTAAGGGAAAGGCAAAGTCCCACTCAAACCGTGCAGGTGTGCAGTTCCCCGTAGGTGTATCCGCCAATTGCTCAGCAAGGGTAGCTAGGCCGAGCGCGTTAGTACCAGTGCACCAGTCCACCTAGCCGGCGTTGTATAGATTCGGCCGCCGAAGTGATCGAGTTGGCTGGTAAAGCTGCTCGCGACGATAAGAAAAACCGCATTCAGAACAGAACACATCAAGACAACAACAGGCAGTTGCAGCGAGTGGCGAGTGGCAAACGCAATCGCAAAACGACATCAGGTAGCAGAAGAAAAAAAGTTTGTTCTTTATACAAACTGCTTTGGTGGCAAATCCAGAACAAGGCGGCATCGAGGGCGTTCGAAATGGTTTTTTTCAAAACCACGAGTACTAAGTTTTCTAAATTGGAACCATTCCATAAAACAAGGCGCTTTTCAGGGCCATTAAACCTTCCAAAAAAGAGTTTCGGAAATACAGTTCAATGCTTTCTAAAACAATATCCAAAATAATAATAAAACACAAATTGATTTTTTCATAATTTGTTTGCCAGGATATGATGAGTATGTGAATTTGGCAGTTGTTCTGAGCTTATTGATTTTCACCAATTCTTAAATTGCTTCTAGATTGAAAGTACAGTAATTTACACTTATCTCGACATTTAGCTAATTGGACGGACCTGTAATGCGACATATTTAGTTGGACATTTTTGTAAACATAGAGTTCGGGGTCCAAATTATGACCCCACATTGAAAGTCGACACTGTACCACTGTCATCGCAAATGTTCAATTACAGGTTAAAATTACCTCCAATCCGATACTGAGTGGTGGTAATGCGACGTGTCATTGAATCTAATTTACTGTAAAATATGTCACAAGCTGGATGGGAAGAAATTTTCCAACTGTGAAAGCTGTGGCGAGTGGCAAATGCAATCGCTAAACAGAAAGGTTTAGCCGAACTAGATGGGGATATCGAGTGATAACAAAACAATAAACTCTTTAGATTGGAGATAATTTTGTGATCCTGAAAAGGACCCTTTTTAGCCTGCATGTGAATCCAACGAGCGAACAAATCGTAATGAATGTATTTTTTTGCCATCGCTCCCTTTTAACGCTCATTCGTTCGTCTCGTTGAACTCGCCCCTCTGGCTGAGTCTGCCGATTTGTCTCTATCCTGTGAGTGTGTACCGCTAGAGTATAAAACACGCGGATCCCAAAAAAATATCTTATTTTCTTTCAAACCTTAAACCCGTGTGGTTGTACGGCATCGGCATCGTGGACGTAACAAAGGAGGACAAGTTAAGGGAAAGGCAAAGTCTCACTCGAACCGTGCAGGTCTCCAGTTCCCTGTTGGTCGCATTCACTGATTGCTCCGCAAGGGTAACTAGGCCGAACGGATTGGTGCCGTAGCACCAGTATACCTAACAGCGATTATAGAGTTTCGGCCGTCGGAGTGCTCGAGTTGGCTTGCAAAGCTGCCTACGACAATCAGAAAACCCGTATCAAGAACAGAGCAGCTTCGGTTCGGCGCTCATCAAGGCAACAATTAGTTTCAGTGAGTGGCAAAGTGTTTCTCCGGCACGTCGCATTAAATGTAATTTACTGAACAACATGTCACAAGCTGGATGGGAAGAAATTTTCCAACTGTGAAAGCTGTGGCGAGTGGCAAACGCAATAGCTAAACAGGAAGGTTTAACCGAACAAGATGGGAATATCGAGTGATAACAAAAACACAACACCAAAGGTTCTTTTCAGAACCATCAACATATTCATAAAGAGTAAACAGTAAACTAATCCATTTTTCAGGTAGATAGGTAGGTATTCACGTAGGAGAAGAAAATAAAACAATATATTTAAAATATATATTTAACAAAAGCTGTCCCCTTTGTATAGTCCTACGTCACTCCGGTTATGTCCCCGACATTACCCACCCGTTTTTTTCTAACGGTTCTTTTTTAGTTTTCAACTAGCAATAATTGCACCTCGGTAAAACCTCATTGGTTACGATATCACCACTGCGCGAAGCTCACTAAATCCTGAAACTCCTTTAATATTTCTCGGATTGGCGATATGGTTCCTTTAGTTCCCAAGAATATTGCTGCCGCTAGCGCATCAATTGAGGAAGACCCAAATCAGTTTCACACGTCGTTCTCAAGCGTTGGGCATCTCTGTGATGTCATTGTGGAGAATTTTGCGAGAAGATCTTGGCCTACATCCTTACAAGATCAAATTGACGCAAGAACTGAAGCCACTTAACCACCAGAAGCGTCGTATGATCGTGAATTGGGCTGAGCTACAACTTGAAAATGATCCGGATTTTCATCGAAAAATCATCTTCAGTGATGAATCTCATTTCTGGCTGAACGTCAATAAGCAAAATATGCGTTAGGTCATGTTCTCACTGCAGCGGGGCGCAACGTGGCGTGAGCGGGGCATGTTCACTTCTCGCAACGACATTTTAATTCACTCACATTGCACCGTGCCAGCGGCGTGTCTTCGGCGTGTTTTATACAAATTGTCAATGTGTATGATCTATATGAACTAATGAAAAGTAGTATTTCTCATTTAGTTAATTTTTTTTGGGCAGACTTATCTCACTTCTTAACTAGGCGAACCTAGCCAGAATTTTCACCTGCCCCCGGGCTTCTGAGTGCCAAAGGGGGACTAGGCTCTGCGGAATGCACGTATCTGCACGTATCTTAGTCCTGACCGAGGAATTGTCGGACAATCGCGCAGGTGCTAAGGATGACCGACTTTTTGATGCTGGCTAATTCCTTCTCCATATTTAACACCTTCAGCTCTTCCAGAAGTGTCTTCGGGACAATTCCAGTTCCAGAGAGAACGACTGGAACAATTCTTGGGACCTGTCTTAGCCCCCACAATTCCTTGAGCTCCACGGCCAATGGTCGGTACTTGCAGATTTTGCGACCGTGGGTCTCCTCCAGATTCTGGTTCAGTGGAATAGCGACATCGATGATGGTGACTTTGCGGTCGCTCTTGTCGTAAACCATTATATCTGGGCGGTTGTGGTGGATCGAGAGGTCGGTCAGAACAGTGCGATCCCAGTACAGCTTGAAACGGTCATTTTCCAGGACAGATGCAGGCAGGTACCGATAGTTTGGTACGTTGTCTTCCAGTAGAGCACATTGGGGCGCCAGTTGTCGATGAACAATACGGGCCACGTTGTTGTGGCGCTCGATGTAGGCTGCGTTGGCCAAAACGGGACAGCCTCCCATAATGTGCTCTATGTTTTCACCTGGTTGATGGCACCTCCGGCAAATGTCATCAACGTCTTGATGCCAAGCGTACCGCCTGCAGTTTCTCGTCGGCATTATCCTGTCCTGGATGGCTATCATGTCGGCTTCTACTACTGAAGAGAGTTCACCACGCGTTAGCCACAGATTAGATGCGGCCTTGTCGACGTGTGGTCGGTCCAGTTGATGGGGGTGGGCACCATGCACTGCCTTCTGCTTCCAAGCTGCAATCTTCTCCTCCACTGTCTGCAGATTGCAGTTGAGTTGGTACTCCGCTTGCGCCAAGTGCAGAGCGCTGTTTCCTCTGTCGGCGGCGCAGACAGCTCGGTGTAGCGCGTTTTGGTTGGCGCGTTCTGCGAAGTACTCGCGCAGTTGTCGTACCTGGGCAACACACAGTGCAGATATGTCGACTATTCCAAGTCCCCCTTCTTTGCGTGGTAGTGACACTCTCTCCAGTGCCAATTGAGGATGGTGCATTCCGGCCTTTTTGAATGCTTTCCTCATCCTCCTCTCAAGGTCCTCTAGGTCAGTTTTGCTCCATTTGACTACACCAAAACTGAAGGTCAGCAGGGGAACCGCGAATGTGTTGATCGCGCGTACCTTGTTCCCCGCGTTGAGGAAAGTTCTCAGGACACAGTTCACTCGACTCAAGAACTTGTCTCGCAGCTCCGTCTTGATGTGGGAGTGGCGAATCCCGGTGAGCTGTCGGAATCCAAGGTATTTGTAAGATTCGTCACGAACCATGTCTTGTATAAACTCGCCGTTATAGACCTCGTAGCCTCCGGATTCGGTGAGTTGTCCTTTCAGCAGATGGACACAGCGGCACTTGTCGAGACCAAACTCCATGCAGATGTCCCTGCTTATATCTTCGACAACCCGGATAGCTACACCTAGACGCTGACGTGAATCAGCGTAGGCCTTGAGATCGTCCATGTAAAAGGTATGGGTCACTTCTTCGTGGGCGCCGTCGCCATACCTTATTTTATAGCCATGACCGTTTCTATTGAGCGTCATACTGAGGGGGTTCCGTGCCAGACAAAACCAAAGCGGGCTGAAAGAGTCGCCTTGGAATATCCCCCTCTTTATCTGCAGCGTTCTAGACTGCAACACATTTTCCCCATCACTAAGGTGCAGAGACGTACTCCACTGCCTCATCGCATGCTGCAGGAACCTAACGACGGCGGGGTCAATTTTGTAGAGCTCCAACACCCGGACGAGAAACGAGTGAGGTATGGAGTCATATGTCTTCCTATAGTCTACATAGGCCATACTTAGGTTCCGCTGGTTATATACCGCCTGGCCGACTATGGCTGCGTCGATGATGGCCTGGTCTTTGCAGCCATGCGTATTTTTCCAGCATCCTTTCTGCTTTCTGCGATGATGTGATGCTGTTCGCAGTGAGCAGAAACTTTGGCGGTAATTATGCTGCTCAGTATTTTGTATAGACTCGATAGGCACGTTATCGGTCTGTACTTTGATGGGTTCAATGTGTTGCTGTCTTTCGGGAGGAGGAAGGTGACGCCACGGGTTCAGGGAAGTTGTGTGGGTCACGTAGCACCTTGTTGAAGCACTCAGCTATCTTTGGATGGGCGACGGTCAGCTTCTTGTGCCAAAAGTTCTGGACACCATCGGGGCCCGGTGCTGCCCAGTTCCTCAGGTACCACGAGGCTTCGCGGACATCGTTCTCTCCGACGATGATAGCTGGCATCTCTCCAATTTCACCACAACTCTCCTCCCTCCGTCTTAACCACATTTGCCCGTCGCGATGTTCTACTGGGGTCTCCCAAATACCAGCCCAGAAGTTCGTCACATCGCTAATATCTGGCAAACCTTCGCGGTAGTCGGGCTTCTCGTCGCTAATGTGGTCGTAGAACGCTTTCTCGTTATCTCTGAACATCCGATTTTGTTCCTGGCGCTTTGCAGAGTCAGAGTAACGTTTCAGCCGTTTTTTAAGGACGCTCAATTACTGTACTAGTGTGTCGAGTTTTTCCGTCAGCTGGGGAGCTCCCAGCTGGCGAAGTTCAGTAGGCCGCATGATCACACCAACTTGGCGACATAATTTCGCCGATCTGCTGCCTCTTTTGTACGCCATCAGTCTTCCAATTGCGGCGCGCTTGTTTAGGATCCGTTGCTCCAATCTCCTTCGCCATGGAGGCTCACACCTTTCACGGAGATGTTGGAGCAGTCCGCCTTATGGCCAAATACGGTATCCTAAACTTTTTGGCGGTCGCCACAGCAGCACAGTAAACTTTCAGTTGCAGCTCCTCCATGTCCTCAGCATTAACCAAGTGCAGCGGAAGAATGTGCTCGTTCATGAGCTTTACTGCACTTGTCAGCCTGCGGGAATGCTGCAACTTCGGTATCCTGGGGCGCGACAAAGGATCTGTGTCGCGAAACTGTGAGATCGCCTCGTCGTAGTGGAAGACCAGATCGCGTAGTAGTTATTGATCTGGCTGTGGGTCTTCCGGCTTAGGGGGTTGTTGTGCTGTGGCTTCCACTGGTGCTGATTCGCGTGCCTCACTCGCGAATGAATTGCTCAGCCGTACTGAACTTCGTCTCGACACATCGCCTGCTCTGTTCGTTCTGGAGCTTAGTTCTCTCTGCACCTGCTGCTTGATCTCGTCGATTTGCGTTTGGGAGAGCATGTTGTTGCGTACTATCGCTCTACGCCTCGCGTTCATCGCGTTCTGATCAAGCCTCCCGACGAACTCTGGATACGCTTCCTCGAACATTGTTAGTATTCGAGGGCGACCGCTCATGTCCGTCTCCAAAGCAGTGCAGATGTAATAGGCGCGGATCACGAATTCGTTCATTTCGTGTGTCCACATGATCCGTCGCCTAGTGGTACCCACAAGTGTGGACGACTGTCGTCTGGCAATCGCAACACGTCTCGTAGGCGCAGCGTTTCTTGGGTGATGTCGATGGCTGCTGTTTCCGTGTGGCGGTAGCTCTTCGGGTTGAACCCGGCTGGTGGCCCGCTCTTGCACCTCGCCCTCCAGCCGCTGGCCGCTCGCTCTTACGCCCGTTCCAGGACCAGCTCCAGTTCGGGGACCCTCCTCGGGTGATCGCATTTGTAGTATTCGTCTTGACCTTAGCTCCATTTTCTGGGTGTATCTCCTTTGCCCGGGAGACAGCGGGTTTGGCAAGGTATATTAGAGTCCCACCTTGCCAGAGGAACTTTTTCGGGGCGCCGCCCCTAACATGGAGACAGACGCACCCCTAAACCTCCAATGACCCGGGAGGCCTTCCCCGGGAGAGAGAGATATAGCGCTCTGACTCGCTCGCACCCCCTCACTTACCCACTTTCGACACCCGTTCTCGGAGCCAAGACCAGGTGTGTGTTTCCAGTTCACGCCCGATCTAAAAATGTCGTCATATGATCTTCGTGGAGGCGTGAGATAGGAACATTTGAGACCAACAGGTAGGCTCCTACCCTAGTGTTGATCCCCATTTGAGAACCAACTTTATTTATATATTATTTATATATAATTATTTTTTTTTATCTGTATTCTAGTGACTTTCAACTCATTTGGCTGATTCGTCACTTTAACTTCCATTTTTGGAAGAATGTCGGAAGTGAGAATTGAACTCGTGACCTTTAGCGTGGGAGGCATGGATGTTACCACTACGCCAGATCGCCTCCACGCATAGTCAATTAGAAAAAGGAAGGCGACCACCTCATAAAATAACACTAAATAAATCTCCTGTTGAACGAAGCCAAACATTCATTCTACCATCAACACAGATCATGAGTTTATGAATGAATGCTGTTGAGCAAAAATTTGTTGTCAATGAGATAAATTTCTGCAAATTCTACAAAAATATGCATATGTTTCTGGCAAAGGATTTCATATTCATAGGAACTTTACATCAATTTATGGTTACTGCTATTCCAGAAGCCGTTCTGTTTGAGCATTCTTTCCGTAGTTCTATTCTGTAATTTGATTTTGTAGGAGTCGGAACTCAGGTAATTGATGACTGTACGGTGGATGTTTCGACTACCTGGAACCTAAGACAAAATGAGAGAACTGGCTTCTTACTCTTCTTCGTCGTACAAAAACGAAGCCATGACATAAAGATTCCAGAGTTGCCAAATATTATAAAATTTGGGATTTTTTTGATTTCTGTTTTTATGAATCGAAACATTTGGTTGGTGCGAATTTAATGATTTTGCATATTTTCAGTAAGGCAATTTCAAAAAGGATAAAGGATAAAATAAGTATTTTTAATACCCATATCTATAATATAATAATGATATCCATAACAACTCGTCCAAGATTGTCTGGAGAATCTTTTCTCGTTGATTCGTGCAAAACAACGGCTTTTAACTCCATTGTAATTCAAAAACAATCGTGACTTTTTCGCTTTTTCGCAATACATGACCGTAGTACCGAATGCTTCGCATACAGCCGATACACAAGAACATCTTGTTGGATTGATGGGCTTGCTATCAAAGCGAGAAGCGAGAAAAATGTTCAGCCCAGAAATTGATGGACAGTGAAGCAGCATCGACATCATATCGAATTTCAGCTTCATCTAATTTTAGTGATAATGTGGATGACATGAATATTAAATCTTATCTTAGCCTGGAACTATTCAATTTGACTCGGTGGAATTTCGAAAGAACCTTCCAAAGCGTCTATGTACGTGTATAATTCCGTACTCTCGTTGTCAGTTACCAATAAGGTTGCCACTGCACTTCTTGGGCTTCATTTGTAGCTTCAAAAGCAACTGCTTAAATATGGTCAGTTAGTGGAAATACTGTCATGATCAATATTCTCAGATCTCGACTCCGGTAACTTCCGCAGTTCGCGTAAATTTTACCATTTTCCTTTAGCAGCATAGTCTAATATTGAAAAAAAAACCTTTTCAATGTATTGATTTGCTGAATATGGATTCTGTTATTTCTACGTCAGCATTGAAACTTTACATAGCATATCTAGAATCAAGGCACTCAGAAGTAACTACAGGTGAGTCAATACGCAAAAACCAAAACTCTGTAGTTATCTTAAAAGTCTACTGTGTTTTGTTTGTAAACAAGACAGCAGCTGTGTTATCACAGAATATTTCTAGTGTTGTTCGGATACGACCTTTCCTTGTAAACACGTATGTTCATTACGTAGGCAATAAATGAACGGCAGTTTTGGCACAACGACCGATTTTACAAATGCGCATTGATTTGATATTGATTAATTCATTAAAAGATTTTTGTTTTAATTTAGTATGTATCCCAAACCCTTTGAGGTACAAATGACGATGACGATAAGTGCATATATTGATTTCGAAGAAAAACAAAAATATAGTAAGATTTTCTTAAGACTTTATTTCTCAATACTATTTGAATGTATATCTATTGTTCACGGTTCTCATTTCACTTTTTTTTAATTTTATTGTTGTTTTTTCCAATAACTAAATACTTTATCAATGTATTTTTGGTAGTCAAAAAAGCATAGCAGTATTAGAGTTTGTTCTGTCATTCTTTGCATTTATCTAAACTCGACATTGATTAATTTCTTTGCTGTTGCGTGATTATCGCCTCTCATGTGTCATGTGTTTGTGTATTTAGTATTTTTTTGTTGTTGTTGCTCAACGCTCCTTTTTCTTTTGATTTCCTATCTGAATGCATTCTTCGCTCATATAAATAGTTATTTAGTAAAATTTAGGAAACTTATAAATGGAATCTACTTTTTTTTTGTTTTGACAAAGTTTTTTTTAACTATTTTTTTGTAGATATAAATTGTTTGAAAAGTTCTCCTCCGCAAGCTTTTGCGCTTGGTAATATAAGATTTTTTGCTTGGTTTAATTGGGTGTCTATAACCGCTTTTTTCCCATTTTCTCGTTTTACTCACATTTAAATCACATTTTGATGCAGTCACAAAAGTTAATGCAGAATTCAGTCGATAAAAAATGTTGAAATTCTTTGTTTAAAAAAGTATTTTTTCTTTCAACTACGTGTTGTGTATGTATGTTGGTTGTTTCTTGAATGTTGATTTACACTATTTATCAAGTGTAATTTTTGGTTTAGTTGCAAATTCATATCGTTTTTCACTACTTTCGTTTGGATGAAATTGAAAGCTAGTTTGTTTTTGGTAATGATTAAAATTTCAACTCAAACTGTTAGTCAAGAAGAGAAAGCAATTCGATAGTTAGATATTTTGTTTCACTTTCGAAGGATCACGTCCAATGGTTATCATTGGTTCTATTTCGATCGGTATTAGTATATTTGATGTTGCTGTTCCTCCTCTCTTGAGGGATTTCGCTTACTGTTCTCAGAATACAATACATTATAGAATGTTGAATCATTTGAAACAGAAGATGTACTTTTAGATAATGTATATCTAATGTATTGATGAGTGTTATGTACTGATCTGTGGCATATATGATATGGTGTGCTTAACAACGTTCTGCTGTGATTGACCATAAAAATGTTTATATTATATCAAATCTGTATACGACTATAGCATCTGTTGGTCATAGTCCTTGGATTAATCAGAGTTTGAGTAAACAGAAATGCAGCAGCTATCTAATCGATTAACAAGGTGGTTTCAATTGAACTACTATTTTGGTTTAAATACACTAGAAACAGAGGGTTGTAATATTGTAATGATTACTATTTGACACTGTTTGTACATGGATTAACTTCATTATAGAACCGAAAAAATGTAACGCTCACTGGAAGTCATTAGAGGAAAATCTCCAAAAAAAAAATAAAGGTAGGAAAAATGAGAATAATGTTGTCGAAATGTTATGTTAATTGGGTTTCAGAAGAAACGTCAAACTCAGCAAAAATCAAAGCTCTGTAATATTGTATTGTTAATAGGATACTGCAATCCTTCTAAATTATCTTCACTTTTTCAACTGCAAGTTATCACGTCCACAATATTTATGAAAATAATTGATGTTTATGCTTCCGATATGAGCAGAACATGCAACAGCTCTCTTTCCACAGTGGATGGACGAAGTATACGACGATTTTATATGCACGTGTTGGTATAGTTAGATTGATAGTATAGAGAAACTTTAGCTCATGTTGTATACTATCTCCCGAAGGGTATGAAAAGCCAAATGGGTGGAAAATATTTGCAACGGAAGTCGCGTACGATACTGTGTTTGTGTTGCTTAACCCATTTTAGGCCAAGCGTTCGAAAAATCTTTGATAATTTTTCATGTCTTTGGAAAGCTACCATATGGTAATGTTTTTGCACAAAAAGATAGCTTAATTTATTAGCTACCACTTACTATCAAGTTCATTCAGTTTTGTATATCTTTATTGGGCAATAAATTCGATATAAAGCAAGTATGTTTGGAATGTGTTCTTACTTGCAATCGAAAAACCCAATAAAATACAAAATTGTGTGAACTTTTCTACTGTATTACTTTGATAAAAGAACATTGCGATATGGGTCGAAAATCGTTCGATTGAGCCTCGTACAGGAACAGCCGGGAAAATTGAGTGGTCGAAAAATCGAACGTTGGCCAAAACCAACATTTTTCTCTGCTGAATCAATACCAACACATCTAACCCCCGCAGCGCATTTTGGTTCATTTACTTTGGAAGACGGAAGGTTTCTCATTTGTTTTTGCATTTTCATTTGTGAATGTTTGCAAATATCAATTAATTCGGCAAACATTATTTAAAATCCTTAACCTTAGGTAATGGCGGCCCGTGGAGTTTCGTGTGTGGAGGGCCTGGAGGAAATGATCAGTACATGTAACAAGGATTTTGATGAGATTGCTGGTATAAATATTCTTCCGCCGGGTCTAATAATAACCACCCAACCTTCGATTACATTGTTTTTTCGCATCATTTTGGTATTTTGCAAAATGGATAATTGGAAAGAAATATTTCTTAAGCATAGACATTTCTCCACGACCAACAATGAAAGTAATAAGTTGAAATTACATGAAATAAGAAATGTCACATCTCACCTTAGGTGGATTAAATTAGGTTTATAATTAGAGACCTCTATCCTCCTGTGCTTGTTCGTCCGGGAATATAAAATTGATGCATTTATGAATACCGTATATTTGCTAATTGAACTGATTTTCAGTTCGCAGTATTTTTTTGCTTTCAAAAAAATGTGCGGGTTTCGGCCAATGTTCGATTTTTCGAACAGACATTTCCCGGAAAATGGAAGATAGGAAAAACATAATTCTTGAACATTGGGGTTTCTTTAGCATCAATAATCGAAATTACACCAATGGCTTTCGTAAAAAAAATATTTTTTACAGCTTGGTCGTTAATGGGTTAAAGTGGAAGTGCACTGTTTGACCGAAGGTCAAATATTTGACACATTTTGACAGATATAATGGTTAGTCAATTATCAACAGTGGCAAATAATTCCAAACATCGAGCATGGAAAAATGACTGGAATATTTAACGTAATTAACTGGAATTAATACATGCATTGATTGATTGGAATTTTTTTTTAAATATATAATTTTCTTTATTGTGATAGATCAATAAATCCGATTTGATGAAGTATGTATTGATAAAGCATTGCTTTTTAATGGAAATAATACAGTGCAAACCAAAGCATGGCTTGACAAACGTTATCCGGACTCTGCTCCAGCAATGCTTTATCAATATACGAAATTCGGATTTTTCCATTTTTTTCACGATAACAAAAGTTGCTTCACTCTCAATAGTGTAACTCACGAACCAATCGACCGATTGCTGTCAAATTTTGACACGTATCCATTGGAAGATGGTGCTTTGTGATAGTCAAGTAGATTTTTGCAAGAGGCGCCATCTAGACGTCGACCTTATGAACTTTTCTGCCGAACTGTTATAACAGAAAAAAAATCATCCAATCAATCAATGAATCATCCAATCAATCAAACCTTAGCCTTGTACCAGCTAGTGAGTAGAAATAGTCTTAATGCTGATCAGTCAACCGCTAGCTAGACCAAAAACCGTCAACCGAAGGAAGAAAAACTTGAAAGAAAGCAGAGTAATCAAATCCAAAATTAGCAACAGGAAGGATGGCCAAGCAGCACAGAGACAATCTCAACAGCAGCAACAACATCGTCAACAGCAACGTGTTTTATTCTATTGTTTACCAAGCAGAAGGAGTTAATTTATCAGTTTTTTTTAGAGCTAGTTTTCCAAACGAGATTTCGCTGCGGATTTGCAAGTTGGAGCGTCCAGAGGCACTTTTAAATCGTAGAACTGCTCTCGTGCTATCGATCCAATACACACAGTAATGCAACTCTGTTCAGGCACCAATCGATTTTCATACCGTCTGGTGGAGAGCGCTTTTGTTTTTTTTTGGTGAAACATTTTCACACATCTCGATTTATCATCCATCCAGCTAGCAACCGGGCTATAACGGTGGCTCGATGAAAAGCTTTGATGTACCGCGGCGGTTTTCATATCATATCATTAGGTGGAGAGTTTTTGTGTATGACTGAATCACACGCAGGCATTTTTAATGTTGTGCGTTGCCAATTGCGGTAGTGGTACCAATTTAGAATGGTCTGTGGCTGCAGTGTATATGTTAAGAAGAAGATATACATTACGTACATTAGGCACAAATTGCGACTCATAAGCAGCTGTTTCGTGAGAACAAGAATTAACCATGAATCAACCATTTTCAGCTGCTTCCATAAAACCACGCAAACTATCAATCCTTTTCAGGGTCACCAAAACTTTCACTAATATCCGAAATAATGAAGAACAAATCGATTTTTATATTTTTCTTGTTGGGAATTGTGTGAATTTAGGAATGTTTTGTGCTAAATGGTGACTTTTTTTTCGATCGATCATTGAATTTTCACGAACTCGTGCATTGTTTCCATATTGAAAGTGGTGTCAAAGGGCAGTACACTTCAAACCGGATATGAAGAAAGTATTTCACTGCGGTGCGATCTGTTCTGTTCTTCGGTTCCGTTGTAGAGATCAGCGCCACAACATGCAACGTATATCGTAACGTATTCCAATATCAACAATGCCGTCGTATTTCGGACACAACTCTTCAGCTTTTTCCAATAGTTGAGTATTGAAAATAGTCAACAATCGTAATTAATAATTCCGGATTCTTTTACAAATCAAACGGTTCTTTCAGGGCCATATTTATTTTTTCGGATTTCTGAACAGTTAAAAGAACTCAACTGTGAAGCAATTGTTCCCAACAATTATAGTCCTACATCAAGTTCTCGTTCGTGCCGTTTTTAGTCATTCTCGTGGTATTTTGTTCAATTGAACGTTTGGCCAAATTTGTCATGGTGTAGTATTCGCTTGGAGACAATGCGAAGTTGTTAACACTAACTCCTTGGCCTGTATAAGCATCCAAATCAATCAAATTATCAGTCGTTTGGTGCGTAAATTGAAGACCTACGCCACCAAAATATGCATGGTTGAGGTAAGCGCCAACTCCGTTTTTCTAGTGAATTAAAATACCAAAAATCAAACAACCCCTCCCGCCCGCTTTTGACCATTAATATTTATTAAATGGAGTCAGCTTATTCTGTAAAAATTATTGATAGTTAATATTATTCAGCTACAAACAAGGAAGAAGCATTTTCCATCACTGAATTGTATTGGTGGTTACGTCAACTATGCATATTTGGGCAGCATGTGTTATTAAATTCTGACAGATCAAAAAGCCTTGAATTTTCAAGCATATTAGATACAATTGGACTCAATCCTTTGTTTCTGTACTGTGTTTCAGAAAAACTAGAAGCGATTATGAAATACGGCAACGCTTTGTTACATGTTGCAAAGCCGACGGAAAATCATTGAAAAATGACCTAATAGGAAATCCGACCATATTCGCTAAATTCACTTGATTTTACTTCCTTCTATTAATATCGATGTCATGCGGATTTGTCGAGTTGAAATAACATCGAAGAATCGCTTGAGTATGCGATAATTGGACATATGAAATACTTCCAATTAGTAGCTTTAAAAAATCACTTCAAATTAAAATGTATTTTATTCTTGATTAAATTCGCCTTTCATGTGCATGATGTGCATAATATATACGGAATTTCACTGTGTGTTGGCTTCATAGCGTCATAGTTTTATTTTGTTTAAATTTTCGTGGAAATGAGAATCCACAGAGAGCATTTTCGTGTTTGCAGATGCAAATCCTAAATCGTGTGCTATAGATAGAATGTTCGCATCACTTTCTTCTTCATCGCATTCATCTCGTTTTTTTTGTATCAAGCTGTTATCACCATCGGCAGTGCTGTTGAGTGAGTGTAAGATTCCCTCTCCGGTGTAAGGTACTGGAGAGTCACGATATAAATTTTGTCCCATCTTCAATAATCGTGTTATTAAATGACTACCTCCTGGGAGAAAGGACACGTGCCGTATATAAATTCTTACACGAGTGTTGGAGGAGAGGGTTAGTTCAGCAGGTAAGAAGAATGAATGCGGCGGTGGATTTGTTTGACAGCTGGTTCCAATTTGGTGAGGTGGTGGTGGGAAATATGTACTTAAAAGCTTCTATCTCATCATTCTCTGACTGACTAGCTAGCGGTGGAGCAGGTGGTCAACCCCTAGGCAAATTGGGAAATCATTAATTCAGAAAGCATTGTCGTTAACTCCGTTGCTTGGAAAGGAACTTCAAAGGAAGTCTCATCAGTTTAGAAAATATGATGGCTTCTTTGTGATCCTATTCGTCATTGGGAGGATGATGGTTCCAATGAATGGTTCTTCATGTGAACCAAACTATAATCGGATAATTTCTTCAATTATTTGAAAATTTTTGAGATATACATTCTATGTTCAAAGTTTTCGCGTTAAAATCGAACGCAATTTTGCACTGTTGTCATCAGACAATCATTTGTTGCATTGCCGAATCCGCCTGTGCTCGTTTGAATGGATGTTGTATGTAATTTTATGCAGTTTGTTGTATAGGTTATACAATGTTGAACTCAAGTTCGTGGTCGAATAATAACTGAAACAACGAAATTCTTATCATTACAGTAGATTTTATGAGGTTTCTCTCGTTCGTTCATTGGCTGGAACAAAAAAATTGTAAGGGGTTGTATTTAGGACACGACCGCATATTTTCGTCATAGAACAACGCAATTATATTATGCAATCCACTTGTTTACCACTTTGAATATTATTTTAGAATACATCGAAATTTTTGTAATAGATTATGTTCTTCGTTACAAATAATTTTGATGAACGTCCTTTTACGTTTGATATGATGTGTAGGACTACCAAAATATGTGAACGGAAGAATTGTCAAACGATCATTGTATTTTACATTTCCCTCTGGAATAAATGCAATGAAAACATGAGTGTTTACGTAGTTCTCGAACCGCGAAAGTTCATTCAGTATCTGAAATGACAATTTTTCCAGGCTTTTTAGTTTAAAAGTACGTTTTAGGGAAACATATTCCGGTTTGCACAACGACAAGCGAGTACAAAAGTACTCAACACCAAAAAATACCCACGACTTGCATGTATTTGCAAAGCGGATTACCACAGGTACATTAATTTTGAAGTCCGTGTTAGGGAAACACAGCTAAGTGGGAAAAAATACCCCCAGCTTGCATGTTTCGACAAAGCGGATTCCCCCAGGTACATTGATTTTGAAGTCCGTGTTAGGAAAATACAGCTCGGTGGGAACAAAAATACCCCCAACTTGCATGTATATTTGCAGAGCGAATTTCCACAGGTACATCGATTTTGAAGTCTGTGTTGGGGAAACTGTAAATCAGGCCAATCATAGCTTGGCAGTTAGGGCGTTTAAATAACGCTTGACATTTTACAGTTATTACATTGTTCATCTCATGAAAAATAATATTTTATTAATTGAGGGACTTAGAATGAAAGGGGTGTAAGTGGTTTGATCGATTTCTCTACATCGACTCTCTCTTCTGGTCATAACTTAGCTGCAAATACAATCCTAGTTGTATTTGACAATGTGGAAGATAGGTCAGAACCTCATCTATCGGATTCTATAGCGAACATAAATTGGAACTTTTTTGCAGTTGAGTTATTAACTAAAGAAAAATTTGATGAAAAGAAATCGATCAAGTCACTTACACCCAGTGTATTCTAAGGCCCTCAATTGTGATAGACGCGTAGAAATATTTCCTATCAATCGATGCAAACCGATTTTTCCGATCTGTTAAGAAATGTTCGAGTTATAAGCATTCGAAATACGGGTATGGTTAGCACATAAATCGGCAGCACAAATGTATGGGAAAAAAGGTAGTTCTTTCAGTTTTCATGAATTTAAACCGTTTGGAGATTAGCGAATTGTAATGTATAGCATATCAAACAAATCTTAGAGAATTTACGATTCGATTGGTATGCATATCATGAGAATTCTTCACAGTGAAAATAGTAAGTAACGTTAACTTTCATAAAAACGTGACCTGTTTTCTCATTTGGCACCCTTCCTGAAAGACGTAGTTCTGAGTCAAAACATTATACATTCGCATTCCGCGAGGAATTGGAGGTTTTTCAAGTATAACGTAATACGTAATACGTAAAACGTAAATACTTGAAGTGCGATTGATTACGTTCAATAATTACTGTAATTAAGATTTATCGGTCGAAAAACACACGCCAGATTGAATAATTAAGTTTATTTCAGATCATAATTTAAATAGATTTAATTATTCAATCTTCCTTCTCCCTTTTCCAGTTCCAGTGATCTAATGAATATATTTCATCCTCGCAGTAAGAAAAAGGAACCCAGTCTAAAAACGCTCAGACGACTGCTTGAACCCACGCTTCCCACGCAATAATGTTTTGAATTGTACGAGGGCTGTCCGATAAGTACTAGCCTACAAAAAAAACAAATTCTTTGTTCAGTTTTGCTCATAAAAGACAATTATTGTTTATTTTCATCGAATTCATTATATATAACAGTAACAATTCACTTTTTATTTTCGAAATAATTCAAATATGTGAAATTAGGGTGGACATTCGTTTAGCCGCATCTTAATATTTCGATAAAAAAAATTGTGCGGCTAATTTCGAGTTCAATCGGTAGCTAATATTTAGTATATCCACCTCCATTCCGGATCACTTTAAAAATTTGATTTGGCATCGAATCAGACAGCTTTTTAAGTGTTGTCATATCGATTAGGGCCCAACACTCCCGAATTACTGCCTTGAGCCTGGAAATGTTGTCAAATTGTTGTCCGTTTGCATAGACCATCCCGGCCAAGATTTCACATAGATTCACAATGAGATTGCAATCGGGACTGCAAGCAGACCATTCAAGAAGCGGAATGTCCTTCTCAACAAATCATGCCTTTGATTGCTTGGAAAAGTGGATCGATGCATTATCCTGCTGAAAAACGATATCCTCAGTAGCGTTATTCTCAATATGGCTAATCAAAACGTCCTCCAGCAACTCAAGAAACTTTTCGGAGTTCATTCGGATGGAAATGAAATAAATGGGAAGTTTGCTGTGATAGAAAAAGGCTCCCCACACCATCAAACTTCCGCCCTCAAAGTTTCGCTTCAATCTCACGACATTCCGCTGACTTAAATCGTGCCAATAGCTGTAACAGTCCGGCCCATTCAAATTAAACTTTTTTTAGTCGGAAAACACAACATTTCACCATTCTAGTTTCCATTACATGTATTACCGGGCGAATTTTAGACGGTTCTGCTTATGAGTGGCGGTCAGTTTCGGCTTTTCTTGAAGTTTCTTCCACTTGATCCATTTCTGTCTTAATTTGAGAGCAGGACAATCGTTTCTTGGTTGCTTCGTGTCTTATTTGACCTTTAAGACACAAAGTAACTTTGGTGTTTCTGTTCTAGGTTGTTTTTTTTCCATATTTCGGGCCCATTTTCAAGAAATTACGTACTACTTTCTCAGCTCGACCAATTTTTGTGGCGATCGAGCTATTAGAAAACTTTTTCTTCTTTGAACATCTTTATTACTCTCCGTTCTTCCTCCGTTAATCGATTACCTTTCGCCATTCCTTTAAATTATACGTGAATCACTAATCTGACCTACTTCTTACGTTGCACATCTAATATTTACCGTGTAAATTGAATACTCCGAAGTAAATTTTCAAAAAAACACAGATAAAGAGTCGGTAATTTTACGAAATCCTGATTATTATGCTCTGCGGCTAAACGTATGTCTCGGGAAAAAACGACGTTTGAATGTTTACATCCACCGATGACGCCTTGTGCGTCTGTGAGTGAGACGAGCGTCTTTTCAATAAAAGTGACTAAAATATACTATTTCTACAGCAAATAAGTATCCCGATAGAAAGAACATTCCTAATTGTGTTCAGGGATGAACCAGTTACATTTTTTTTCAAGTGCGGCTAAACGAATGTCTATCACTGTAGTAACCGGTCTCGAAGTCCTCCACCAGGATGATCACGTTCCGATCCAATAAAGACGTTGCCATGCAATAAGGAGGTAGTCAACGTCTACTAATTTGTTTTTGACAGTAATCCCGCAGTCTGCTCGCGTTTTTGAGGATCCGAACAGGTGCCGGAATTATGCAACAACAGCGGCCAGAAGTTTTTGAATTAGTGGGTTAATTTTTTTTTAACCAAAATATATATTTTTATTAAGGCTCATATGGCGTCAACCTGACGGGGCCGGGAGTTTAATATTTCGACAATGTTTGCCTTATAACTATGTTAGTAATATGTAACCGATTACTCGCGGTTGGCTCGAGGTTAGTATTACAAGTGTTTTCGTAATTGTGATGTTGCTGTCTCCAATGCTCTGTACCTGAGCCCGACACGGGATACTTCCTATTGGGATGCAGCTGACCTTCAATCAGCAACTTCTCGACTCGAGGAATCCAGGATAGAATGGTCACTAGCCGGCGCAAACATCAGCTGGTGTAGAGTTGTCATGAGCGGTACAACCTTTGGCTCTTGTTGAATGATCAGTGGACTGCACAACCATCTCACGATATGGAACAGAGTCCTTACGTTTTGCAGCCAAATCAGGCCAACTGAGTTCTTCTCAAGGTGGATGGGATACAGATGATTTCGATATTTTCGAGAGATGTCATGACGACCCCCTTCTCAGGCCAGAATGGATATTTTTTTTCGAAATCTCGTTTTGACGAATAGTTCAGAATTCGCTTTTTCAGAATCACACCACTTACCACAGTGAATCCTGATTCTTCTTACCCATTCCCGCTAACAATTTTTCCTTCCATGATAATCGCAGGAGAACCAATCTATAGAGGCGACCCTTCACTGCCCATGATTGCATAGGAGACGTAATCGACAATACCATTAGTGTTGGAAAAACGCATTTTTGTTGTTTTTTGGCCTACAAGCATAACCATGCAAATTTCCGATGAAATGATTTGTCCAGTTGAAGGATATTATCGGCAAAAAGAGGGCCTAGGTGATTTTGCGGATTATAACATATTGTTTTTCATTTGGAAAACGCTTGCGTCTATTGATGCGGACAATCAATCGTTTCAATGAACATTTGTCCGCATAGCTAGACGTAATCACCAGGTTGCTCTGTTTGTAGCGTTAGTATTTACAATTCCGATAATAGTCAAAACGTCATCGTCGGTAGTTTTAGTTGTTATCGGATAGAATCAGAAAGGTTTGGAAGAAAATTAAGTGAAATGTCTGGAAAAGGTGCTCTTGATTTGTTGCGAGTCTATGATAGTACTTTTTTCTTGAAGAATTCTCTGGGATATGTGATAAGAACAGCAGGTTCGAGATTTTTCAATTGATTGAATTTGTAAAGGTAATCTGCAATGTTGGTAATTTTAGCAACATGATTTACCGATATCACGATC
Source organism: Toxorhynchites rutilus septentrionalis (assembly GCF_029784135.1). Classification (NCBI taxonomy): domain Eukaryota; kingdom Metazoa; phylum Arthropoda; class Insecta; order Diptera; family Culicidae; genus Toxorhynchites; species Toxorhynchites rutilus. The sequence continues at coordinate 83,037,442 of NC_073746.1, forward strand.
GATCGCATAAAGATGGTATAGTGACTTATTCCAACGGTATGAGTAAGTGCTGATTATGTGGAATAATTCAATGTTGAATCCGAGGAGTTATAATGTTAAGAACCAATATTATTTCAATTTTACTACTGATCTGATTGTTTTATTATCTACTTGAAGATTCAAATGCAGAAATTTAGATAATTATAACATTAAAAAACAAAATTGCTTCTCTTTGTTCATCGTGTACAGAAAATAGTAATTATATGAGCAGCGCTTCAATGGTTTCTTATATTACTCTATTAAAAAACACAAAGTAATAAGATACTATGTGCTCCCGTGGCCGAGTGGTTAGCGTCAAACCTAACATGCCGGGGGTTCGGGTTCGATTCCCGTTCTGGTCGGGGAAATTTTTCTTCAAAGAAATTTCCTCTGACTTGCACTGTGGTCACGCGTATTCTAGAGCTTGCCACTCAGAATGCATTCAATGCGTGTTATTTGGCATAGAAATCTCAACTAAGTACTAATGAAAATGACTTCAAGTAATACTACGTTGAGACGGCGGAGTTCCTCTAGGAACGTTAGTGCCATATAAGAAGAAGAAGAAGAAAAAGACACTATCGTGACAGACATGTTTGGACTCTACAAAGAATGTGATTCAAATGTAGATTTAGCTTATAGCACATAATGCTGACAATTGTTGATTTTCGAACGATGTATGAAAGCTGTATGGAACTACGTCTCCTATACAAACATGGGCAGTTCAAGCCACGAATATCATACTAACATTCTTTCCCTTCCCCCCGTGACTGTAAGGACGAAGTTCAACTCGGTTGAAAGCACTGCGTTTTGGAGCATTTGTAGCAATGAATATTGCATCAAGATTCAATTGATTAAAATGAAAAATCGAAAATATTTATGACCTTAAAAAGAGGATTCTCGGCTGGTCCTCCATGCACATTAATTATGATTACTGGTTTGATTATTCCTTGATACTGAATAATCTCGATTTCAGACAGCATGCACATCCTTTACAAATCGAGCCAATGAGAAAATGGGTTCGAAGAACAGTGCCTTCCTGCAGCTGCTCAAACATGCTCAAGGGCGCGTGAATTCATTTAGGAGTAAAATTGGAAACATGAACCCTTTTTTGCCATTTCTGGTCAAAACAGTAAGAATCTCACAATAGCGTTGAAGTAGTGCTTTTATAACATCTGATACACGAAACATAGCATGAATGCACCTTCAGAGAGTCCGATGCTCATATTTCGAGAATAAATCATATTTCGATTAGCCTATTCGTTATCGCGCCGAAACCTTAGAGTTGAAAACTCAATTCATAATTTGATACGTTACGGCAAAAATTGCTCCACGTTCATAACAGAACTTTCTGTTTGTCTTTTTCACGTCACCTTTGCACTGATGAAGTAAACACTTCTATTAAAAGACAATGAGAAATGTAAGCTTGGTCCATATCGGTGAAAAATATACCTCTCAAGCTCAGACGACCTTCATTAGACGCCACTATAATGTACCTTTTTGAAGAAAAACAATCTGTATACTTTGGAGCACACCTTATACATGTCTCAGATGATTGCAAATTCCATTGAGATAATGTGTTTGGTAAAGGTCATCATCATCAGTCTCAAAAGTTTCGGACGCTGTTTGGGGAAAAGGCACCACAGCTTTTCTTCCGAAGTAACTTATCGAACTATCGCACCTATTTTTCTTCCCCCATTGACGAGGCGCCTTTCAAAGTTTGTGACGCACATAAACAATAACCATTAGTAAGGTGAGTTACCAGAAAAGAAAGACGCGAGACATTTCTGCCAGACCATGAACGCCCTTCCGAGAGCGAAGCCTACGTGAATCGTTGACTTTGCCAATGTTATCCAATCCCGCGTTTTTGTGCTCAAGTCAAATTTGCTTAGTTCCACAATGATACATAGTTAAACAAGAAAATCAAACAAATGCTCATAAGAGCGACAGCGGCGACATCAATTGTTCCTCCCCCGTCACAAGGCTTAGTGGTTGGCTCAAACATTCGAGTGTATTCAAGCAGAATCGCAAACTTGTAGCAGAGCAAAATAATTCGCGTTAACGTACAGAAACCCGTCACATACATGCCTGCGAATGTTCGAACCATAAATAGGGATACTCTGCTTTTGTTTGCACACTCTTGTTGAACCTCCGACCCAGCCTCTGAGGGCGCCAGAACGTAAAGTAAGTTACATGATTCTTTTGGATAGATGAACGTAAAAATAAACCATACAACAACGGTTTATCCGTGTGGAAATAATGCTCTGAAAATCGAAACACCTCAGCCCTTGGAGATCCCTTAGCTGGCATATAGTTCTCACCAGGGAAATGCACCATATCATGTTTTTCATTATGTTCTTGTATATGCGTGGGGTGGCTTCCGTGGCGGAGCGGTTATTGGGGTCGATGGTCGGGTGATTTTTTTGGCAACCAAAAATTGCCTGACTTGCACTTAAAGTTTAACATATAATCAAACCGTGTTATTCGTCATCGTAGTCTTCACTAATGGAAATGACGCATTACAACGCCGAGCAAATGAAGTTCCACTGTGAAACGTAGTGCCGCTGAAGAAAATGATGCATAGAAACAGAACACATGCTCAAAACGGCCAACATGAAAAACACATATTTCTTATCGCTGTTCCTTTTAAACGAACTTGAAATGGAAGAATGTTGTCGTTGTAAAATTACACTTTGTTATTTTGTGATGTTTTGGCCTAATCTAGATTTCTTTTTTAACTTTAAAAATAATCAATTTTCCAACAGGCGAAAATTTTATTTTTCAGCAGGAGAACGAATGAATCACCAAGAATATTTAGACATTATTGAATCATTAGAAATAATGTGTTCGTAGTTCTAGTCTTCTAAAATTGACACCATTTGCTTCTGAACCCGAGTGATATTTCATCTGTCAACTAGTCCATATATTGACAGCTATTCAAAGTGGACTTATCACTGCCCTTTTTCACAAAAGAAAAATTGAATATCGTGCAGAGTAATACCGTAATGCTTCAGAAACCGGACGGCTTTTCAATCCAGACACTTCATCATTATATTCAATATCACTACAGAACCAAAAGATCATTGGCATGTTCGATAGATGCGACTGATAGGTACTATTGAGACAATTTAGTGTAGAGTAAGACATAGTATCTAGCTGTTGTCAAGAAAATGTAAAACAAATCAAAATAAATAAAACAGGAACAGGAAAATGCGAGATGTTCGGAATAAAAAAAAACACATTCAGAAGATGATTCTAAACCGGATGGATCAAAAGTTCACGCTGATTTTTTTTATTGCAGGAGTTTCATAAAAGTATGTTACAATCCCTAGAAAAAATGGAGCAAGAATTTTCGGTGTTTGATGTTTGGTTTAAGATCATAATGGAACAATAAAGGAATAATAAACTTTACAAAAATCAATAACTAATTTCTCCGCTGACAAAATGAGTCCGGAATTCAAATCACAATGCACAATGAAGAAATTACAAAAAGAATCAACAATGTGTCCGTGTGATTGAAAAAAATAAGTAAAAATCAGGAAGTGGGTTATATCTGTGGTATAATCGCAAGATTGACGTAGGACTATTGCTAGTTTAGTGATCATTTGTTCGAAGTTGCATCTAAATAAATTCTGGATGAATGGATGAATGATTATTTGGAGGAATTCCAAAACGAGGGCGTTACGTTGCAGGCACAAGGTTTTGAGCATCAATACCTTTTTTTTGCACTCAATCTGCCCTTCTTCAAAACACCCACTTCTCGTTTGAGAAATTGTTGAGTGAACATCGTTTGCCGGCGATGCGTCGAGGGGTAATTAATAATCTTTCTCAGGACTCATCTTGTACTCCTTATAACATTCCGAGAGACGTATTTTGATTGAAGAAATTACAAAAATAATGTAATTGATCAACTCTTTCGCTTTAAAGAAATTTTCTATTTTGAGAAGAACTATTTGATGTATGATTTGTTGTAAACAAAACAAAATCTCTTGTGTTGTGCGTGAGGATTTTTAGCTTTTTTCGAAGTCACGTCTCCTGTGCAGCGAATTCTGAGAATTTAGTTGATTTTTGCTTTCGGGCAGCCGCTGGTCGTCTTCTTCACAACAGCAAGTTTGAGGCGTTGGGGCAGCGGTTGTTGTTTTCTTCTTCCCGGTAGCAGCGGGAAGTAGCGGTAGATGCTTGAACGAGCACGACGCACCAGTGCTCTTCGTTTGCACAAACAGGCTCTTGATGGTGACACCGTTCATCAGCGCTTTCTTGATGAGCAAAATTAGCTTCGTCACATCAATGTGGCAGCTGCGATAACATGCTTCAACCGGTGTACAATCATAACTGAGTGAGTTTCCGAACAGGCGCCAGCTTATATACAGATTTGTTTGATGTTATCTCAAAGCAGCTTTCAAATTATTGAAACAAGTTTTTGGATCAATAATCAACGCTCTCGTTTTCGAAATATTTTACTTGAAACTTGAACATCCCAGTATATGCCCCATTTAGTCACAACATACTGTCGACCCTCTCTGTTTGTGGCAGTTGACCGCTCTCTAGCCGTAGCGGGAATACTGGAAGCACAAAAGAAATTTCCTTCAATGCTGCACCCGGTCCAAAAGCGGAGCTTACGTTACAATCATTTACCCATTCCTTTGCACTGATCTACGTGCGACTAATTTGCATAGAAGGCTTTGCAATGGTAGTGGTATATAAATCTGGTGTATGAAACTGTGTAACACAGCTGCAGAAGTTACTTGTTATAGACGCCGCGAGTAGCTGAATACAGAAAAGCCAGAACAAATGTATGGGATAATGGGAGTGTTAGTTTTTTTTTCAATTTAAACCATTTACTGATTAGCAAATTGTAATCTCTAGCACATCAAACAAATCTAAGAGAATGTCCGATTTTATTGTTATGCGAATCAGCTAAATCCATTCGCAGTAAAAAAAAAGTTATTAACGTTGAAACTATTTCATACAAACATGACCTATTTTCTCATTCGCAACCCTTATTGATAGACGTAGTCTTACGCCAAGAAACAGAAACGTTCCTTAACCTATAACGAACGAGTGCATTTTCCTAGAACGATGTCCAGTTCTTCGACGGATTTTTTAAGAAATTAAGTGCTTTACAATACTTGGAACTTGACGGTCCAGTATAGTTGTATTGGGTGAACCGAGTGCGAACCCGTGAAACATCTCAGTGCGAACCCAACAGCTTCCGGGTTGAACCCTTTGCGAAACTAGGTTGAAACTGAGTGAATAAAAAACATTTTGACAGCAGTTAGGTTGGAAGTGGTGTTGAAACTGAACAAAAACGAATTCGCTATACAGTCAATCGCAAGTGTCATTAGTGTTGAGTGTACAAATGCTACTTGACGATACTTTCCATTTATTGGGTTTAAAATATTTAGAATACATTGATTCTTTTGATGCATATTTATTACTTATACATTTAACTAGCTGTGTGTGCAATAAAATTCCGCCAAAAGTTTTCTGTTAACTTTTTCCAAAAAAAAAATGTAAGGGGTTGTATCTAGGACACGACCGCATATTTTCAACGTAGATCTACGCAGCTATATTATGCAATCCACTTGTTTACCACTTCGAATATTATTTTAGAATACATCGAAATTTTTGTAATAGATTATGATGCCTAGGACTACCAAAATATGTGAACGGAAGATTTGTCAAACGATCATTGTATTTTACATTTTCCTCTGAAATTATAGCACATCTCATGCTTACGTAGTTCTCGAACCACGAAAGTTCATTCACCTCTAGTATCTGCAATGACGATTTTTCCAGGCTTCTTAGTTTAAAAGTACGTTTTAGGGAAACATATTCCGGTCTGCACAACGACAAGCGAGTACAAAAGTACTCAACACCAAAAAATACCCCCGGCATGCATGTATTTGCAAAGCGGATTCCCCCAGGTACATTAATTTGAAGTCCGTGTTAGGGAAACACAGCTCAGTGGGGAAAAAATACCCCGATTTGCATGTTTTGACAAAACGGATTTCCCCAGGCACATTGATTTTGAAGTCCGTGTTAGGGAAACACAGCTCAGTGGGAATAATAATACCCCTAACTTGCATGTACAGGGTTTTCCAACTTTAAATTCCGAAAGTAAATTGAAATAAAACACACTTAGAATTCGAATTTCGATTAAACTTTTATTTCAAATTGAAGTTTGGTTTATGCCATTATGTGTGAAATACAACATCATTCAAATGTCCACATAGGGCTTCCTCGCACACCTTGATCCGGAACAGGTAATTTTCGATGACTTTTCGGCACATATGGGGCGGTATCTTGGTCATAACTTCACGAATGTTGCCTTTCAAATTCGGTCGTGTTGTGTGGCACGTGGCGCCGTCCTGCTGAAACCACATGTCATCTGTATCCATATCTTCAATTTGTGGTTAACATGCTCACCATTCACAGTTACCGTCTCGCCGTCCTCATTTTCACTCCACTCCACCAGACCATAATGCGCACCAAACAGTGACTTTTGGCGGATGCAATGGCCTCTCAACAATCACGTGTGGATTTTCTGAGCCCCATATACGGAAATTTTGGGTGTTCACATAGCCACCGAGCTCGAAATGTGCCTCATCGCTGAAGAAAATTTGATGCGAAAATTCAGCATGTTACTGCTGTTGTTCGTTCACCCAATCGACGTATGCCCGATGCATTCCATGGTCACCACGCTCTAATTTTTGTACCAGTTGGACTTTATATGGATGTAGGTGCAAGTCCAAATGCATAATTCGCCACAATGATGTGTCTGACAAGCCCAATTGCTGAGCACGCCGTGGAATCGAAACCTTCGGGTCATCCTCCACACTGGCAGCAACAGCAGCAATATTTTCGGCCGAACGCACATTACACATACAATATCCGCTACGGATCCAGTTTGTTCGAATTTACGCACTACATTAGCGATTGTGTGCTCTGTAGGCCGTTGGTCGTCATCAAAATTCGTCCGTAATGCTCGAAAAACATTTGCCGGTTTTTCATCATTTTTATAGTATAATTTAACAAAATTGACACGTTGTGCGATGCTAAAATCATCCATATTGTAAAATGGCAGACATTCAACTAACGATATGACGCTTTGGTTGACAGCTATGTCAAACGGTTGTCAGCGCAGGGCTGTATACTTTCGGAAGCCCGAAATGGAAAACCCTGTATATTTGCAAAGCGGATTTCCACAGGTACATCGATTTTGAAGTCTGTGTTGGAGAAACCGTGAATCGGGCCAATCAAAACTTAGCAGTTAGGGCGTTTAGATAACGCTTGACATTTTACAGTTATTCAATTGTTCATCTCATGAAAAATAACATTTTATTAAATGTAATAGACGCGTAGAAATATTTCCTATCAATTGATGCAAACAGCTTTCCGATCTATTATGAAATGTTCGAGTTATAAGCATTCGAAATACCAGTAGGGTTAGCACACAAATCGACAGAACAAATGTATGGGAAAAAGGAAGTTCTTCCAGTTTTCATGAATTTAAACCGTTTAGAGATTAGCGAATTGTAATGTATATCATATCAAACAAAGCTTAGATGATTTCCGATTCGATTGGTATGCAAATCATTGCGAATCAGCGTACTTTTTTCATCAGTGATTGGTGTCAATACTTAACCATTGCTTGGGCAGTGTTGGTTTTTGTTTTTTATTGATGTTTGAATTTTTTTATCAAAATGACAAGTTAGAGGAAAGAAATAGATATTGTTACACGTATAATGATAATAAGTATGAATTGTCGTGGAAAGACATTGCAGGAAATAACAGCTATACTTGGAAGAATCCATTATACAGCAAAGAAAATCGTAAACAAGTGGAAATACGAAGGAACTATGGAAAATTTCCCGAGTAGAAGAAACAAACGTATCCTGTTTTCCGATGAGAAACGAGTAATTATGCGAATATTTTGAAAGAACCCTAAAACAAACATTTTTAAATTGACTACCGAAGTAGCCGGGATCATTGAAGACCTGTCAGCACAGACACTGTCCGGAGAGTAGCATACAGGAACAATCTGAGAGGTCGTGTTGGCCGTCATCTCAAAGGTGAATATGAAAAAAAAAAACGACTGCAGTTTGCTGAGGCATATGTTAACAGACCTAAGGAGTTTTATAACAAGGTCCTTTATACGGATGAGACGAAACCCAATCTCTTTGAATCGGATGGAGGACAGATGGTGTGAAGGATGTGGCTTCATTGAACATCCTGAAACGAAACCTTCAGTGTCCCGTGCAGAAATTGGGTCTCTTTCGTGATTACTACTTTCAACAGGATAATGACCCGAAGCAAGCTGATCTCATCGTGTGGGAGTGCCTACTCTATAATGTCCCAATCAACTCAAAACACCTCCGCAATCACTGGATTTTGACACTATTGAGCATCTATGGTAGGGAATCAAGGAATGTCTGAAGAATAAACATCCAGGGAACGAAGCAGAACTCGAAACGACGATCAAGGAGATCTGGGAGAGCATTCCGCTTACAGTGACCAAAAATCTTGCCTCGGCGCTTGCAGACAGTGCTGGACGCCAAAGGGGGCCATAAAAAATACTAGGAGATTGATTTTCGTTATCTGTTAACATTTCCGAACTGATTTCAATTTTCTTTTTAAGAAAAACTTCAACTGTACACTCCATTTTGCAACGTCTCAATTGAATATTTTCTGTTTGTGTTTTAAACATGAAGTAGAAATGTGACCATTTTAATTTTTTTCTCACACAACATGAGCGTGAATAGGATCAATTTTACGTTGAATATGAGTCACTTTTAATTATTTACTTTTAAACCACGAAAAACTTAAAAATAACAAACCAACACGGGGTGTATACTTAATTTTGCGATTGACTGTATGTATTTGCACTGAATGCTCAGGAAGGAATGCTCCATATCACGTTACATGCATAAAAAGGCATAACCTAACATAATTCCTGGAATATAACGAAATGCCGCATGTATGGCGGCATTCAATTTTTTTAGAATATTTGCAATGTCGCGAGTATGGCGGCATTCGTTCGCTAAGGGTTAGTAACCCCTCGATCCTATTTGTAACCACGAACCTCAATCCAAAGATTTTTTTTTTTGAATTTGAGTTCTTTGGTGCATCAAAATAACTAAAGAGCAGTTGACTAGTGGAATCAAGAGATGCATCCGCCAAGTCGACATGAGTGATGCATGCCGCTCCTGTTTCCGACATCAAGACATCAAGCTCCATCGAACAGCTGGTTTCCTTGAAGTATAGTGAGCTTTTTTGACAGTTCAAGAAAACAAATCTCAACTTTAGTTGTCACCCACTAGACTGAGAACTAGTTATGATTGGCGGTGACATTCATACTTTCATTATTTCATCAGTACTAACATTGCTTGAAACTAAAAGCAATACTATAAGCAGTGGGACAAGGTAAATAATCCGTAAATTAGAGACACGAGACTATTGATTGTAGACACATATTCCAACAAGCCATCGATAAGGATGTTGACGCTTATCATTTACATTCAATCTCAACAAATCATCTTTGCAGATCATTGTACAGTTTTCAAAGAAATATGGTTTGCAATATTTCTTCTATTTTAGTACTTTCTATATGAGTGCTGCTTATCTCAAATGTACACTTTGGGTGGTAAATGTCGTCGGTAAATGATAGGCTGGTGGGAATAGGCTCGATATGAGATGACATCATTTTGTTTTGATAGTGGACATCATGTTATGAAAATTTATATGCAATAAATTCATCTGAGAATAATTAGAGTAATCATTATGATAATGTCGTTATGGAGTAAGGGAGTCTAATTGACAGACTCCCGCAAGGAATGGAAAAAAATTGTTCGTGGTTTTGGAGTTTTTCTTCTATCTATAAATGGCTAACTGGCGTTGAACACTAATTACTAAATGCATGTGTATCTGTACAATACAATAAAGACATATTATTTAATGTAAATGGTTTTCATTAGTGCTTCTTACTGTAGATTTTTTTCAGAATAACAATAGGTTGGAACCAAAACATTCTAACAATCTTTTGACAGCTGCTGCTCGATAAATGAAGTAGACAGTCCGTTATTCGATGGTCTCAAATTGTTTCACGTGTGTTTTATTTCATAATCTAGGTACATACAAATAGAGGATTGCTCTGCTTAACGATTACACTTTGTGCTAATAAATATTGTTTGAATTTAATAAAAATTGTTCTAAATCATGCAATTATTTTCCTCTGCCTTAAATAGTTATGAAAAGTAATCAAGTACCATTGCAACATGTCTTGAAGATTTGCTCATTATATTTATGTATATATATACGACTTCTGATGACAAACATCCAAAATATCAAATGAAACACATTTATCTACAGATCTGCCTAGCTTTTGTTTCGTTTAATGTGGATTAGTTTTTTATAATTTTTTTCTTGAACAGTTTTTATAAAATTGGTTTCACAATGAATATTTGCATTCACTATACATGGTTATACACGAGATATTCTCGTCGAATTGGCAAGCGTACATTATGGTTCCGAGAAAATGATAACGAAAACGATAACGAACATTCGAAGCGCCATTTTTGTATGGTTGCATAACGATGATATATTTTGCTTCTATATGCTATATTTTTTGTTCAATCATTAAGAAAATTAGCGACATTAATGAATTGCGCGTGTGCTTGGGCATTGGGTGGCACAATACTAGCAATAATTGATTGCAGGCTTTTATTAGGTATAAGCAACAGATCTGATGGCAACTGAGATGTGAATTGATTTATGGGGTCAGCATGAAGCTATTTTTTTCGGTCAGGAATACCCATCTCCCGTTCGGTTCCGTCCCTCCGGTGGCACGTGTGTCGTAGATGGGCGTTAATTGTGTCATTTTCTCGCACTAAATGAATGTCGAAAAGTTTGTACGATTTATGTACCTACGTTCCCTATGATACGGTGTTAATTAGGTCTGTAAGCGAACATGGTGGAATTGAAACACCAGAAGTATTACGAATGTTTTTGTGTGTTATAACAATGTAATAAGGACAATTATATGACTTCACAAACAATAAACGTAATACTGTTCCTGAATAATTCTGAAATCGTTTTATTCTTTCATTTTTTGTAGGTGAACTTGTACTCTTCTTAACGAACTATAATTTTCTTTATTGATTCGAGACTGACGAAGCTTTATATAGCATATAATTGAAAACAAGTAGAATAGATATATTTGAGGCAATCAGACGGAACCGTAACTTGTTCATGAATTGTAAACTACTGGCAGTATCATCTTTTCTGTATCGAACCCACCGTGTTCGCTAAAACGACAGCCCGTGCATGAATATGAACTAATAAATTAATTTATCCAGCCTCCCATTACATAACCTTGTGTACTTGAACTATATTAGTTTAGTTACGATAATGTAGAAAATTCAACTCAAAGTGGAAGGAAGCATTATACGCTTTCGTTGGTACTTACGATGCTGATATCGATGGTTGGTACTTTTGCGGGTGATGATTGCGAATTTGATGAGTGCAGTTTAGTCGAGCCGATTTTTTTTGTTCTTAAATATCGGTCATATGGATGGCTCCGGTGTGTCCATTGCCCAGCAGAAATCGCTTATCATTGTCCACGCCGGGTGGGGATTGACCGATATTTCGCGAATAATAATCTGGGTCACCGTAACTGCTGTCCTCTTCAAGAATTTTTTCCAACAAAATCTCTCCGGATGCTCCAAGTACTGAGGTGGTGAATGGAGAAAAGTAATTTTTAGTTAGTAAGTGGTTAATATACTAGGGATCGACAGCAAACGAACGGTTACCCAAACAAACTTAAATTTGAACCACACGTAGAATTTTGCGATTGAACAATTTATATTTACCAATTATGATGAGGAAAAACAAATAGCCGAAATGACGATGCAGTGCAACAAAAGTTTCAATTTACAGAAAAAAAGCAAAACATTACTACTGAATATATTTTCTACAATAATCATTTATACATAATCCACCGAAACTACCCTTCTCATCGAGAAAAAAAAATTCCAAATGCTCACCAGAAACAAATAACTTGAACAAAACAACTGCCGGAGAGTACCCGCTTCATGAAACTTCGGAAAGCGGAGAATGAATGACACAATGAATCAACAGAAAATTAACGTCAAGCTGTTCAACGGTCAATTGAAAGATGGATAGAAAGAACACCAATTAAGTCGTGGAACATTGCCAAAAATAGAACATACCCATAAACTTGCATTTACATTGTGTTTTTTGTGTTTTTTTTATTTGAGACGGATTAATGTTCGTTAAAGATGCTTCGTTTCGTAACAGGTAATTTGTCTATCATAACTACGGTTGTTTAGCATGGATTTAGATTACGGAACACATATTCGATTAAAACATTTAGTTAGGTTGAATTCGGGCTTACGTTTAAAAGTACTTATGTTTATTTTGTACTCTTTGGTAGTGATTGCTTTCTTTAACGTCTGTTGTTTAATTTAAAAGCTAATGTTAGTTTTTCCTTTTGATTTTAAATGAACGTTTAGAACGATACGGCACAAAGAACGTCGTGGTAATATCACATCAATATCTCAACATGTGGTTTATAGCTCATGAGGGGTATAACAGACACCGTAGACACTAACGGGTAGGAGAAGAGAGATAGAGATTGGGAGAAAAGTGGAAAGAATTAAAAGAAACGGAGAACAGGTGAGTTCATAAAGTAAGAGTGATTTCACGGAAATTAGGATGCAAATTTTGTAGAAGTCGATAATCGATAATAAAATGGATGCTTGATAAAGGAACAAAAGTATGTGAGTCATTTGCAACAAAAACTTAAATCAAATGAATGTGAATCCGAGAAGTTTTGGTGTATCACGCAATACATGATGAGCTTCATGCATAGTATATGGAATGCACTACAAACAAACATAAACACAGAAAATGTAACTGGAAAAATAAGTTAATTTTTATTTGGGCCTCAAAACAGCAATTCGTCTAAAATAGACTAGCATCATTTTGTAGACTGTGTTGAGCTTCGTAAACTTTGAATAGTAGTTCTACGGAGCGTACAATAATCGAAACATTATAAATCATTAGAAGAGGTAAGAGTACAGAATATATGTTGTCTTTTTTTGGTATAGTATGAATGATTTCTCATAGGTGAGGATATGGTTTCCCGTTTTTCTGTGCAAATGAATCCAATTTGTATGTGTAAGAAATGAAAGGACTAATCCATCAAAAATAGTTCTATCTGTAGTTTAAATCAGTGTTGCCACACGTACAGATTTATCTGAAATTGTACAGATTTTTTCGTTATTTTTGGTACAGTTTCTGTACGGCACAGAGTACAGATTTTCTTCAAAAAGTACAGATTGGTACAGATTTTTTCCACGTGTGAAATTTCTTACATTTGAACAAAGCAACATTGATGTACATGACATGACGACTTTTACGCAGCAGTATCGCTTGGTGCTGCTGATCATAAAATCATGTTTTGTTTTGCTCTAGATCAACAGATTGAATCGTTTGTTCCAGGCTGAAAAACCTGAATTCACGATGCTACATGAAGAACAGAATGATTTTTATTTGATCATTCTCACTAATATCTGTGAGTAACCTTACGTTGTTTCAATGTCCAATGCTATTAAATATGAAGATCATTTGAAAAACGACAAGCATTTTTAGGTTGGAATAGCAGCAGAAGAAAAGATCAGAACAATGGACAGCGGAAGGCAGATCATTTCAAAGGATATTTGTCGGAATTTTTTCGTCGAGCTGTTCAAGCAAATGAGGAAAAAATTCGATTTTGATGATCCTATGCTCAAGGCTGCGGCAATGTTGAACTCCAGAAACTTTTCCATTTTGATAAGTATTATCGTTGTGTTAGAAGCGTTTCCAGGAATCTAAATTACTCCGTAAGGAAATCACAGTTTCAGAAAACGAGCATGTTCAGGGTTGGTGGATAAAAATTGGATACGGTTCGCTTGGATTTTCGGCGCTTCGATGTCTTGTTTGTAACGTTCTCACTATGCCTCACTCCTTGGTAACTGTCGAGTGTATTTTTGAATTTCTTAATATTTTTTCCATGTCAAAAATTATTTTTTTCTATACAACGAATATTTTGGATGGTACAGATTTTTGGAAAAAAAAAGATGAGAAAGATTTTTAAGCCATAAACTTGCGTTTACATAGCTCTGGTACAGATTAAAATGTGACAACACTGGTTTCAATCTTCACTCATGTTGCAAGTAATTATTAAATTCCTTGTTTTAAGTCCGGATTTTCCAAAACAATCCAGCTGAAGGGTGGAACTATCAAAAAATGGTCGAAGAAAAATTCGTGTAGTTTTATTGATTTCTTTTTATTTAAAAAATCATCTAATTTTTATTCTAGTAGTTCATTCAATATCCGTGCCTTCCGCTTAACCCACACTTTTAGATTTTGTGCAGTGTCCATGTCGACTTCGCACCATCATCACGTTATTCTCAGCATACCATTTCACGGCCTTCTTTCCACAATGATAAGGACATAATCGAACCTAATGAGTAGCTCCATATACATCTTCACGGAATTTTCACTGTACAAGATGCAACGGAAATGATGATTTAATCGGGCGAAAACGACACCAGACGGAAATTGCTCGAAATTGCTTCTTTTCGACTGTAGAACAGCATAAACACCAAACCAAAACTATTTCTTAGTGCATCGAAATCCGGACACTTAAACGCTTACGATGACAACTTCAACTACTAAAGAATATTTACATATCATAGCATGAATACAAAAGCAAAATACCGTTCCTGAAGAATAAGAAGGTCTTCATGTGAGTTATGAATCACAGAATTCCACAATATCAAATTATACCGAACCCTTTTTTATTCATGATTTGAATTCCGGACACTTTGCTTCCAATTCAAGACACTCTTCTTTATATTGATTTTTGTTCCCCTGTTGGGTGTGAACCACTGCGTCCATTGTTTTGAACTATTGTGGTATACCCCTTTTTTATACTACACTTCAAGCTTGTCTACTACTTATTGATGAAGGAGTAAACTTAAAGCTATAGCGAGAGAGGTGCCAATCAGGAATAATTCGATAAAATTTATAATCCTGATCGGCGACGCAGACCAAATTTCCTTGGGCTCCAGAATAGCTTTATCAAGGTTTTGAAGTCTGCGTCTTGTTAGAGCTCCGCAGATACAGAGCAAATGTTCCGAGGTTTCGCTTTCGGCATTACAAAAGCGACAAATATCATCTTGTATTAAACCCATGTTTTTGAGATGATATTTAATCGGACAGTGTCCTGTTACAAGACCAGTGAATGTGCTGAAGTCTTTTTTATTAAGACTCAGCAGCTGTTGAGTAATCTTAATACTCGGCGTAACACATTTTTTCGCCTGTTTAAGTTTTGCAGCCATCCAATTGGGTGTCACTTCCCGGTCTTCCCATTTCTTCAGCTCACTTTTCAACACACAGTCAGAAAGTCCACAGAATGATTCTCGACCAGTGAATGGTGAGCTTGAGCCGTTCTACCAATCAACTGTTTGGAATTCGTGACTCTCCAATTATTTTTGTACACCAAAGTGCTCAAAATCCCGAAGAAGCTTTCGATTGGGCGACACTGAGGCAAATTTGCCGGGTAGCGGTCTTTGGGTACAAATCGGATCGAATGGGATCAGCAATGATTGTGTGTTTTTGGCATGATGCGCTTTATCCGGCCAAAACTCGTATTGTATACCAGCATGATGTTTTTGTTGAAACCGGATCAACATTTTCTTCAAACACTCATTCTGGTACACACCTTGATCTACAGCCAAACCTGAGGGCTTGAACCATGGCTTGGGAGTACATCTCTCGGAAATGGCAATGCGTCGCTTTTATTTATATTTTACATCATAGATGCAGTAGAACTATCCATGGAATAATATCGATCGTTTGCGGGAATGTGGGTCATCGAAAGAGTTTTCGACGTCCAAAACAAAATATTTTTCGGAAAATTTTTCTACCAACCAGCGGCATTGGGATTTCAGCGTCCAAATCTGTTTCTCAGTGTATTCTTGTCGTCTTTCGGCACTTTATTCTGACTTTTTTCAATGTTTTGCGGATGTACTGTTTAACTTTACTGCAACATCTCGTTGACTCAGGGATTCTTATGGTTGAGGGCACGAGAAAGAGAACGAAGTTCTTTTGCGTTTTTGCTTTTGGAATATTGTACCGTATACTTCTTGCCAGGATTTCTGTGCAGTTCGTAGAACTGAACAACGCGCTCACGTAATTATTCTTGTTTCGACGGCATTTTGAGCAAAACTAAGCAATCTTCTTCCTTTTTTGTTTTTGAAGGCTTTAAACTTTGCAGTTCATTCACCTATAAAAATTGAGCAAGCATAAACAAAACCAAAAATACTAGAACTTTCATTTAAACAAAAAAACAGAATTTGCCACCCGTTACTATCATCAAACGAGCCCTCAGTATTCACAGTAAACCAGAGATCGAAATGCTCGCCGATTTGAGACGAAAAACATCCATTTTCACCCACAGTGAAAAATAGCTGAGAATATAGGAGGCGAGAGAATGTTATACGCTCACTTCGATTCTCGCGAGAAACGCAAAGCCGATTTTAATTTTTCGGTGAGTTATGATTGCCGAAAAATGGTTTCGTTCTCAGTGACTCCTTGATGCCGATAATGGTTTTTCACTTCTTCAGCACAGCTGAAAACATGCGGCAATATTGGATTTCGTCGTGAAATGAACATGAGATTAATTAATATTTGTACAATTCAGACGCTGTCCAAATGCAGATCGTTTGGACGCTGCTCTAACAGACTAATGTTGGTAAAGTTAGCTTTGATTTTTCGCTCCATATTTTCAGTACCAAATGCGAGACGAAAAAGCATTCTCGTTGAACTTCCGAGATAGAGATTTTCCACATCTCTTTCTCTCTGAAAAAGAATTTTCGGTGAAAAGGAAGAGACGAAAATATCAACAATACACGGTTCATCGAAAACAAGATTGATTGACTGAATATTTATCGCGCAGCCGAGCGAGAATTTCGATCTCTGCAGTAAACACAGGGAACGATTGTGTGCTGCTCCAGGTGACTAAAGAGATTCGTCGCATTTTTCGCTGGAACTGATTTTCTGAAGCTTGTCCGGTTGCACCGCGTATGCAAGCGCCCGTGGTTCGAGAGAAGACTCAGTATCGAAGACTCAGTAGACTCAGTTAGTACCATCACTAGGGACAAACCTCAGTTCTAGCGTGGCAACAGAGAAGTTCTGGTGAACACGAGATCCCCCACCACATGTGAATGTTCCCTGAGAGCCAATGAATGTATTGGAAAAAATCGACCATAAAATTTAAAAAAGTTACCCCATGTTCACCACCTAGAAAAAACACCCTATGAAAAATATCAAAACATTTTTTGTCAAAATTTTGTCAAATCGACTTTTCAGACGGAAGATTTTTTTCGTGGAATTATGACCTATCCACCTATCTGTACAACAAGCAAAACCAGATTAACAATCAAAAATATATTAATCAACTGCGTGTAATATCATGACCTACGAGAACATTTTTTTTTATTTATCCCTTTTGTTTATTTTAGGCTCATTGGCATTTTAGCTGTAACAGAGCCGAATTTTAATCGTGTACATGTCACATATTTATCATATCTATAATTAGCACATTGCACAGTTGCCATTTTTCGGCGTTAGAGTATTCCCTTCTATACCATTGCAAATGGTACAAATTTACACAGTAGCCATTTAGGCGTAAGAGTTTTCTATCTGTTCTTCCATTATCCAGTTAAGACTGGACAGCGGAGACAGTCGTTGATCCATTGTTGAGTTATTTATAGAACAGCAGCCCGATGTTTCTTGCAGAGCAGAGCAGTTGTATGGATGAATCGATCTTATTTCGACCGTGGATCGATCTCCATCGCTGATGATTGTTGCGTGGACGTAGTTATTCTGTAACAACACAACGATGGTCAATGGGGGCCCTGAGTTTTGAACTCACGATCGACCGCTTACTAAGCGAACGCGCAATCAATGTGGCTACGGAGACCCCCGTACGAGAACATTACCAGCTCTCAACATCGATGAGTAATGTTCTCAGTAATGACCCTGTTCATGAGGACGTTCTTCGGTCATTCCTGATAGATGTCGGCTTTCACTTGGAAATTTAAATGAGCACTTTTTCCATAGCATCCCTTTAACTGATGAGTCTCCCACAGCAGATGCGGTGAGGAGCCTGGGTATAACCTGTGTGAGTATCATCTTAATCTTCGTAATGAATACGCATACCTTTCTTTTACAATTTTCCGGAAAAATCACATGTGTCGTACTGGAATGTTACGATCTGCGAAAACAACGGCTATAAGGGTGCTCATACACTGTTTGACCGAAGCCAAATATTTGACAATTTTTGATAGATAAAATTTGATCAACGTGAATTGATCAAATATATTCGGCACAAAACACGACAAGCAAATATTCAATTATTGGATGCCCAAAACATTTTTTCGGTCTGTTCATCAATCGTACCTTTCAGTAGAAGTTTTGCCATGTTCGATGTTTGACATTGTTTGTCACTGTTGTCAATTGAAGAGTGTCAAATATTTGACACTTTTTGACAGATAATGTTTGGTTTCAAATTTGTACAAACACTATTTAGTTTGCACAAATTTCAAACCAAACATTACCTGTCAAAAAGTGTCAAATATTTCACCTCCGGACAAACAGTGTACGGCCACATTAAGGAAGACAAGAAACACGGACGAGACAATTTGTGCTGTGAGAGCACTTTATCATTCAGGGGGTTCGGGTTCGATTCCCGTTCTGGCCAGGAGGTTTTTCGTCAAAGAAATTATTTTCGTCAAAGACTTGCGCTGAAGTCAAGCGTATTCTAGAGCTTGCCACTCCAGAATACATTCAAGACGTGTTTTTCGTCATATAAATCTCAACTAAGTATTACTAATAAAAATGACGCAAGTAATACGTTACGAAGGTGAAAGTTCCTCTGGGATCGTTAGTGCAATCCAAGAAAAAGAAGAGCACAGTCCATCCCCGCAACGGCCCTGTCCGGAGAGGTTCCATTTCATACTGATATTCGATGTTGAAATTATTGTTTAATATGATTGTCTAATATAACTCGACTATAAAATTCTGCCGGAACCGCAGTTTACATCGAAGAATTCGGCAAGAAAGCTGTGATGTGGCAGGCCATCTTCGAATGTAGATTACTGATCACTGGTAAAAATGGTTGGAGGAGGCTCTGCTCTGTGCAGTAAACGGGATGGTGGAAAGCTCGTTAGGGCCAGATGTCTTACGAACAGCAGCGGGACACACGGAGGTGCGATGAAGTCAGCCGCGGGGCAATGCTGCCTTTGCTTGGATTTTTTTTTCCATATGGAGTCTTATCTGTCGACCCATTGATCTTTAGTGTCGTTCAGTTCTTCCTACTCGGATTGAATGGAGTCGAATGTTTTCCAATTTTTTTCAAGACCATATAGCCGATGTGGAATTTCGCCTTGATGTCTCGCAGGATCATATGTTTGGTTAAACTGGAACACTTTATCCGTACCATTGATAGAAATTTTCCGCTCAACTTCCTTAACTTCAGTCTATTATCGCCTGAGACACTGACGAGGTAATACTTTGGGTTTTCAATTGATATTAAGTGACGTTGATGAAGCTAAAATGGTCGAAATAGACCAGGACGTACCACAAAAAAGAACCGACATAACTGTATCAGAGAGATATTCATTTGATACCTCCAGAAGTAGGTTTTGTATTATCAGAAAACAACAGCGACAGAATTTCGAAAAAAACAATGATGTTTGTTCTCAATCAATGTTATGCACAACACGAGATACGAGTAACGAGATGGAGCGATCCTTCCGGATGTATCCAACAACAGGGTAAAAAAACGACGATATTTGCTGGCAAGCGGGTTTATGTTCGACACGTGTAATGGAACGAAATAGATTCTTCTAAGATGAATCTAGTAACGCGATCATGTGTGTTGGCAAGCGAAGTAATGTGCAACACATGTAACGGGTCAGAATCGGTTCTTCCATGATACATCATTGTCATTACCATATCAGAATTTTCAGAACGCGCGCATTCAATGGAGCATGTACACGGAGATTAACCAGGTAGCTTTGGGGAAGGAATTCATTATTTTTTCCTTCAAAAAATGAAGCGGAAATATACGCAGATATCTACACGCCTAATATTTATCCAGATAAAACTGAAATGATGCATCATTTCTATGGAAATTAGGGTAGTATTGGGTGCTAATTGTTGTGAAGTGCAATTTGCCGTGTAACACCTGAATTCTGGTTTCATGATAAAATGATGATAGGGAATTCAGAAGTTTTAGTTAGTGATTTAGTTTAGTAGCCGGTGGAATACCACGCTTCTCCACCAACAAAACGCGTTTTTCCGGACCATGCAGACGTATGGTTTTCTTCATATTCTCAATTGAAAACTGCTTTCGACATGTTTTATCAAACATAAACTACAGTAGAGCCTCGATTACACGCGAGCGGATGATTTGCGATGCGGATTATTCGCGAAAGCGAGTTACATAGTAAATTTAAATAGACATTCCCGAAATCCGTCAGTGAGTGTTTTGGTAATGACTTTCACATTATCTGACCACTGGTGTACACAACTTTACAGATGGATAGTTTAATGATTACTTTATTGATGACACATACTTCTCATGTTGAAATGGGTTTTTTGTGTTTTTTTGTGTCTGCACATCCTTTATTGCTTTATTCGCGATTTTCGTTATTCGCGGTGACCTTGCCAGACAATTCCGCGAATAATCAGGATTTTACTGTATTGGAGTGTTCAAAGCTGTTTTATACGATATTATATCGAAAGTATTTGATTGAACGTCAATAAAGTATGAAGAAACATAGTGAAAATAGCTGCATATTTTAAATCATTATTGATGACACGATCGAGATAACTTGTTGATACGATATGATGATGTTCAATGTTAAATACAAGATCCGACAATGGAACAATTAAACTGTTTTGAGGAGAACATCTATTTGTTTTTCACATAACGTCAATGTTTTAACCCTTTGTCATGCGAGCACATTTTCATCTCTGGAAGTCTTCTTTGGTGGTGTTTTACGATTTGTGTCGCTTTAGTTCGCACTGCCGGACTGTGGGCTTAGAGGATAAAACAAAGGTAATACTAGACATAGTCCGGCGAAAAAAGAGGCTGCGGCATGACTGGAATGCCTTTACTCGCTGGAAATTGTTGCACAGAGTAATGTTCGAGATGGCAATGCGACTATTTAATGTCAACACGTGTCAACTCGAAAAGCTGCTAGTATTGACAAGAGAGGGAGGGGCGACCAAGGTCAAATCTCATCAGTGCAGGAGGACTGAGAAGCATCCACGATAGCTTACAGAAATTCAATCTCATTGCTTTATTTTCAGACTTTATGTACATCAATGTTAAGCATTCTTCTTTTTACCAAAGATGAAAATGAAATGATGATTTCAACTATCATGCATTGGAATATGTTACCTTTTACAAAAAAGAATGTAGTATTTTTTCTCATTTCCTGTTATTTTAGCAAGCAACCAAATTACCTCAGATGAATTAGCTATAGTATACGGAATAGTAATTGTTATATTTCCGGTCTGTGGAATATTCCATAACGACAACTGTCTGCCTACATTTCACTTATTGTTGATCATTCATGTGAGTTAAAATACACCGATGTAAAACAAGCGAACGAAATCCATACCGATTCCACACTTATAAACGAAATAACACGTTCGAAACATGAAACCCAAGGCATCACAATTCAATTAAAACAACATCAAATTGAATGACTGTTCGGAGAAAACTTGCCTGTGTTTCATTTGCTTTTTCTTGTGTCGAAACCGAATTGGGCTCACAGGTCGCCCGCCGTTTACAGTGCATATCCTTTCATTCGATGCCCAAGTGGAAGTTTTTAGAAGAATTTAGCACAAAAAAGCGAATATAAACAGGAAGGGTAGAAATGTAAAAACTCGAAACATCAATATAGTTTGGTATTCAAATGTTCTCTTCTGGGATCGTATCCTTGACACAGGTTACTCGTAATACATTGAACCAACAGATGAATGCCAAAGCAGCCAATATTGAATAGAGTTGAAGGAAAACGTTTGTCCTTAGCTCGTTTTTGTTTTTATGAGCGTTATTTTTCATCGCAACATTCAATGTATGGAGGCATCGGCTGTGCAGAATGAGTTATTACAAAAGCTGTTTTACGTGTTAAAGGACTGATTGTTAGCACTAGTGGATAAAGCATGAGGGAGATGAAATACGGTAGGAACTATGAACAATTCACAATCCAATATTCGCACCTTTCATCTTCTGTTGATGGTTTAAAAACGAAATTTCAAAATATGATAAACTATATTGAAACGAATAGAAAAGGCTTCAAAATGATGAATCAACCAATTAGAGATGACTTATTTTACAAGCGCGTTGCGAGACTATCATGTTTTGTTAACGTAGCATGTGAACTGCAAATTATTTTAACATGCAATCGATTAGTAATTATGAACTTATTTCAATAAATCTTTGATCAGGGAGTAATTCACAGCATTTTTCTCAGAATACTGATCAAGAAAGAAGTGGCGAGCCCAAAATTAATTCAAAATTTTACAGAATTTTGTGAGATTCATGTTGTGTTATGTATAGACATGCACATACGATGTCTATACATAACACAACTTAACATTACTGATGGCATCTCCGGAAGACCGGAAGAAAGTCTTGGACTTCTTGGCAGTATGCTTCGGGTCGTTGCCTTGCTGAAATACGAACTTCTCTTCAAGGCCCGTCTGGATTAGTGACAGTCGTTATTATCCCACCATTTTTCACGAGGCTTCTCGCTACACTCCACGTAACACATTTCCAGACCATCACATTTGTTCTTTCATGCTTCGCCGTGTCTTGGATGTGGCGCTTGTGAAGCTTCTCACCCGATCTGCGCCACACACGAAACCGCCGCTTTCGATTGAACAGCTCGAATTTTGATTTGTCCGTCCTGTGAACCGTTTCCCAGAACTCTAGGGGCTTATCAACATTATTAGCAAACTGAAACCGGTGGGATTTTTTCTTCTGCTGATAAATGGGCGCTTCCGGACAACTTTGCTCACTATTCAACCACTGTGATACGATAAGAGGACGAACAGTTCGAACAGAATCCACTGATAAATAAACGGTTTCCTGGATCTCGCGGACAGTTTCCTTCGGGTTCTTCTTCTTCTTAATTTCGCGTATGATCTTAGTGTTCATTCTCGCATCCTGTCTCGATTTTACGCTTCCTGTCTTCCTGTGTCTACTTCCTAGCACCAGCATGGTGCTATTCACCGTTTTTCTCATAACGCACCACTGATTTTCGGATGCACAGGGGAACAGGTTTCAAAATCACATTCATAGTGCCTGCACTTGGTTGATAGAGCTGTCAGTAGGATACAAAACGGGTTCAAAACCACATACATCTCAGCTGTTTTGTTCTCGAGATGTTGGCACCGAAAACAATCCAGGGGCTTCCGATGGAAACTTATCGAAAATATGTCGATTTTCGAAGTAGGCTCTTTTTTGTTACTGTTTTTTCAATACAAATTGATTTTTTGTTTCTTCAAGTAAAACTCTTTCTTTAAGTTAGTTAGCAAATGGGCTCTCTTAGATATTACTAAAGCCTGGTGCGGCAGTGCCATATTCTTGCAACGCTGGCGAACTTGGATCTTCGCATAACTTATATCTTACAGGATCTTCTCATAGCCTCCGACGTTGAAACGTGAGAATGGATTTCAGACAGCTTGCTGGCTAAAAGTTCTACCTAGCCGAGGCATGAGGAAATAATCCCGGAAGATTGA
This sequence comes from Toxorhynchites rutilus septentrionalis, assembly GCF_029784135.1. NCBI lineage: Eukaryota > Metazoa > Arthropoda > Insecta > Diptera > Culicidae > Toxorhynchites > Toxorhynchites rutilus. Next base: position 83,061,349 of record NC_073746.1, read on the forward strand.
GGCTCGCGTTCATGGATAAATTTACTCGGAACTTCATGATTTAGCAAGATATTTACTGTGTAGAATAAGAACAAAAGTTTTTGTTACAAACGAGACGAAGAACTTTTGGCGAGTTTACCATTATAGCCGGGTTATAGTGACAATAGAGTAAATTTCACAAAACAAAAACTATGGGTGGGTTATACCTAAGTTATAAATGCAAGGTTGACATAGGACAATTGTTGGCTTAGTAATAATTTGAGTGGATTGATTAAATTAGTGCTCCAGTGGCCGAGTGTACACTATCATGCCGGGAATTCGGGTTCGATTCCCGTTCTAGCTGGGGGATTTTTCGTTAAAGAAAATTCTTCCGGCTTGTACTGTGGTCACACGTATTCTAGAGCTTGCCACTCCAGAGTACATTCAAGGCGTGTTATTCGGCATAGAAATCTCAACCAAGTACTACAAATAAAATTGACGCAAGTAATGCTACGTTGAGAAGGCAAAAGTTCCACTGTAACGTTAGTGCCATCCAAGAAGAAGGATTGATTAAATTATTCAATAAACCAGTGATTGAATGAAACAAATTCCGAATTCAATTGCAAACAAATCCCAAATTAGGTCAATTCATGCATTGTGATAGCTTACGTTCTTCGTTGCCAGTCTGACCTATGGCATGATGCCTTGTTCATTTGATTCATTTATCGTGGACTTCTAAAATATGCTAACGGAAGAAATGCTAAACGATCAATGTATTGTACATTTCCCTCTGAAGTTACTGCATCTCCTAAGTGTTCTTATTTCTCGAACTCAGTTTTGATTTTGACATGTAAGTTGAACGCATATGGTTCAATCGACGTTATCGCAGCAAGTTGTTACCAACATTTTGTTCAACGGTATACGTAGTTCAGTGGGTAGAAGACATGAAGGGATGTCTTTCAATGCAGTGTTGAATAACCGAGCCAATGCGTTGTGTTCATACCTCTTTTGAAGTTCGCACACATGCCGATCTGAAATCAGAAATGCTTGCGAGTTCAAAAGTACCCGCCCTTGCATCTATTTTGCAATGTCGTTTTCCCAGAATCATTGTTTTTGAAATCTGTGTTAGGGAAACACACATATTCCAGCGATCGTACATCAACTACTGCCTTAATCATAACTGAGTGGATTTCCGAGCGGGCATTCGTTTCTATATCGATTTGTCTGATTTCAATGGTCTGTTTTCAAAGTATTTTTTAAGCTATTGAAACATAAAAATTGCTTTGAAAACAGGCATTTTCAGAAATTATTGGATTTAGAAATTTACATTTGTCAAATTGAATTTAAATATTTAAAATGGAAAAAAGACGGGTGTATAATGTCGGGGACATAACCGGAGAGACGTGGGAGTACATAGTACATTATGTTTTTTTTATTATTCATATTTTAGTACAGATGTAATGTAAGTAAACTAAGTGCTTTCACTAAGCGGAATAAACTGTTCACAAAGAAGCGAACCAATAACATTTAAATATTAACTCTTGCCTACACTTGAATCTCAGCATTAAAATCAACAGCATGAACAATTACTCGTTGTTTATGTTTTATTTCAAAAGTATATAACTTGAAATCACGAAAAGTTTGAATTTGTCCTGACGCACGGAGTAATGTTGCATTATTTTACGCAACGGATTGCTCTCGGAGGAATATTATCCAACTGCATATTGTGAGTCCATGATGGCATACGAAGGATAAACCGAGCCATAGTTTTTATCTTTATCTTATTTATAACATTTATCTTATTCATCAAGAGATTCGACGAAACTCATAATCTGATTTGTCGGATTTTTTCTTCTTCATTCGGACAAACGTTACATTTAGATAAATGTTGCATTCGTATGAATGTTGCATTCAGGTAAATGTGCTTCAAGTAAACGGGTTTTGGCTGAATGGTATTCAAGTAAATGTTACTCGACCGACCAAATAGGCTGTCTTATGCTAAAGAACCAGCGGCGAAATAGTTTCTGCAGAACACGATGGGCGAGTGGTACCATCCCTAAAGTGTGGGAGATTAAGACCATCATGTCTATTCCTAAGGTTAAAGGGAACGCGAACTGAATGGAGAAGGTGATGATGGTCTATAGAAGACTCTGTTGCGAATTGTAACCACTATTCATGCGTTTCCAAAAGTTTTTCCGATGAAGGGTTACCGAATCTGTGACAGTACCCTTTTCCATAAACTGCAGTAATTGCACTTTCTTTTCAATTTGAATAGGGGTCAGTTGAGGCCGTATTTTATCGGTTCACGTAAAGTGACAATACCACAGCACAATTTTATTAGACACACAAAAGGTTTATTTTACTTAAACAATGCTTTCTTCTATTCTACTATTCTTAAAACTATACAAAAATTACATTTAAAGTTGGCCGATTTTCGGTGACCGACCAGTGATCCCAATGGCTGAAATTCTAGCACTACTAACTCTAACATCGCTCACGTGCGCTATTTATCAATGAGCGCGTAAAGAGAGAGATTCAAATAACGCTTTACAATTTTTCATTCGAGCTCATTCCGTTTACGTTCAGGTACGGTATACACAGGCGGGGATATTCAGGCGCAGCTATCGCCGTCGCAATGATAGCCGAGGTTTAACCCAACTTGAATAACCTAGCTAACTTCCTATTAATATCCCACGTATCAATACTATTATTGCACCTATCTTATTCTGAATCTTCTCTGCTTATATCTTGTGTAAACAGACTCAAAGCACTCGAAGAGGGAAATATCTCGAACAAACGCGCTCTGGCTCTGGCAGGGAAATCGATAGTTACTTAGTAAAACTTGAAAGCTAGTGCCTTAGTTTAGATTCATAATCATTAAATTTTTCAACGAGTCTTTTGACATGATCTATTGAAATTCTATTTGCTATGAACGCGTCGAAACGTTTTATAATGCATCTCAACTCTAACCTTATCTTCAATTTGCCGAATGATGTAACAAAAACGTGGAATCCCCCGGAGAATGAACACAATTGGGAAAGAGTGGACGATATAAGCATAAGGGATTTGGCAGAGAACTGACTGCCGAATGTTTCGGAAGAGGTTTATCAATTATTATTCCAATTAGTTTTTTTGTATAGATTTTTAAACATCACACTAACAAAAATTTCCATTGGTTTCTCTATGTTAAGTAGCGGAACTTTTGGATCATGGCTTTGAAGTGGCGAACAATATTGCACCGTTGCGTGCCATAATTTTTATTAACAACACCATAGACCCTCCGAAGTGATTTTGCTCTTGTACTTTGTATCGGGCATATCCGCTGTGTATTACATCAGCAATAAGAAAGATTGTTGACTGCCTGCTAGCTGGAGCAAGACATTGTAATATAACGGTAACGGTATTGGATTAAAGAGACTTTAAACTCCGAGAGTTCATTCGTCTCTTGTAATATAAATCGATGATGGCTTCTTTTATACCAAATTAGTTGTGAACGTACTGAGAATAAATTGCAATACTTCTTCTGTCCTTTTTTGTCCGCGGAACGACCATCTTAATTGCATTCCGAAAAAGTGATTTATACAAGCAGAACGGATATGTAACTACACTGAGAGAAATAATTAGTAAATATAACGAATTTTTTGGTAAATACTACCAATCTATAGTCATTTTCGACCGTACTAATAAACACATATGTCAAGCAGAACCATGATTCGGAAGCCCAATATCGGCTACATTTTCTCGCCGAAAATGCACGTATCAGAATTATATCCCTATTATACCTCCGGATTGCCTTATGGGAACAATGAAAATGGTTAATACGCGCTTTTCTCACCAGTTTTCAGATATGACAATATCCAAGCTTACTAATGTTATCGAGTAAAATATACTAATCTCTGGTAGGGATGCGGGTTTGTTGACAATATGTACATTCTACTAATTTTGCATTACCAAATGTATTTAGTAGTTTTCGACCGAGGATTTTTCTAAGGGTATGGTATGAACATCGAGAACGACAGATGACTGCTAGCTGGCTGGATCGAGAATGTATTAATACATTTTTCTCTCTACAGTATTCGTAGACCGAGCGGTGCACTTGCATTTCGAGTGAGAAATTTACGTGTGCTTGATTCGTAGTGACATATAAAAATTGTACCTCGCCACTATATAAGTTACTCGTTATTAACAGCACGGATTGGTAAGCACAGAGATGCACATAACAAATGTACGGGGAAATGGGAGTGACTTTAAATTTCGTCAATGTAATGCACAGACTGTGAAATTTTTTGGAAATCATCAACCAGATCCATTCGCTTTCAAAATAGTTATTAACGTCAACATTATGACAAAACGTGACAAGGCAAATATTAGGCTGTCAAAAAAGTCCTGCGGTATTTTTTTTGAATTTTCATTTGTTCATAAAATTAGTTACAATCATCTGTTTTATGTCATATGCGCCGTTTTGTTCGATGACTTGTTCCCAACGAGATGCCAACTTCATAATACCCCCGTTATAGAAGCTCGCTTCCTTATTGGCAAAAAAACTCGGATAGCCAATTTTCACAGGCCTATTTTGTGGCTAACTTCTGACTACTTAGCTCGTTCGCCATGGACAAAAACAGGTGGTAGTCACTTGGTGCAAGGTCCGGACTATACGGCGGATGCAAAAGAACCTCCTATCCGAGCTCCCGGAGCTTCTGGCGCGTCACCAAAGAAGTGTGTGACCTGGCGTTGTCCTGATGGAAGACAATGCGGCCTCTGTTTATCAAAGATGGCCTCTTCTTCATGAGTGCTACCTTCAAGCGGTCCAGTTGTTGGCAGTACAGGTCCGAATTGAGCGTTTGGCCATAGGGAAGCAGCTCATAATAGATTATTCCTTGACAATCCCACCAAACACACAGCAGAACCTTTCTGGCCGTTAATGAGGGCTTGGCCACCGTCTGAGCCGCTTCAGCGGGCTTCGACCACGACCGTTTGCGCTTCACGTTGTCGTAAGTGACCCACTTTTCATCGCCAGTCACCATCCGCTTCAGAAACGGGTCGATTTTGTTGGATTCAGCAGCCATTCACATGCGTCGATACGGTCAAAGATG